>NW_024871246.1:1297500-1625000 GCF_019054845.1 Dipodomys spectabilis | reverse complement strand
AAAAATTGAATCATGCAGTAAGAAGCCCATGGTGACACATGGTTTCCTTTTCTGTGATGTCCTGGGTGTCAGGTGTGAAGTTTCATACATAGACAAATGTATAATCTATGTAATAAATATAGTAAAAAAAATCCACGTGTTATAGCAGTCAATAAAATAAATGGTTAATGAATAAAACAAAAAATAAAATGAGTAACTACACTAAGCACAATTTGCAGTCAACATATGGGGCTCCATCTCAGGGCTTGGGCACTGCCTGGCAGCTGAATTGGCTAGAGGCTGCAGCGCTGACAGTCACCCATTCATAAACTGAGCCTTCTAGGCCCTGAGTTTAGATCCCAGCATTGCCAAATATGTAATCGTGGAAGGAGGACTCGAACATGACACATAAATTTTCCTTTTCTGTAACAGTGCTCGCTGTCAGGTAGGATGTATAATTTGGGTGCAAATCTAAATACTATGTAATAGGATGTAATAAAGGTAAAAAATGTCATAGGTGGAAGAATTGTCTCTACAATAAATGATAAACAGATTGAATTAGTAGTGAATTATTCTAGAATAAAATTAGACACAATAAGTATAGGATGTGCATTAAGTTTAATTAATATTTTATTAAGCATTAACAAAACAAATATTACATGGAGACATAATTAAATAACTAATAATTGGTAGTAGCACATGATGCAGAATTTAATAATATATCATCCTCATTCTATGAAATACGAAATATGTATGGATGTATGTACGTATGTGATAAAATAATAGGATATTGAGTAATTATTAATTAATGCTTTATTAATTGTTAACTGGAACACATCATTAAATGGAGATATAATTTAATACCTAATAATTGGTAGTAATATCTATAATGTAATAATATGCAGCAATCTCTTTTGTGTATATACTATTTATATACAACAATATTTATACTTCGTTCACTCCTGGAGCTCAGTGGTTGAGTGCTCACCTAGTAAGCATGAAGCCCTGGGTTCGATTCCTCAGTGCCACATAAACAGAAAACCCAGGAGTTCTGTTGCCTTTGAATAAATTGAGTGCTAGCTTTGAGCACAAACGCTTAGGGAGTGTGTCTAAGATCTTACTCAAGCCCCAGGACTGACGCCAAAAAACAATAGGATGTTCTAACTGTAATTATAGAAGGACAGAACTTCAAATATCTCATAATAGAGAAAGCTAGGAGTCTGGTGCTGACAGCTGCCACCTAACATGACTTACCCACATGTAAACTGCTGTAATCCAGCTCCATGGGTTACCCATGGCATCGTGGCTTAGGCCTATTATCCTAGCTACTTGGGGGCTTTAAAACCCAGTCCTGACAGAAGTCTGTGAGACACTGCAAAATGTGGGTCCAAGTGGTAGAGCTCTAGCCTTGAGCAAATGTTATTAGAACAGTATCCCAATGCTTTGAGCTCAACCCCCAGGGATAACCTCCCTCCCCAAATAAAAACACCCCACTAAACCATTAGATATGAAATTGTGTGGTTTGTGAAATGTTCCTGAAAGAATGGTGATACTGATGAAAGCACCCTAACTCTAATGACACCTTGTGGAATAGAGCAATGTGCTGAGTCCTTCATAGGGTGCTCCGTTCTGAGTCCTGCACAGGGTACTATGTGCTGAGTCCTTCAGAAGATGCAGTGTGCTGAGTCCGACATTGGGTGCTGGGTGCTGAGTCTTTCATAGGATGCTGTGTGCAAAGAGTGCCATGTGTTGTGTCCTTCCCCGGGTGCATTTTTACATCTTGTCCTTATAAGAGCTCCACAACTGCGATGATTATGCAGACAAGAATATTAGGGCTCCAATAGGTCCCCATGGCAGGGACAAAATTATGGATTACTGAAGACTATGAGTTGTCTCCTGCAGACAATTGTTTCATTTTGTTTTTTCTTGGTCATGAACCTTGAAGGTGGGGTTTAGGCTCTGACCCTTACCTATTGGGCTCATGGCTAGCACTCCACAACGTGGAGCCATGGACCCCCTTCCAGCAAAGGTCGTGGCCAAGGGGTCGGTAGCTGAAGTCTATCATCCTGCCTTCTCAGGAAGCTGAGATCGGAGGATCTGGGTTCTAAACTATCCCAGACATGAAAGGTCCCATGAGACTATTATCTCCAATTCACCACTAATCACCTGAAGTGGAAGCTGAGTGCTTGTTGCTCATGCCTGTCATCCTAGCTACTCAGGAGGATGAGATCTGAGGATAATGGTTCAAAGCTAGCCTGGGCAGGAAAGTTCTTGAGACACTTAGCTCCAATGGACCATCAGAAAACCTGAAGTGGCGCTCTTGCTCAAGTGGTAGAGTGCAAGACTTGAGCTGAAGAGCTCAGGGACAACACCCAGGCCCAGACTTCAACTCTTACAACTGACAACAACAACAACAACAAAAAAGACAGAAATAAACTAACAAAACTGAATTAGAGGGCTGGGAATGTGCCTTAGGGGTAGAGTGCGTTACATATATGAAATCCTGGCCTTGATTTCTTAGGACCACATCACTAGAAAATGTCTGAGGTGGCTCTGTGGCTCAAGTGGGAGAGGGATATCTTTCTACAAGAGAAACTAGGTACAGTGCTCAGGTCCTGAGTCCAAGCTCCAGGACTCATGTATGTGTGTGCATGAATACACACACACCAGCACACACACGCACGAGCGCACACATACACACACATTCACAGACCAGAAGTGATGTTGTTACACAAAATGGTAAAGCACAGGGCTTCTGCACTGAGCTCATGGTCAGCACCCAGGCCCTGGGTTCAATCCCAAAACCTAGCCACCCAGGCTTCAATTAGGAGAGGTCAAAGGTTGCAAAACCTGTTGAGCTTCACCAGCCCTAGATGATAGGAAGCTTTGTGATATCAGACATGTGTTTGGATTTCCAAAGCTTCCAGAAACCTAGGAGAGGCATCATAGGCCCATCATTGCCAGCAATGAAACATTTCATTATGTTCAGTGCCCTAGTTCTCTGCTTGAAGGACTCCTGAATTATATTGAGCACTGTATCTGAACACCGGAATATAGTCCACAAAGGCAGGATAAGTGCACAGAACTTGGCCTGCCATGGAAGGTGGCACAAATGAAGGCTTCTTGTTAAAACAGAGCACTGGGGAAAGGGATAGCTTGGGGTACAAAGAGGACTTTTTCTCCTGGCCTTCAGAGCCCACCTACACTCATTCTCACTAACTAGTCCGGTTGGAGTTGTTTGTTACCTAGCTGTACAAGAGTGAAGCCTTTTGTCTGCCTGTCCACACAATGAGAGAGACTTTTTCCAGCAGGCCTGGGATGCAGAGAAACCCTCATGCTACATGGGAACAGTGAGATGAGCCCCAGAACATGCACTGTCTTGAAGGAAGTCTCTGTGTTATGAACTCATTATATTGAATACAAATTTCCTAGGTTGGTGCCATTCATCATAGTTACTCGGGAGCTTCACCTATAGGAATATATCCATACATAGACAAAGAAATGGAAGTACAGGCTCTTTTTGAGGGGGCAGGTCCTGATGTTGAACTATGAGCTTAGCCGTTGTCCCTGAGCTCCTTTTGCGCAAGGGTAGTGCATTAAGCTTGACAGCCTCACTTTTGGGTTTTTCTGTGATCTCTTAGAAATACCTGTGCCATGGACTTTCGTATATTGGCTGGAATCAAACTAAGATTCTCTACATCTTAGCCTCCTGAGGAGCTGGGATTACAGTCAGCAGCCACTGGTACCTTCTTTCTTTTCTTCTTCATTTTTTACTCTTGACAATCTAACTTCTTAACAGGGTCATTCCAAAGGTTAGAATTTATAAGTAAAGTACCCAATGTTTATTTTCTTTCCTCATCTTACCATCTGGTCACAGGTTTGAGGCCAAAATTGAGAAATGAGTGTCACAGGATTTGGGAGCAAATATCCAGAGGACATGCCAGTTCTGTCACTTAGCATTGAGCTGCTGTGAATTTACTGTCTCAGGATGAGAGGACTGAAAACTGGAGCAATCCTCATACTGTCTGCATTGCTCCTTTTCCCTATAAAATGATCTAATAATTATGAGTGTTTTGAGTCTCCAACCTTAATATCTAGAACACACTAGTAGCATCTTCATGTTTCCTTTTTTCTCTAGTACCTCTCGAGATTTATACGTAGGGTTTGTGTGGAGAGGGCTCCTCGGTGAATCCCTGAGGAAAGCCACTTGAAGCCTCCTCAGGAGATCGTCATTTAAGCTGGCCGAGCAAGAAAGTCTGTGAGACTCTTATCTTCAATAAACCACCAGAGAACCAGAATTGGAACAGTGGCCCAGAGGGTAGAGCTCCAGCTTTGAGAGAGAAAGCAGAGCAGGAGATGCAAGCCAGACCAGGCAGGAAATCCTGGGAGTTGCTTATGTCCAATTAATGACCAGATAGCTGGAAGTGGAGCTGTGCTGGTGGTAAAGCCTCAGCCTTGTGCAAAACAACTCAGGAACACATCAGGCCCTGAGTTTAATCCCTGGGATGGCTTCAAAAAATTTCAAAAAGAGAAGGCCAAGTTTATGTATCAGTGCCCTACCTACTTATGTGTGTATTTATATTACCTCCCCGAGTGCAAACAGACTTATGCAATGCTTCTGCTTTTATTTACTGGTTTATTTTTCAGATATGCTAGTTGCTCATACTGAATCATTCTCTTCATTTCAGGCCCATAGCTTTTCTCTTCTAGGGTTGCAGGCCTGTGTCCTTATATGATGCACACTGAAACTCTCAGCAGCCTTTATTTACATTTCATTATGAGGCTAAGGCAGGAACAGTCTATAATCAGGCAGGGGAATAGAAAATCAGGTTTCGTATAAGTAACTCCTATTCAGAAAATTAAACTTGAGAACATAAAATGGTAGCATACTCATGTAAAAACTACCATTAAAAAAGATGAAGGGGCTGGGAATGTGGATTAGTGAGAGAGTGCTTGCCTAGCATACAAGACACCCTGGGTTCGATTCCTCAGGCACACGTACACAGACAAAGCCAGAATTGGTGCTGTGGCTCAAGAAGCAGTGTGCTAGAGGCAGTGCCTAGGCCTTGAGTTCAACCCAACAACTGGCAAAGAGATAGCTAGGTAGGTAGGTAGGTAGGTAGGTAGGTAGGTAGGTAGGTAGGTAGAGAGAAAGAAGGAAAGAAAGAGCAAAAGAGCGAAAGGGCAAGAAAGAAAGAAAGAAAGAAAGAAAGAAAGAGAGAGAGAAAGAAAGAAAGAGAGAGAGAAAGAAAGAAAGAGAGAAAGAAAAAAGAAAGTAAGAAAGAAGGGAGGGAGGGAGGGAGAGGGGGAAGAAGGAAAGAAAGAAAGGAAGGAAGGAAGGAAGGAAGGAAGGAAGGAAGGAAGGAAGGAAGGAAGGAAGGAAGGAAGGAAGGAAGGAGGGAAGGAAGGAAGGAAGGAAGGAAGAGAGAGTGAGAACGAAAGAAAGAAAGAGAGAAAGAGAGAAAGAAAGAAAGAAAGAAAGAAAGAAAGAAAGAAAGAAAGAAAGAAAGAAAGAAAGAAAGAAAGAAAGAAAGAAAGAAAGAAAGAAAGAAAGAAAGAAAGAAAGTAAGAAAGAAAGAAAGAAAGTAAGAAGCCAAGAAACAAAGAAACAAAGTTGATAGATGAATCTGGTCTTTGACCTCAGAAGGAAAGAAAGGAACACTTCCCAGTCATGAGGCCTTCTGCAGTGTGTCAGGACACCAACATCACCTTCACCCAAACACAGAGCAGGAAGAGTGTCTCTGTCCCACTTCTCAGGCAGACAAGAGCTTCGGAGTCAAGAGGGCAGAGCCAGGTTCTAACTCAGGTGCTTGGAGACAGAAGAGAAAGGGCCCTGCCTTTTCTTGGACTGGGAATTTGCATTAATGATGTGGAAAATGAAAGCAAGAGAATGGACTGGCAGAGATAGAAGGGCCTTCAAATCTGACAGAGGAGAGTCAAAAACTCACTCCCTAAGACCAGAGAGCAGAGTTTTTCTACTCTGTTCCTTTCCTCTCCCAATTAAACTGGCTTTCTATTGGTAACCAAAGATAGCCTGAGGCTCCCTTTACCTGAGGAAGGAAGGTTAATTAGTGATTGTTTGAAGAGTCTGAGAAAAGCCTGACCCTGGTGTACCTCTAACAAATGTTTCAGGTTTGCCCCCCATTGCTGGCTATGCCTGGAATAAATGAAGTGGTTTTGCAGCTCACTTCCCTGTCCAGTGTGTACATTCTTCCTCCTAATCCTGCAGTGCTAGGTCTCTGAACCTAGCCTGGCTTTTGCAACTGTTTTCTCTCCTTCAAATACAGTGTTGCACTGGAGTTCTTCCTGCTAACAGGGCTAGAGCTTGGATCCTGAGAACTGAATTTGAACCACGGATGGGTCAATAATGTTTCTTTTATTTTTATTTTTTTGTGAACATACTGTACAGAGGGGTTACAAAACATGGGCAGGATAATGCGTAAATTTCTTATCAAGCATCACAGCCTCCTCCTTTGTTTATCCTTCACATCCCTTCCCAGCCTCCCCCAACCCCCCCACCCAATCCTCCTCCCCCCACCCTCCCACCCCCGCACCAACTTTGTAAAGCTCGTTTTCGACATGACACCTTGTACTTCTCATTGTTGCAACAGGTCCACCTGTATCATTAAACGACTTGTTTTTCCCCATCTCCTCCACAAGTTATACTGACATCAAATACAGTGAAAGCAGGGGTTATACTGTGGGGGAGGGACATACAAAACAACAAAGAGATAATCTTATAAATGCGTTAGAAACAAATGCATGGAAGAAAAAACATGTTTCTTTCCTGCTTCTATAGCTCAAGAACTCTAACAACATTTACAGTTAAAGTAGCTTCTTATCACCAAGGGAAACACAGGAAGCTCTTGAACATCTGAACTTTGAGAAGTGAAAGTCAGAGTGTCATAGACTTTCCTACCCTGGCTGATTTCACCCTGTGATCCTGAGACCTCAGCCTCCTGAGCTAGGGTGATGGGCATGAACTCTTGGTTCTCTGCTAGCTTCAGAAGTGTAATGACATTGACAATACAAGTCAAATGCTTATCACAAAGGGCTTGGGGAGCATATTAAGACTTTCAACAATGGACCTTTCAGAACCCTGTAGGACACGAGTTTATAATGCTAGAGTCTGAGAGGCTGGGCATATGGATCTGCTACACTTGAACCTTGAGCCCTGACTCCAATTCTGGTGTACATCAACTTTCATTTTCCAGAAAATGTTCTCATAATCAGCAAATAGGAAAAGTACTTTGATTATCCTTCACTCTATTTCCAGTTTCGTGTCTCAGACTGAAGCCTGGGCTCAGTGCCTGAGCCCTTCAGCTCAGGGTGAACATTCTACCACTTGACCCTCAGCACCACATGGAATCTTTTGGTGGTTCATTGGATTTAAGAGTCTAACAGGCTTTCGTTCCCTAGGCTGGCTTCAAACTCTGGTCTTCAGATCTCAGCCTGAGAGGATAGGGTTCTAGGTGAGAGTCACCGGAATCTGGCCTATTACTTTTGCCAGACCTGGGGCTTAGGGCTGGGTACTGTCTCTGAGCTCTTTTTTCTCAAGCCTAGTACTCTACCATTTGAGCCATTCCACAGCTTCTGGCTTTTTCTGAGTATGTGGCAATGAGGATTCAAAACCTGGTTTCATGCATGCTGATCAAGCTCACTACCACTAAGCCACATTCCTAGCCCCAACCTTACAATTTTATCCCTCCACTTGCCTATCCTCAAAAAAAGGCTTCTGAGTATAAATCATCTAACGAAATCCCTATAGGAAGTTGTCCAAAGATAAATGAGATAAAGTTCATACTGGGGATAGACTCCAAATATGTGATGGCTATGACAAATGCCTCCATTTAATTATGTATCATGTTTCAACACTTAATAAGTATTAATAAAAAAGAGTCAGTGTCTTAAATTATTTTGTATAATTTTATATTAGATGTACAAAACATAATAAATAGTATGTGTATTGTACTAAATACAATAAACAATAAAATGAATAAAATAAAAATAAAATAAATACAAAATCAATAATAATAATAATATGAAATAAACATATATATGTACCTATATATCATATATTACACATGTATACAAATATTTTTTTTCCATTGCAGGGCCTTAATTCAGGCCCTGGGAACTCTAGCTTGAATTTCTTTTCCTCAAAGACAGTGAGTTTCCCCTTCACAAATGGTGTAAAAGAGTTACCAGGATGGTGAACTCAAATCCCATCAATGGCAGAAATACTGGTCCCAGTTCTGAGACAGTGAAATAATATTTGTAATGGAAGCAGTTATGTTTATTCAGTTCCATATTGAACATTAAAAAAATATCAATGTAGAATTTTGTACAGCTATTAGACATCCTTCCCTTACCCCCAAAGTGCTTCTTGAGCACTACATTATTTATTGTATGTTTTTTATTGTAAAAATGTTGTACAGAGGGCTCACAGTTGCATTAGCAAAGTAATGAGTACATTTCCTATGGAGCATTGTTGCCTCCTCCTTTGTTTTCCCCCTACCACCCCTTACTTCCCATCTCCACAACTACATTTCCCTGCCGAGCAATGACTTGATTATTTGTTTTTGGTTTGGCATGGGGTTTGAACTCAAGTAGTGGCAACTGTGTACCTTCCCTCACAATTGCTACGGATTTACCAAGACCCTGAGTTCTAATCCCAGGCTAGGAAAGAAAACTGGCAGAAATTCCAAATCAAGGAATCTTCTTTTTTTTTTTAAATTTTGTTTTATTTTATTTGAGGAGGGGAATCTTCTTTTTAAAAATTTAGTTCATTAATTAATTAATTAAGCAACCAAGGGGCTTGAACTCAGGTCATGGCAACTCTGCCTCAGCTTTGATCTCCCGAGGCTGGCGTGCAGTCTCGGGACCCATAGCCGATCCTGGGCCTAGGCCCAGAGGGCTTGCAGGAAGCAAAAAATGTGGGACAATAAAAAGTGGGGAGCTGTAGAGGGTTTTACAATTTTTTCTTTGCACAGTGTCCATCCTGGGTCTGAATGACACGGTTGCAAAGTGGACCTGGCCTGCCAGTGCTGATGGCTGGCAGGCTATCAGGGAAGCCATAAGCCAACAAATCAACATAGGCCCTGGGTTCAAATCCTGGTCCTGACACCAACCAATGGCAAGAGATCACAAGAAACTCATTCCTATGCATAAGAATACCCATTGAAAGAGTAGTTCATGCATTTGTCTAGTCTAAAATTGGATGCAATAATCCTAGGATGCTGACTGATCTTCATTAATATTTTATTAAGCATGAAAAGAATATTAAATAATCAATATAATAAATAACTAAGATTTGGTAGGAACGTAGTAAATGTCATTCAATCATAGATAGATGGCTCTGGAACTCCTTAACAATATATATTTATTTGTATACCACCCTCTGCCTATCCATGTATCGCTGTTTTGGCCAAACCTGGAGCTCAATCTCAACACCTGGCAACCACCTGACAGCTGGGCTGGGAAGGTGGCTCAGTGGTAGAGCGCTTGGCTTGCATACATGAGGCCCTGGGTTTGATTCCTCAGCACCACATAAGCAAAAAGAAAAAAGCCAGAAGTGGCACTGTGGTTCAAGTGATAGAGCACTAGCCTTGAGCTGAAGAGCTGAGGGACAGCACCCAGGCCCAGAGTTCAGGCCCCATGACCAGACACCCCACTCAAAAAAACAGAGTTTCATTCTTTCCTCAGAAGCCTGTCATTGCACTTGTTTTCCTCTCCTCTCCTGTGAAAGTCCCGGGTCTCAACTAGGATGGAGAATGCATAGGCAAACATATAACCTTGGGAACAGGTTGTCTTCCATGTAAGCACAGTTATAGCTGTCACCATACTCAGTAAAAACACAATACTCCCATGAATTAGAGACAAAATAAGGAGAAGAAGTACACTGAATGCAAGATGCTAGCCACACATGTATGTAAATATAGACCCTATGTTTAAATTATGAATTTATGAATATCTGCCCCTCATTGGGGCTCGATGTCAGGTCCTGGGAATGGCCTATCTCCTTCCTTGCTCATAGGTTGGTGTCCTCACCTAGACCCTTTCCCCAATTGGGACTGCAAGGCGCTGAGTTCAAATCACAACACTGCCAAAAGATGAATACTGATGTGAGAAGCCCATGGATTCACCTGTCCTGTGAAAGTCCTGTGTCTCAGCTATGATGGAGAATGCATAGGAAACCCTATAGCCATGGCAATAAGTTGTCATCCATGTAAGCACTGGTATATCTGTCACTATGTTCAGTAAAATACACAATCCTTCCATGGATAAGACAGAAAGTAAGTAGAAGTACACCAAACGCAAGATGCTGTCCACACATGTATGTAAATATAGATTCTATGTTTAAATAATGAATTTATGACTACCATGGCCCACCCTGGGGATCAATGTCAGATCCTGGGAATGGCCTAACTCCTTAGTTGCTCACAAGCTGGTGTGTTCACCTTAAACTATTTACCAATTGGTCCTGCTAAGCCCTGAGTTCAGATCTCAGCACTACTAACAATTGGATAATGTTGTAAGAAGCCGAGTGTGAATTTTTTTTTCTCTGAGAGTCCAGGGTGTCAGGCATGCTGGAGAACATGTCTACAAATCTAGATGCCATGTGCTAGTATGTTATCAATGTAATAGACGGAGTGGCTGTTTTCATAGTAAAATCAAGAGTAAATAAATGAAGAAAACAAAAAATACAAGGAACAACCACACCAAATGTGTATGGACTGAACATCCATAGGTACAAATCCTGTCTTTACAATGTATATAAATAGTATCTTTTCCAGGGCTGAGGCTTGAATTTAGGCTTAGAGTACAAGCCTGACTTTCTTATCTTCAAGTACGGTGAGCTACCCCTTCTTCCACAGAGCTGCACATTTACCCAGACCCTGAGTTCAAATCCAAAGCCTGGCAGAAAAAACGGGGTGAATTGCAAGCCAGGGAGCTAATTTCTTTTAATATTTTTTTTGGCTCAACAAGGGGCTTGAACTTAGGTCGTAGCAACTCTGCCTCAGTTTCGATCACCCAATGCTAGGGTGCAGCCACTGGACCCACAGCTGATTCTGGGATCCTAGATCCCCAGGCCTTGTGTGGGAAAAAAAAATGCATAGAAAAAATGCAGCGAGATGGCTTTTTTTTTTTTTTTTTTTTTTTTTTTTTACCATTTCTTCCTTTGCACAATGACCCTCCTGGGTCTGAATCACACTGTTGCAAAGGTACTTCACCTTGCATTGCTAAAGGTTGGCTGACTATTTGGGAAGTCATAGACCCACGTGGCAATGTAGGCCCTGATTTGAAATCCCCCTCCTGACACCAACCAATGGCAGGAGCTTCTAAGAGATTCGTTCCCATCCATACAAATAACAGTGGAATGATATCAATGTTACGGTTGAATGAGTTGATTGTGAATGATGCTTCTACAAAATTAGACAGCATGATTTCAGGAAACTGATTTTATTTAATGTTTATGAAGTATTAAAAGAATACTATTGCTTACAGGGATGCAACAATTTCAGCACACCCTGATTGATTTACTTAATAGTTTGTTAAGGTTGAAAACAATAACATTAATTACATGGAGGCATAATAAATACCCCAGAATTAGTAGGAATGTAGTCTATATAACTGAATATTGGATAGACATCTCTGGCACTCTATAAATATATATATTTATTAGTGTACTACCATCTGCGTGTCAATCTATTCTTATTTTGTCAACCACTGGGGCTCGATTTCAGGTCCTGGGAACTGCCTGTCAGCTCAATTTTCACCAGAATGGCATGCTGACACTGACCCATTCATGAATTGGGCCTCAGAGGCTGTGAGTTCAGATGACAGCACTTCTAAAAAATGAATCATGGAGTAAGAAGCTGATGGTGACACGTTTTCCTTTTTTGTGAAAGTCCTGAGTGTCAGGTATGAAGTAGAATACATATGCAGACCTATATCCTATGTAATCAATGTTCTATATGTCATATTGACTATATGTCTATAGTCAATAAAATGATCAGTCAATACATGAATAAAAAATAAAATGAATAATTACACTGAACGCACTATGAAGACAACATATGTATGTAAATATAAATCACATATTTAAAATGTACACAAAAAGGATACTTTCTAGTGGTGGGGATTGATTTCAGTCCTAAGGAACAGACTTGAATTTCTTGACTTCAAGGAGGCAAGCTTCCCCTTCCCACACAGTCCCACAGTGTTAACCACACCATGAATTCACATCCCATTCCTGGCAGAAAAATTGCCACTTTTATACTATGTGACGTCTGATTTTTAGGTATTTCATTATGCCTCCATTTAATGAATGTAATTTTTAAATGCTTCATAAAGTATTCATTAAAATCGATCAGTGTATCATAATGTAATTATGTATAATTTTATCCTAGAATCATTCAAAAACTGCCCATTCAATCATGACACACATCACATTCCATTGGTAATCATATGGATAGGAATGAGTTTCTTAGGATCTCCTGCCATTTGGAGGTGGCAGAACCAGGATTCAAACTGTGAGCTCCAGCTCCTACCACTTAAACCCGAGGATAGGGAACTCACCGATCTGTCCGAGAATATCATCAAGACAAATGATTAGGCAGGCACCAGTGGCTCTCAGAAGTCCTCCTTCATACTTACAAGGCTGTGATGGGAGGATCATGGTCAAAGTTACCCTAGGCAGGAAAGTTGTTGAGACCCCTGTCCAATTGTGCCAACAAAACCAGAAATAGAGCTGTGTGGCTCCAGTGGTAGAAAGGTAGCCTTGAGCAAAAGCAGCTCATGAACTGTGCCTAGATCCTGAGTTTAAGGTCCAAGAGTGGCAAAAAAAAGAGACATACAGAACAATCTGTGCAGCCATCCCACTAATGCAGGTCTCCCTCTTGCCTCCAACTGGATTGGACAGAGTTTCCTGGGAAAGGCACTGCTGTCATCTTGACTCCACCCATTCTGCCTAGATCACAGGATCCAGACCCCCATTCTTTCATGGTTATTTCTGTTCAATGGGATACAAGAATGGTGGCCACACTCATATTCCATTCTGCCCTGTAGCACCAGGACTCCCTCTGTTGGTTGACACCACTACCAGCACTTGAGAAAGGTAGAGGTGACTGAGTGGTGAGCAAGAGACTTGAGGCCTAAGAGAAGAGGCCTTGTTCAGCCCCACCACATGCTCGCCTGGGCCCCAGCCCTCTACCACCCTTCCTCGCAGTGCAGCATTTCAAACCTTGTGCTGCCTACTCAGACCTGTGGTGTCTCTTGTAGTCCTCAGGCAATTGTGCAATAGTGCGCCACCGGCTGGCTTGCGGCTCTGATCTGGTCCTGGTCACCCTGTACTCTGCTCCGGGCCAGAGTGTCCACCATGCCTCTGCTATCGCTGCTCGCCAGAGCAGCTGCCAACAGCTTCTCCCTGCAGCACATGTGAGTGGCTGCCATGCAGGCCCTCCCTGCGACCCCATATTCCCCTTTTTCCCCCCTCCTGACCCAGACCCGCACCTCCCTGATGCCCCACATTCTGGCCCAAATGTGTCCCAGGGTGGAGGTGGGTGTTGACCCGAGGATCCCACCCCCATCCCTAGTGGCCAATGTCCCAGGAAAAGGGGAGATGCAGGATTGGGTGAGGAGTGGGTGCCACAGAGTCCCTGACTTGGAGCAGTGGGAGCCACACAGCTGCACATCTGCACTCTTCCTCTCCCTGGTGGGAACCTGGTGGCTTTAGTCAGAGGGGAACAGCACCTCCACACCTGCCTTCTGGTGTCTTTTCGTGTGGGTGAAGGATGTTGGATGCAGATGATATAACCCCCTTGCTGTGTGAGACCTTGTCTTCTGTGCTTGGTGACCCTTTTAAACTGAAGAGGGTCCCAGAAAAGCCCAGTAGGGAGGTGAGAGTGCTGGGGGTCAGAACAGAAGGTGAAAATCTGGGAGGAACACACAAACACACACACATACACCCGGCCTGTCTCCCCCTCCCCCCCACCAGCTGTCAACTGTTCTCATAGGCTGATCACATTTTCCAGCTCTGCCAGCTTCTGCTGGTGCTCCCGGTCCATCTGTTCTCCAACAAACTCAGGAGAGACACTGCTATGAATCTGTGTATGTGTGTGTGTGTGTGTGAGAGAGAGAGAGAGAGAGAGAGACAGAGAGAGAGAGAGACAGAGGCAGAGACAGAGATTGAGAGAGACAGAGAAAGAGACAGAGAGATAGAGAGAAAGAGACAGGGAGAGACAGAGAGACAGAGAGATCATCTTTCTCCTTGTACAGCCTGACTGTACTTAGGTGAGTGATAAATTGGCAAATTACAGGTGCTGCATGGATGAGTCTTGTCACCAGTCTGGAAGTGTGTGTGTGTGTGTGTGTGTGTGTGTGTGTGTGTGTGTGTGTGTGCGTGCGCGCATGCATGCGTGTGTAGAAGTGGGTTGTAACAAGGAAGCTGGATGCTTTGGTAACTTCTATCTGCTATCTTTCGGGGGGTTCATGGGCTTCACAGCTGAAGTCTGGGGGCCTGGAAGGGTGAGACACTTGATGGGGACTCAGCACATTTAAAGTAAAAGAACAAGGGATCTCTTTTACCTGGAGCTGTGTAATCTCGGGTCTGGTAGTTGGCAGTGGGGAGCTTGGGAAGACCTGGGAGTGGCCCGCTGTGGGTGGCTTCCCAGGGGTACAGAGAGCATGGCCATCACTTAGTAAGGATAGGAGCCCTGCTAGTATGGAGCACAACAACATAGGTCAGACTCCGGGTCTTGTCATCATGATGTCTGATGGGCAAGGCCAACTCTATTTGAATCTTGAGCTGTGATATTCAGATCACAGCCTCCTGAGTAGCTAGGATTATAGGCATGAGCTTCGGGCAGTGGGCCTCTGGTTCTTAGGTATGTTAGGGATTGACCTCAAGGCCTTAGGCTTGCAAGTCAGGTCTTCTACCATGCAAGACAAGCTTTTCTGTCTTGGGTATTTCTGAGATGGAGATTTAATATATGCTAAGGCTGGGCTGGATCGCAGTCTTCCTATCTGTGACATGTGTGCGCCACCAGGCCCTGTCCTCTGTAGTTGGGATGGTAGACATGTGGTGCTACACTCAGTCATTGGTTTAGATGGATTGTCGCAAATTCCGTCCATGGCAGCCGGTTCTTAACGACAGGTTAAGCTCTGGGTTGGGCCCCCACCATTGGACTTCAATCTCCTCATGGGACAGTTGTGAGGAAACAAAGGATTAATACAGAGAGATCTCTGGAGCACTGCCAGGCACAGACGGAGCAGCCCTCACATATGGTTCTCAGCAGTTCTGTGAGCATACGACAGAAAGATACCAGGAAAGAGCTCAAATGGTGTGTGTTAATGGTGTGACAGGCATGGGATTATGAACAAAACATGGGTCTCTTTCATTATGACCCTATCCCTATGAGGAAGTGGATCCTTCATTTTGTTCAGTTTTACAGATGTGGAAACTGAGGCACAGAGAAGCTGGGTGACCTACATGACTCCCACCTGACAGGAAGCTCAGCCTGACTTGCCGATTCAGGCTCCCTAGGACAATGGGTGCTATTCAGTACACTTCTTGTGGTAGGAAGTCCACTTCTTTTCAGTCGTGGGGCTTGAAGTCAGGGCCTGGGCACTGTCTCCGAGCTCCTCAGCTCAAGGCTAGCACTCTACCACTTGAGTCACAAGGCCACTTCTGATTTTCTTGTTTTTTTTTGGACATAAGTGTCTCACAGTCATTCCTGCCCGGGTTGGCTATGAACCCTGATCCTCATATCTCAGGCTCCTATGTACTTAGGGTTATAGGCCTGAACCACTGGCACCTGTCTTAAGTGTATTCTGAACTTCTTTCTCTTTCTCTCTCTCAGAAACTGATTGAATGGGTGCTGGAGGAGGCGGCCCAGTGTCCCCATGTGGTTGGAACCAAGGTGGTCCTCTCATTCTGGAGGTGGGCTGTGGGTCAGGAGCTGTCTCGTTCAGTCTGTTGTATGAGCTCCATGAGGTAAGCCACTCTGTGCCTGGCTAGACCATGACGGTTATTCATTGTCCATCTAGCCTTACTTGACACAGTATTGTGTTCAATGTCCTTTTATAGCAAAAATTTCTGGACAAAATTATGATACATAGTTACAGAATGAAAATGTAATGCCATCTTAAGAAAGTCATTTAGGGCTCTGGGATTGTGGTTTCATGGTATGGTGATAGCTTAGCATGCCTGCAACCCTGGGATCAATTCCTCAGTACCACATAAACAGAAAAAGAAACACTGGAAATGGTGCTGTGCATCAAGTGGTAGAGGGTTAGCCTTGAGAAAAAATATCTGAGGAATAATTCCCTATCCCTGAGTTTAAGCCCCAGGACTGGCAAAACAACAACAACAACAACAACAAATATTTACCTAGTAAATGCAAAATAAAGAACCTATACTTGGAACATATAATTACTCCTTCCATACTGATACCTGACAATAGTCCCTCATTCATGTGCTTTATCTATATTTGGATACTGTGTTGAAAAAAAGTTTTCTTCATAAGGTCATGGCAATTAATGCCAAGAATGTGCTTAGATGTCAGGTGAAGATTAAACTCTGGAAATTCAAAGATTCCAGGCTTTTGAGTGATCACTGCTAATCACAATAAGAAGGGTAGTCTAAGTGAGATTTGGAAACCTTTTTGGCCAGTCATGGCACCAAAAAGGCAGAGGCTAATTAATAGTTGTGACAGAAGAGAAGAAATAACTCCAGATGGAAGGAATAAATGATAGTAACTATGGTATAGCAGAAACCGTTCTAGGGAACCATTTTTGGTTATTGAAGAACTAGTTATCAACTAGGCTTATTACTCATTGCCTTTAGCATTCTAAATCTCTTAGGCTAATTCTTAATCTCTGTGTGATATATGTATCTCCTTCTATGCTGTTCTTTCATACCTGATATCCTTTGCTGTCTAAAAACCTCTTTCTGTATTTTTATATGAACATTTCCTGATACTAAATACACATACACAGATGGAAGAGGATGCTAATGTAAGGGTCCCATAGCTCATGAGTCATTAATGTAACAGCATGGAAAAGTAGGACATACTTATTGCCACCTCAATTAATCTGACATGCTGCAATGTCACATAATTTGGTTCAGATTTCCATTCTTTGTATTTTGTCTTTTGTCTAGTGTCATTAACTGCACTAAACACAAATATGAGCCGGGTGCTGTTGGCTCATGCCTGTAATCCTAGCTATTCAGGAGGTTGAGACCAGAGGATTGTGGTTAAGCCTAGTCAGGAACATTCATGAAATCCTTATCTTCATTAAACCACCAGAAACCCAGAAGTGATGCTGTAGCTAAAGTGGTAGAGGGCTCAACTTGAGTTGAAGATCTGAGGGACAGTGCCCAGGATCAGATTTCAAGCCCCACAACTAACAAAAAAGTGCAAATATGACTTTAAGTTTCCCCAAAAGGAATGATGAAGTAAATAGTAATCTTCCCAAGCAGAGATAATAATTCCAAAATGATTCAGTGCACCTACTTTTGCTTAGTTACTTAAGTTATGTCTTCTTTGCTGAACATATTCTCTTCTTTTAAAAATTGTCAAATATTAGCTTAATAATAATCTTCATCTAATATTTCTTAGTTCAAAAGAGAAGTCCATACAGTTGATGTCACTTAGCTTTCTTACTATCTTAGTTCAAACCCAACCCAGGAGGCAGAGTCTGTCAAACTCTTAACTGTAATTAAACACCGAAAAAGCTAGAAGTGCAGTTCTGGCTCAAGCAGTAGAGTACTAGCTTTGGAGGCAGGCTGGCAGGAAAGCTTACTGTAGAGGGACAGAGTCCACCCTCTGAGTTCAAGCCCTAGAATCAGCACAAACTAAACAAACAAGCAAACAAAATAAACCCCAAGTATTTCCTTGGGACCCTCTTTGAAGGAATACTGGTCTGAGGAGGGGCTACTTTTATTGATCATACTCACCGGATCCTGGTTTTTTGAAATCCTTCTTGCTATTGAAAACTCAGGGCCAGACTAAAGGAATTGATAACTGACTCCTGCAACAAAAGAATCATCTCAGGAGTGAAACATCCATCCATAAGAGACTTTAAACCTCAATATCTTTGTTTCTTTGCAGTATAACACTTTTTTTTGGGGGGGGGGGGTCCGGTCATGGGGTCTGAACTCTGGGCCTGGGCGCTGTCCCTCAACTCTTCAGTTCAAGGCTAGTGCTCTACCACTTGAGCCACAGCGCCACTTCTGGCTTCTTTTCTTTTTGCTTATGTGGTGCTGAGGAATCGAACCCAGGGCCTCATGCATGCAAGGCAAGCGCTCTACCACTGAGACACCTTACCAGCCCTGCAGTATAACACTTGTAAAAGAAAGTTATTTCTATGCTGGCCTTCAAATGTCATAGTGCTTCCTTTTTTAATACTCTCAACCAGAAGTTTACAAACAAGTATTATATGAGTAAAGAACACCCTCAAAAAAGTCAGGAACAGAGTTTCCTTCAAGCCTTGGATACTTTTCTTGTACAGTAAAAAGGAAAGCAAAAGTTAACTTGAACTTTGTCATTTCTCTATGTTCAATTCCTCTCCTGGGATCAGTTTCCACATCCAGTAACAGTTACTTCCACTTACTTCCAGTAACAATCTATGGTGCTGCTCTCCTGGGATCAGTTTCCACATCCAGTAACAGTTACTTCCACTTACTTCCAGTAACAATCTATGGTGCAGCTCCAGATAAAATGAATATTTTCTGGCTTCATTGAAATAGCAAAAGGACACCTTTGGACACGTGGTAACACATGTTTCAGAGACAACTTAGTAAAGAGAAAATGTGAAATTTAAATGGCTAATAAATACCTTATCCCTGAATACATTTTGTTCAATCTTCTTAATTACTCTGTAAATTACGGTGAATTTTAAATGGGAAGAAGGTTCTCAGATCTTTATTTGTGAGTGTATGTGCTGTGCATTAATTTCCCAAGTGTACATGAATTAACAGTAAGAGAAACAATAGCAATAATAGGAGAAAGAGAATTTCTTTGTTTAATTATAAGGATTCAATACAATATAGAAGACTACAAATATGACAACATTGAAACACTAAAGCCAAGTCTAGCATGTAGAGTTATGGGCGTGATATAGGGAAAACATTACTCCTAACTGGAACATGAAGCATGAGGCCACTGTCTTTCTAAGTCATGCTTGCTAATCCCGAAAATTTGTAAAAAGTAGAATGGAAGAATGATTCTGTTTCCAATGCAAGTCAGATATACGATCATGGACTTAACTGGAAAGAAAGAGTCCATCTTAAGAACAGGGATCATATTAGCAATGAACCTGGTAGCTAAGATCACATTAATTTTTCTTTCTTTTTCTCATTTTTTTTTTTTTTGCTGTTGTTGGTCATGGCACTTGAACTCTGGGACTGGGCGCTGTCCCTCTGCTATTCAGCTCAAGGCTAGTGCTCTACCATTTGAGCCACAGTGCCACTTCCAGTTTTATATTAATTATTGGAAAAAAAGGTCTCCAGCACTTTCCTACCCGGAATGGCTTTGAACCCCTGTCCTCAGATCTCACCACCACTCGGCTTACGATCACATTTCTAGCAGTGTACACTCAGGATATGGAATATGTATGTTCATCTATCTTTATATGAATTCTTGAGTTAAAAATCTGGGCTACAGCTTACACTTTACATTCACAAAAATGTTTGTAGTTTAAAAGATGATACTCCTGGAAAAATAAAACCTAAGTATGTAAAGGAGTCTGGGAAGTTCAGTTTGCATCCAGGCTGGGCAGAACAGGCTTTGAGACACTACCTATAATTAACCAGCCAAAAGCTGGCATATCAGTCATGATCAAGATTGCTGAATAAGTGCTTGAGACTTTTGCATACATACATACAAACATACACAGACACACATAGGCACTTATATGTGCACACAAAATACAAAATGAAATGCAGGGAGCCGGGACAAACGCCATTACAAGATGGCGCCCACTTCCTTTCAGCTTAGAGGTAAACGACTCCATATTAGGCAAGTGCTTGGCGGGGCTGCGGGTCCCTAGCTTTGCGCATGCGCCATCATTGTAAATCCTGAGCCAATCCCGTGGCACCTGGTGACGGTAGAAGGCGGACAGCCAATCCTGAAGCGACCCGTGTTCCAAACCCTATATAAGCGGCTGCATTTCCTTGCTCGCTCTCTTGCGCTCAAGCTCTCCCTTCAACTAAAAGGCTCTCCAATAAAGTGTGATCTGAGAAGACTCCTGGTGTGGTGGTCGTTCTTCCTCGCTGGCCGAGAAGGCGTTCGTCGCAATGAAACAATTCTCACAATATGTAGAAAAGTTAGAAAACAATAGAAAATAAGTCCTGAGTAAAACTAGAATTAAGTGATAATTTTTAATATTAGAAAGCCCTCAAATGCACTATCTTCAAAAAAGTTGAGAATTTTACATAGGTAGGGACCAGAGATAGTAAGAGAGTCAAGTAATCATTATTAATGGGATCTGATCCATGGAGGAATGAATCAGTGACCCCTGCAGGTACAGCTGAAAATGTTCATATCCTGTGTCAAATGTAAGAACATCTTTGAAAATAGTACATAAACAGTCTGAGCAGTCAGTCTACTGGATAAGATCATAAGAGAAGTTTAGAATTGCTAGACTGTTTCTAGATTAAATAAACCAGCACACTATGTAAGGGCAATATGATACAAGCTTGGAATTCTAGCACTCAGTCTAAAACAGGAGATTAGAGAGTGGAATTACATAGCAATAACTTCCCTGGACGAGGTAGTATAATTTTGTCTCACAGCAGTTAACAGATGCTTTTATGAAATTAATGAGATACATTTTGTTGGTGATAGTGTTGTTGTTTTTGTTTGCAAGACATAGGCATTGTCCCTAAGCCTTTTTCTGCTCAAGGATAGCACTCTACAACTTGAGGCCCAGAGCTAATTTATGTTTTTAAGAATCTAACAAGTACTTTTCTTTCTTTTTTTTTAATTTTATTTTATTTGAGAACATACTGTACAGAGGGGTTACAATTACATAGGCAGGATAATGCATACATTTCTTACCAAGCATTGCAGCCTCTTCCTTTGTTTACCCTTCACCTCCCTTCCCAGCCTCCCCCCTCCCCCCCACCCAATCCTCCCCCCCCTCCCCCCCCACATCGACATTGTAAAGCTCATTTTTGACATGACATTTTGTACTTCTCATTGTTGCAACAGGTCCACCTGAATCCTTAAACGACTTCTTTGTCCCCATCTCCTCCACATGTTATACTGACATCAAATATAGTGAAAGCGGGGGTTACACTGTGGGGGAGGGACATACAAAGCAACAAAGAAATAATCTTATAAATGCGTTAGAAACACATGCATGAAAGAAAAAAAAACATTAAAATACATATTTAAGGGATCGTTTTCCTAACATCACATTATCTGACCTTTTCCGCTTGACTCATACATATACTAGATATTGCATATAAGGGAAACCAAGGGACCAATGTTTCTTTGGGCCTGGCTTACTTCACTTAATATAATTTTTTCCAAGTCTTTCCATTTCCTAACAAATGGGGAAATGTCATTCTTTCTGATGGAGGCATAGAATTCCATTGTGTATATATACCATATTTTTTTGATCCATTCATCTACTGAGGGTCATCTGGGTTGGTTCCATATCTTAGTTATGGTAAATAATGCTGCAATAAACATAGTTGTGCTGGTAGCTTTAGTGTGGTCTTGTTTGTAAACATTTGGGTAAATGCCCAAAAGTGGGATTGCTGGGTCATAGGGGAGTTCTATGTGTAGTCTTTTGAGGAACATCCATACTGCTTTCGAAAGTGGTTGAACAAGTTTACATTCCCACCAACAATGAAGTAAGGTTCCTTTCTGTCCACATCCCCTCCAGCATCTGTTGTTGTTAGAGTTCTTGATTTTTGCCGTTCTAACTGGGGTGAGGTGATATCTCAATGTTGTTTTGATTTGCATTTCTTTTATGGCTAGGGATGTTGAACATTTTTTCATGTGTCTATTGGTCATCCTTCTTTCTTCTTCAGAGAAGTTTCTCTTTAAGTGTTTCGCCCACTTATTTATTGGTCAGTTGTTTCTTTGAGGATTTGTTGTTGGGGGGTTTGATTTTTTGAGTTCCAAGTATATTTTAGATATGAGACCCTTGTCGGTTGTTATGGCTAGTAAAGATCTTCTCCCAATCCGTGGGCTTTCTATTGATCTTGCTAGCTATGTCATTTGCCCTGCAGAAGTTCTGCAACTTTATGCAATCCCATTTGTCCAACCTTTCTTTGATTTGTTGTGTTTCCGGGTCTCTATTCAAAAAATTTCGGCCTGATCCAAGGAGACCTAGGGTTTCTCCTATTCCATCCTGTAATGTTTTCAGAGTGTCTGTTTTGAGTTCAAGGTCTTTGATCCATTTGGAGTTGATTCTGGTGCAGGGTGATACATAAGGATCTAGCTTTAGTTTTCTACATGTAGTTAACCAATTTTGCCAGCACCATTTACTGAAGAGGCTGTCTTTCTTCCATTGTATTGTTTTAGCTCCCTTATCAAAGATTAGATGGCTATAGGTCTGTAGGTTCATTTCTGGGTTTTCAATTCTATTCCATTGTTCCTGAGGTCTGTTCTTATGCCAATACCACGCTGTTTTGATTACTGTGGCTGTATAGTAGAGTTTGAAATTTGGTATTGATATTCCTCCAGCAGTGTTCTTTCCATTCAGGAGCGTTTTTGCTATTCGGGTTCTTTTATTGTTCCATATGAATTTTTGGATTGCCTCTTCTATTTCCTTGAAGAATGAGGGTGGAATTTTGATAGGTATGGCAGTGAATTTGTAGATAGCCTTGGGAAGTATTGCCATTTTTACGATGTTAATCTTTCCAATCCAGGAGCATGGGAGGTTTTGCCATTTTTTAAGTTCTGTGTTGATTTCCTTTTTCAAGATTTTAAAGTTTTCATCATAGAGGTCCTTCACTTCTTTAGTTATGTTAATTCCTAGGTATTTTATTTTTTGTGGGGGTATTACAAATGGGGTTGCTTTCCCAATTTCAGCCCCACTTTTCTCATTGTTGGCATACAGAAAAGCCATTGATTTTTGGCGGTTAATTTTATAACCTGCTACTTTGCCAAAGTTTTGAATCAGCTTGAGTAATATGGGAGTGGACTCTAAGGGATTCTTTAAATACAAGATCATGTCATCTGCAAAGAGGGAGAGTTTTATTTCTTCTTTCCCTATTTGGATCACCTTTATGTCTGCATCTTGTCTTATTGCTGTATCTGGGCATTCTAATACTAGATTGAAGAGAAGTGGAGAGAGTGGGCATCCTTGTCTTGTTCCTGAGTTAAGAGGAAATGGCTTTAGTTTTTCACCAGTGAGTATAATGCTGGCTGTAGGTTTGTCATATACAGCCTTTATTGTATTGAGGAATGTTCCATGGATTCCTAATTTTTCCAAAACCTTCATCATAAAGGGGTGTTGGATCTTGTCGAATGCTTTTTCTGCATCTATTGAGATAACCATGTGGTTCTTATTCTTGCTCCTGTTGATATGATGAATAATATTAATTGATTTGCGTATATTGAACCAGCTTTGCATCCCTGAAATGAATCCTGTTTGATCGTGGTGTATGATTTTTTGGATGAATTGTTGAAGTCGATTGGCCAAAATTTTGTTGAGAAGTTTTTCATCAATATTCACCAAAGAAATGAGTCTATAGTTCTCTTTCTTTGATGAGTCCCTGCCTGGTTTTGGGATGAGGGTTATGATGGCTTCATAGAATGTGTTCGGTAGTGAGCTTTCTCTTTCAATTTCCTTGAAGAGTTGGAGGAGAATTGGTGTGAGCTCTGCTTTGAAGGCCTTGTAAAATTCCACTGTAAAACCATCTGGTCCTGGACTTTTCTTAGCTGGGAGGGCTCTTATTGCTGTTTCTATTTCAATACTTGATATGGGCCTGTTAAGACAGTTTAACTCATCTTGGTTTAGTTTTGGCATGTCAATATTTGCTAGGAAGAGGTGCATTTCTGTCAAGTTCTCAAACTTATTAGCATAAAGTTTGAGAAGTATTCCCTTATGATGTTGTGAATCTTGGTTGTTTCCGTGGTGATTATTCCATTCTCATCTCTGAGTTTATTAATTTGCGTGTGTTCTTTTCTTTTTCTGATAAGATTTGCTAAGGGTCTGTCAATTTTGTTAAGTTTTTCGAAGAATCAACTCTTTGTTTTGTTGATTCTTTCTATAGTTTTTTTGGATTGTAATTCATTTAATTCTGATTTAATTTTAATTATTTCTTTCCGTCTACTGGATTGGGGTTTATCTTGCTGCTCTTTTTCAAGGAGGTTTAGATGTGTCATTAAATTGTTAGTTTCAGATCTGTCCAATTTGTTGATGTAGGAGCTCAGAGCTATAAACTTGCCTCTGAGTACTGCCTTCGCTGTGTCCCAGAGGAGCTGGTAATTTGTGTGTTCATTTTCGTTGAATAGCATGAACATTTGAATTTCCTTTCTAATCTCTTCCATGACCCACTCATGATTCAGCATAGTGTTGTTCAGCCTCCATGTGATTCCAGATTTCTTTGGTGGCTTTTGGCGTTGAGTTCTAATTTTATTCCCTTGTGGTCAGAGAGAATGCAAGGTATAACTTCAATGTTTCTGAATTTAGACAAGTTTGCTTTGTGGCCTAAAATGTGGTCTATTTTAGAAAACGTTCCATGTGCTGCTGAGAAAAACGTGTATTCTGATGCTGCTGGGTGAAATGTTCGGTAGATGTCTGTTAACTCTAGTTGATCTATGCAGCTGTTTAGATCTGCGGTTTCTCTGTTGAGTTTTTGCCGAGTTGATCTATCTAGTGAGGAGAGTGGTGTTTTAAAATCCCCAACAATTAATGTCTTTGGATATATATGGGATTTGAGGGAAAGTAGTGTTTCTTTGATAAATTTGGGTGCTCCATTGTTTGACGAATAGATATTTAGAATTGTAATATCCTCCTGAAGGAGAGATCTTTTAATTAGTATGTGGCGACCTTCTTTATCTCTTCTCACGAATTTTCATTTGAAGTCTATTTTATCTGATATTAAGATTGCAACTACCGCCTGTTTATGGGGTCCGTTCCCTTGGTAGATTTTGTTCCAGCCTTTAACATTGAAAATGTGTTTGTTTCTACGGGCAAGATGTGACTCCTGCAGGCAGCAGATAGAAGGGTCTTGTTTTTTAATCCAACTAGACAGTCTATGTCGCTTAATTGGAGAGTTCAGTCCATTAACATTAAGAGATAGGACTGAGAGGTATTTGGGGATTCCTGTCATGTTATCCACCTTCTTGGGGGCTGTGAAAACTAGGTTCTTCCTATGGTTCTTGGATTCTCAGTTTGGGTGCAGTTTCTTGGCCTTTATTGCAATCTTGTTGGTTTTCTATGTGTAGGACATCTTTAGGAATCTTTTGTAGGGCTGCTTTGGTGGAGATGTATTGTTTCAGTTTTTCTTTGCTATGGAAGGTTTTTATTTGGCCTTCAGTTATGAAGGAGAGTTTAGCTGGGTACAGTATTCTTGATTGATAGTTGTTTGTTTTTAAGGCATGGCATACATCATTCCAGGCTCTTCTTGCTTTGATTGTCTCTGCTGAGAAACCTGAGGTGATTCTAATTAGTTTCCCTTTATAGGTGATTACTCTTTTCTCCTTGACAGCTTTAAGGATCTTTTCCTTGGTCTGAGTTAATCCTGTGTGGATTATAATGTGATGGTGGGATGTCCTATTCTGGTCTGGTCTATTTGGGGTTCTAAAGGCTTCTTGTATCTGAATAGGCCTATCTTTTTGCATGTTTGGGAAGTTCTCTGCTACGATCCTGTTAAACAAATTTCCTAGACCATTAACTTCTGTTTCTAGGTGCTCCTCTACACCCATTATCCTTAGATTAGGCCTTCTGATGGTGTCTTCCAGGTGTTGGATAGATCTATCATATTTCTTGGACTTGTCTTGGATGGCTGTATGTTCTTTCTCTATAATATCTAGGCTGTCTTCAATCCCTGAGATTCGATCTTCTGCATGGTCTAACCTGCTGTCAAGACTCTCTACATTGTTTTTTATCTCTTTTCCTTCTAATTGGTCAGCTTTGATGGCTTCAAGTTCTTTGTTGAAGCTCTCTTTTAGGTCTTGTATGAATTTCTTTACTTCCTTAATTAGGTGTTCAGTGTTTGTTCTCAAATCACTTAGTTGATTGGTTATGATTTCTTTGGACTCCCATTCCTTCTGTTGGGTTCCATTCAGCATTCCCTTTGTGGTCTCCCTGACTTCCTTCAGCTCTTTGTTAATGGATTCCATGAATACCTTTAGTGATCTTTGTGTGTTCTCTACCTGGTCTCTCAATTCCTGTATTACTCTTTGATTAGCCTCCTCCCGTTCGTGGGATTCCTGCAGTTCTCTTTCCTCCCGTTCGTGGGATTCCTGCAGTTCTCTTTGAGTGTTCTCACCCTGCTCACGCCATTCCTCCCTTTCTCTTTGAGTATTCTCAAGTTGTTCACGCAAATCCTGTATCAGTTTTTAAGTAGCTTCCTCACGCTTATGATATTCCTGTATAAACTTCTGGGATGCCTCCTCTCTCTCCCTATCACGCTCATACAGAGTCCTTTGTAAGTTGTCAAACTTCTCATTTATCATGTTTGCCAGTAGTGTTTGTAGAGCTATTTGGGAACTCTCCTCTGGATTATTCATTATCTGTTCTGACCCCTGATTATCAAGACTGGGAATTGAGATACCCGAGTTTGCCATTTTTCTTGTGTTTTTCCGGCTTACTCTGCCCATTTGAGATGAAAATAGCACCAGTTTTGTGCTAGAACACTATCTTAATTCAACCATCAACCAAAGTTTGCATTTGTACAGTCAATAGTCTAAAGATACAATGTAGTTCAACAGATACATATATTCCACATCAAACAACTATATGTTAATGGACTTCAAACGGCAGAGAAGAATTTGGAAAACCAGAAATTATTAGGGTTAGGGAGAGATCTGAGTAAAAAATAGGGATAGATTGGTGTGGGGAGGCACAGGGAGAGTTAAGTACGTCTTAATCACAATGCAGGAAATAGGTTGGGTAGGATGCAAGTAGAGAGAGAGAGGAAAAGAAGAAGGGGAAAGGGGAATGAAAAGAGACCAGAAAAAAATAGAAACGTAAAAATTAATGTTATTATATAGATTAAAAGACCATCTATTTAGAGAGGAATGTGAATATTTTGAGAGAAGGTGAGGGACATAGAGGAGATGTGAAAAACTTAAAAAATGCTTAAAATATTATATAGGTATAA
The DNA here is from genome assembly GCF_019054845.1 of Dipodomys spectabilis. Taxonomy (NCBI): domain Eukaryota; kingdom Metazoa; phylum Chordata; class Mammalia; order Rodentia; family Heteromyidae; genus Dipodomys; species Dipodomys spectabilis. Next base: position 1,597,723 of record NW_024871246.1, on the reverse strand, counting down.
AGGGGTAGTACTGCTATTAAGGAATTTAAGTCTCAGAGGTTTTGAATTGAGTAATAAATTTGTGGATTGAGTGTGTACACAGTGGGGGATAAGGTCTACTATTTAACTACGGGTTTATCTGAGGATGTGCAGGACAAGAGTTAAGTCACATAAGGAAGAACAAAAGAGAGGAAAAGGTGAAACGGATAGGAAAGGGAGAAGAAAAGATCAGAAGTTCAGTAGAGCTAGACAAAAAACAAAAAGATAAGAAAGAAAGAAAAAGAAAGAAGACAAGAAAAGAAAGGAAAACCCACATTCATGTATTCCTAAAATAAAAATTATAAGAGGAAAGAAAAAAAAAGTTACTGGAAAACGATTATTTTTTCAAAAGAGACAAAAATTAAAGATTAATAAAAGTTTTAGAAAAGGAAAAATAAATTTTATATATATAAGGTACCAAAAAAAAAAAAAAAAGAAGAAGAAAAAAAAAGTTCTTTGATTTTTTTGGGAGGGGTGGGAAAAATCTTGTATCTCCCTTGTGTCTGTAGCCAGCCTCTTGTTGGAGTCTCTGGTTTGCTTGAGGTCCTGTGGCTTGATTGGTTTCTTAAGTCAGATTGTTCGAACAGGCAGAAAAATGCTCTGTTTTCACCAAGATTTTGAGATCCCCTTCCCAGGTTAGTTTAATGGGAGGGTGATCTGGTTTAAGAATCACAAAAGAGGGGAATGCAGTGATGAGGCTAGGTTCTGGGTAGAGTTGAGGCCTTTCAATAAACAGTAGCTTTTCCTTGGGGCTATTTTGTGAAAACCTCACAGAGCCCAGCCTGGAGCCATTCTCAGGGTTTGTGTTTTTCAATTGATTGTGGAGGCTGCTAGAGGGAGGGGCAGCCTCTGGCTCTGGTTACCCAGTGCGGAAAGCCACCCCTATGGCTGGCGCCCGAGCTGGGTGACTTTTCCCTGGATGGAGCTGAGTCTGGCAGGTCACACCGATGTTAAGTTCTTGTGATCTGCTAAATGACTCGTTTTATTCCAAGGCCTGAGCTGGAGCTAGCCGCTCCTCCGAGCTTTGTTGGTATCCAAGATGGAGATCACCGGTGGTGGGGGGAGGGGTGGCCTTCCCTCCTCTGCTCCCTGAGAAGGAGTGAGGAAGTCGGGCTTCTACTCACGCCAAGTCTTGTTTCCTGGGTCGGTCTCTGGTCTGCAAACTGCAGGATGAAGATGTCTGCTCCTTGTCCATTCTTGCTGGTGTTGAGTAGAATCTGCTCGCCCGCCGCCTGGCTCCTTCGTCCCGGACTCTGTGGCTCAGTTATGGTGCCCTGCAGTCGCCGCCGCGGCCGCTGTCGCGGCCGCGGCGGCTGCTGGCAAGCACTCAGATGTGTCTTTTTGCCTTGATTTCCCCTCTCTTGCCTAAACCTCTGTCCTGTGATGGCACACTTGGTGTGGTTCTCTGGCTTAGGGCTGTTCACTGGAACTCTAAAATTGCTTTCTATGGGAGAGCTTGTTCAGATTCCAACTTCTCCTCCGCCATCTTCCCGGAACTCCTAACAAGTACTTTTCTGTCTGGGCTAGTTTCAAACATAATTTTAAGATCTCATTACCTAGAATAGGTTGAATTATAAGAGTGAGTCACTGCCACTTGTTTTGATGTATTTTTAATTTTAATTATTTTTAAAGTTTTTTTTACATCTCTCTACAAATAAATTTAGATATATGTATATATTTCTGATGACAAATAATCTCTAAAAATGTGTCATTGGAAACATAACATTTAAATATATATGCATATATATGTATATATATATGAAGACAGACTCCCTCTAAAATTTTTTCTACTGTTTTTGACCATTTTCATTTCAAAGATATACAGTCTATTTTTCGAAAAGTTTCCTAGTATAAAATAATTAATATTTCAATAGAAAGTAGTGTTTATTACTTTCAAGGGAATTTTATATATACACATGATATTGTAATAACATTTACAGTATATTACTTGAAAAAGTTCTGTCCAAACTCTTAAATATTTTTGTGTTGTGAGGAGGAAAGTGGAAGTTAATTTATACTGGTTAGGAATTTGCAATGCTTCAAAAATCTATTCCATAATTTGTTATGAGCACATAGTCAAGCTACCTGATATGGTTTAGTTTTTGTTGTTTCTTTATTTGTTCAAAATGTTAATATGGATGTATGCACAGTGGTAACATTAAAATTATTAATCAAAAGAAAAATAATAGCAAAATCATAGACACGTATCAGACATCCAATGATTAGCACTATGATGCTAATAATAATTTTGATGATGATGATGATGATGACCACAGTGTAGCCTGATAATGACAATGTTGTGATTGAAAAGGAAAAAAACTTTAGACATCTTTGAAGGTAGATTTCCCACATTGAATACATGGATATAAACAGTGTTGGATTACATACAATAAAAATAACAAGAGGAGAGTTTCAATATCAATAAATAAAATCACATAAACAGGTACAGACAGTAAAAAACACTAACATTATTCCTGCAGTTTCTCTAATGTGTACTCACTTTTCTTGGTGGTATTTTTTTCTAATAAATAAAATCATTTATTTCCACATTTTGATGGACTAAGCTATAGTTTTCAACTAAGTGTGATTAGTTCAAATAACATTCTCATATAGATAGTATTCAAACCAATGTTTCCAATGATATATTAATAGTATGTTCTTCAGTACAGCTGTAAACATATGACCCAATTTACATAATACCACTTACATATCTGTAGTTACCATAAAAATACACAGGCCATAGAGCCAATAGTTAAGATTTATTTTTATTTCTGCATGAAACTATTTGTGAATTTATACCAACAACTTGAATTTGACTCTTTATTTATAAGCTAAGGTGGAAAATGTAAGGACTCTTCACTTATCTTTTTTCTTGCTCCAGAAGTCAACAAATATATTCTTCAATATTTCTGGTTGATTACCTCCATTTACAGATGAGAAATGTAAGGCCAATAGTCAATACAGTGAGTAAATAATGATACTGGAGTTTGTATCTGTGCTCTTCACTCTGTGTGCTTACAAGGAGAGTAACTTGGTGATGGAGAGGACCAATATGAAAAGACGATGTGGAAAAATCATACTTTGTAAACGGTTGTTTTAGGGCTAGGGAATCAGTGATGAGTATTTGAAACAAGCTGGTGTCAGGCACATTAAAGGGAGTACATAGAAATTGTATTAGTGACAGAAACAGAAATCTTGATCATTCATTTTATTTAATGACAGGGAGTAGAAGGGTAAGAAGAAATCTAAAGTGCATCCACATATCTGGCGAGGATTTGTGTTAGTTATATTCTTGGTGATAAGGACTACAAGTGGAAATGATGGATTTAGAGGAAAAAACTTTCAGAAAATTCTAAAGTTTATGTTAAACAGATGCAAAGATAGGTCTGTTTAGATATCATCAAAATATCCACGACCATGAATATGAAAAAATAATAAAATCAGGGGTATTATTAAAGAAGAGGAAAAGGAAAATTCTGACACATGTGTGAGCAATGTGAGCAACAGTGTGCACAAGATTAGAAGAAAGAGATAAATAAGGAAACAAAAAAGTAATAAACACAGATTTACAGAAGTAAAGGAAGGAAAGAATTTGCAGGAAGGTATTGAAGAAATATGCTATTTGGATTTGAAAAGTAAAGGACATAGATAAGTTCAAAAAGAATAGTGTTTTGGTGAAAGTCATATTAATAAAATTTTGAGATATGAATGTGAAGTCATGAAATTCTGGATCCATGAATTCAACAGATCCTGTTGATTTTACAAACAGGGAACAAATGCTTTTATCCTGACCTTAGAAGAATTATACAGATATAACTCTACTTAACTACTTAGAGGTATTCTGTGAATATTTTTGAAGATTTTGTTTAACCAGGTGAATAAAGATTGAACTACAGCACAGGCAAGCCTATTTTGTGCTACAGTTCCAAAGAGTGACCCATGTATCCACACCAATTTGGGATTTTATTGAAATGTCTTTAGATATGTTTGGATATCTTATGATCCTAATCATTATAAATGTAGGACAATAGCACCAAGTATTAGGATGAACATACAGCTTTACTGATGTGACTGAAGACTCTTCGAATTGATTCTTCTTTAGAATAAAAAATGCCTCAATAGCCATTGACAAATCATAACTGCCATATACTCTATTTAAATCTAATTTTTGTTAGGAATATCTCCATGCTGTAATAACCCTGTCAATCAATCTGCCACAAATTCTTATATGTAGGAAGTGCTCTTATAAACTTCAAGTTTTAATTGAATGGAACATTTCATACATTACCCTCACCACTAGTATTAAATGCCTAAAAAGATTAGACATTTTGTGCTAATGCCCTTTTTTATTTTTTCATACACATTGGCAAGTGGGGAAGGATTCTGATGTAACAATAATACAAGTTTGACTTTTACTAACACAATATCTAGGATCTAGTGTTAATTCAGATACTTACTAATTAGCTCCATATTTTGTGGATATTTATATTTCTCCTGGGAAAACTAATGAGCTCCAAGAAAATGCCCCTACGGAGCCTTTCAATTCCAATATCACTGTATGTCTCATAATGATTTAAATTCAACAATACAACAAAAACAAAATGAAAACAAAAACCCAAAACCTAGCATATTTCTCATTGTATACAGAGGTACGTAATTGAGGAAATTTCTACGAACTTTACAACTTTGTGTGGAGGGAGGGAAGAAGAAGATTGGGTGGGGGCGGGGGAGGATGGGAAGTGATGGGAAGGGGAAACAAAGGAGGAGGCTACAATGCTTGATAAGAAATGTACTCATGATCTTGCCCATGTAATTGTAACCCCTCTGTACAGTATTTTCACAATAAAAAAAAGAAATTTCTTCCTGTGTTATGTATAGGTAGAAGAAAAAAGATGTCTCACAATCACTCTCTTCATACCATGTTACACCAAAATCTCAAAATATTGCTCTTTTTCTAAATTTATAAATTACTATCACCCATTTGTTGGCAACTCTTTCTAGATTATTCATATTATCACGTTATACATGAACTGTTGGAATTATCTATTAAGTCTTAATTATAACTCTCTTGAGAGAATATTCTAGACAAATAGAATGTCAGAATCATTTGTGAATTTGTAAATTAAAACTTCAACTTAAAAAGAATTTTGTAATATTCTGTAGAATATGAAATTACAAACAAAATATTTATTTTGAATCTAAATTCTCATTTAGCCAGGTCTACAATGTCCTACATTAGATATCTTTTCTATTTCTCCAGGCTTAAGCTTTTGTAATCTTTCATCGTTTCTTTGGAATCCAACAGAATGATGCTTACTTTTTCAAATTTTTGGTTCGGAGTCATGAGCTATTTTGCATCTAGGAATATTCTGTAATGAAGAGAGCATGTAAAACATGACTGAGGATGATATATGAGCTGCATTTAAATAGGAAACTTGACTTCTCAAAACAAAATGACAAAATTATCCCAAACTTCCAATTGTGAATTCCTTTCTTGTCCTTTGGTTTGTTTTATTGAGCAAAATTATCGTACCTAGCCCAAGGAAGGTATCTCTATGCAATCCACTCTCTAAACTCCTGTCCTAATATGAGTGCTAGAATTTCAGGTTTGTATCACATTGCCCTGCCATTTGTTGTTGGTTTATTTAATCTAGAAACATACTAGTAATTCTGAACTTCTCCGATGATCTTATCCTCTAGACTGACTGCTCAAACTGTTGTACATTTTTCAAAGATATCCTATCATTTGATATAAGATATGAACATTTTCAGATGCACCTGCAGGGGTCTCTGATTCATTCCTCCATGGATCCGATCCCTTTAGTAATGATCACTTGACTCTCTTTCCATCTCTGGTCCCTACATATGTAATATTCTCAAGCTTTTGGGGGGAAAGTTCACTTGAGGACTTTCTAATATTAAAAATTATCACTTCATTCTAGTCTTACTCAGGACACATTTTCTATTATTTTCTAACTTTTCTACACATTCTGAGAGTTGTTTCATATGTGTGTTTGCTCATATAAGTGCTTCTGTGTGTATGTGAATGTTTGTATGTATGCATGCAAAAACCTCAAGCTCTTATTCAGCAATTTTGTTCATAACTAGTATTACATCACTTGAGCCATTCTTCCAATGCAGCTTTTGGCTGGTTAATTATAGGTGTTGTTGCAAAGACTATTCTTCCCAGGCTGGATGAAAACTGAATTTCCCAGACCCTTTTACATTCTTAGTTTTTATTTTTTCCATGAGTATCAAGTTTTAAACTAGAAATAATTTTTTAATGTAAAGTCTAAGCTGTAGCCCAGATTTTTAACTCAAGAATTCATACAAAGATAGAAGAACATACACATTACATATCATGAGTGTACACTCCTAGAAATGTGATCTTGAGCCGGGTACTGGTGGCTCATGCCTATAATCCTCTCAGGAGGCTGAGATCTGAGGACTGCAGTTCAAATGCTGCACAAGTAGGAAAGTTTTCTGAGGCACTTATCTCCAATTAACCACCAGAAAAAGGAATTGACACTGTGGCTCAAGTGGTAGAGCTCTAGCCGTGAATTGAAGAGTGGAGGGACATCACCCAAGCCCAGAATTCAAGACCCATAACCATCAAAGAAATAAAGAAAAAGAAATGTGATCTTAGCCACCAGTTCATTGCTAGTATAATTCCTGCTCTCTCAACATAGCCTTTTTTTTCTAGTTAAGTCCATGCTCTTATATCTGACTTCTTATATCTGACTAGAATAATTCTTCCCTTCTACTTTTTACAAATTTCCATAATTAGCTACCATGATTTAGATTTAGAAGAAAACAAGAGTGGCCTCATCATTCATGTTCCACTTAGTAGTAATGCTCTCTATATCCCATAGATCTACATACTGGAATGGCTTTATTGTTTCAAAGTTTTATATTTGCAGAGTCTTCTGTACTGTATTGAACCATTATACTTAAGCACAAAACTTCTTTTTCTTCAATTATTCCTATTGTTTCTCCTAATGTTAACTTATGTACACTTGGGAAATAATGCACAACACACACACTCACAAAAATATGTTTCTGAGAACCTTCTTCCCACGTAAAATTGGTCTTAATTACAGTGCACATAGGAAGTATGAACTTAAACTACTCCACGATGGTTTTTTCATGTTTTTTTATTATAAAATGGTGTAAACAGGGGTTAGAGTAAGTAAGTAAATGAGTACATTATCTATCAAGCTCTGTTACCTCCTCTTTTGTTTTTCTCCTTCCATCCCTTTCCTCCCCACCGCCCCAACTCCCTTCTCCCCTGCTCAAGTTGTAAAGTTCATTTTCTACGTAGTGCCTTATACAATTCATTGTTACAATGGGTCATACTGTATTCTTTTTTCAGCTTTTTGTTATTTCCCTTCCCCTCCCCATTAGAAAAATGTATATGCAAGATGCAGGTGGCCGACATCAAATATAGTGAAAACAGGGGTAATACCATGGAGGAAGAAAAAAATCACATAGTACATGTTAGATACATTAAAACAAGAGCAAGAAAGTAAAAGCAAGTTGTGTCCCTATCTTGGGGTACATTTCACTTAACATCATCTTATATGGTCATGTGTACATGGATAATGTTTTATAAAACATTTAAATTACATATTTTCTCATTACAAAGTTATCTCTGAAACACGTTACCACATGTCCAAAGATGTGCTTGTGCTATTTCAATGAAGCCAGAAAATATTCATTTTACCTGGGGCAGCATCATAGATTGTTACTGGAAGTAAGTGGAAGGAACTGTTACTGCAAGTGGAAACTGAGCCCAAGAGAGGAATTGAACACAGAGAAATCACAAAGTTCAAGTTAATTTGTGCTGTCCTTTTTTACTATACAAAAAAATAATCCAAGGCCTGAAGGAAACTCTGTCCCTGATCTTTTGTAGTGTGTCCTTTACTCATATAAAACTTGTCTGTAAACTTCCAGTTGAGAGTATAACAAAAGAAAACAATATGCCATTTGAAGGCAAGCATAGAATAAAAGAAAATAACTTTATTTTAAAAGTGTCCTACTACAAAGAAAGAAAGACATGCAGGTTTTAAAGTGTTCTATGCACGGATATTTCTCTCCTGAGATGATTCTGTATTGCAGGAGTCAGTTATCCATTTCTTTATTCTGGTCCTGAGTTCTCCATAGCAATAAGGATTCCAAAAATCAGGATCCAGAGAGCATGATCAACAAAAGGAGCCTCATCTCAAAGCAGTGCTTTAAGGATGGTCCCAAAGAGATATGTGGGTTTTTTCATTTTCTTGTTTGTTTGTTTAGTTTGTGCTGGTTCTGGGGCTTGAATAAAGAGGGTGGACACTGTCCCTGTACAGTTGTCTTTCCTGCACACCTGTCCCCTAACCTAGTACTCTACTGTTTGAGCCAAAACTCCACTTCTGGCTTTTTTAGTGTTTAATTACAGATCAGAGTTTGACAGACTCTCTTGCCTGGGTTGACTTTGAACTGAGACAGTAAGAAAGCCAAGTGACATCAACTGTATGGACTTCTCTTTTGAAACAAGAAATATTAGATGAAGTTTATAATAAAGCTAATATTTGACAATTTTTAAAAGAAGAGAATATGTCCAGCAAAGAAACCATAACTTAAATAACTCAGCAAAAGTAGGTGCACTGAATCAGTTTGTAATTATTTTTTCTGTTTGGGAAGATTACTATTGACTTCGTTGTTCCTTTTGGGGATACTCAAAGTCCTATTTGCAGTTTTTTTGTTGGTCATGGGGCTTTAACTCTGATCTTGGGCTCTGTCCCACAGCTCTTCAGCTCAAGTTGAGTGCTCTGCCACTTAAGGTACAGCACCACTTTGGGATTTCTGGTGGTTAATTAAAGATAAGGTTCTCATGGACTTTCCTGACCAGGCTGTCTTTGAACCAGTCTCATCTTCCTGAGTAGCTAGGATTGCAGGTGTGAGCCACCAGCATCCGGCTTATATTTGCATTGATCTGCACTTAATGACACTATGTAGACAAAGAATGGAGATTTCAATCAATGGTGACATTGCAGCTTTTCAGAAAAATTGAGGTAGCAATAAATACATCCTCCTTTTCCATGTTGTTACATTAATGATTCATGTGTTTTGGGACTCTTACATTAGCATCCTCTGCTGTCTGTTTATGTGGACTTAGTATCAGAAATAGTTCATAGAGAAATATAAAAGACTAAGATTTTTAGAAAGTAAAGGAAGTAAGGTATGAAAGAATAGCATAGAAGGATATACAATTTATCACACAGATTAAGAACTAGTCTAAGTTACTAGAATGCTAAAGGCAATGAGGAATAAGCGTAGTTGATAACTAGTTCTTCAATAACCAAAAATGGTTCCCTAGAACAGTTTGTGGTATAACTTAGTTATTATTATCATTTATTCCTTCCATGGAGAGTTATTCCTTCTCTTCTGTCAAAGCCATTAATTATCCTATGCCTTTTTGATGCCGTGACTTACCAAAAAGTTTTCCAAATCTCACAGACTACCCTTCTCATTGTGATTAGCAGTGACCACTCAAAATCCTGGAATCTTTGAATTTCCAGGATTAATCTTCACCTGATATCTAATCACATTCTTGGCATTAATTGCCATGACCTATTAACAGAACTTTTTTTTGTCTTTTTTTGTTTTGCTTTTTTGAGGTCCAGTCGTGGGGCCTCAAATCTGGGCCTGGGCTCTGTCTCTCAGTTCTTCAGCTCACGGCTACCGTGCTACCACTTTTGCCACAGCGACACTTCCGACTGTTTTCTTTTTGCTTATATGGTGCTGAGGAATCGAACCCAGGGCCTCATGCGTGCAAGGCAAGCGCTCTACTACTGAGGCACCTTCCCTGCCCTTTAAAAAAAATACTATTCTAATATAGGCAAAATAAATGAATTACAGATTATTACTAGGTATCAGTTGGAATGAGCAATTGCATATTCCAAGTATGGGTTATTTATTTTGCATTTACTAGCTAAATGACTTTTTTGCCAGTCTTGGGGCTTGAACTGAGGTACAGGAAACTGTTCCTGAGCTTTTTTTTTGGCTGAAGGTTAACACTTTACCACTTGAGGCACAGCTCATCTTTCAGTGTTTGTTTTTTTTTTTTTCTATTTATGTGGGATTGAGGAATTGAACCTAGGGTTTGATTCTTGCTAAGCAATAACTGTTCCATTTAGCCACATTCCCAAAGCCTTAAGTAACTTTCTAACTTTTTTATATTAATACATTTTCTTATTGTGAAAATACCGTACAGAGGGGTTACAATTACAAGAGCAAGGTAAAGAGTACATTTCTTAGCAAGCATTGTTGTCTCCTCCTTCCCCTTAATATCCCTGCCCACTGTTTCCCCATCCCTCCCCCGCCAAAGTTGTAAAGTTCCTTTTTCAACATAACGTCTTATACATCTCATTGTCGCAATGGGACTTGGTTAAGATTGCATTATTTTTTCATTCAATTACTATGTATCATAATTTAGGCCAAGGGGTAGAAAAGGAAGTGGAAAACAATACCAAGTCCAGTAAAGCTGACATTCCTATCACATCACTAAGGAAGTACAGTGTTAAGGCCTGCTGGGCTCATAAGGCTGTTGCATGTGACATTATTATGTAAAACATTATTGACCATCATCTCCGACATCCCTAATATTGTGCTTCCACTTTCAAGGTCACGAGCCAAATATCTAAGCCTTTTATTGATAGGATGTGTTTCCTAGGAAGGAAGAAGGAAGATGTGGAAGGTGATGGTGGAAAAATATGTATATTGGCTCCCTGTCCACATTTTTTGCATTTTTAAAAAGTGCTACTGATGAACTCCCACTTACATCTAATTGACTATACTGTCTGCACAAGATGAAAATAAATGATGACATTTATTCTGGTGGATAATCACATATATTAACAAAATCCATTTCTGGAAAAAAAATGATACTAGGTAAGAAAGTATAAAGTATTGCCTATAAAATGGTTTCTTTTCTTGGAGAACAAAAAGTGGAATTGAAATGCTTACTCCAACTTTCTTTGAGATTTGATGCTCTCTCAGGATCAAAATGTTCTCTAATTCCTGTAACATCCAAGCATAAAAGACATGATTTGAGATCTCAGTAATTTTAAAAACAAAGGAACATTATAGCTTCCTTCCTGCAGAGACATATGATAGCAAGTATGATTGATTGTACTGTAGTTCTCTTTTTTTTCCTCTTTATCTCAAGTGTTGCATATCTGGGCATTTTACTGTATGTCCTGCATCAGCTTCCTGTAGGTGAGATTTACTTCTACTCTGCAATGTCAAGATGGGTCATGTGACTTACTTCAGTTTACAAAAATGAAACAGAAGTGGTGAAAGTCTATTTCTAGGGGAAGATTTCTGTCTCATTGTCTGTGTTTAATAGCTGACTTGTTTTCCCTTAGCTATAAAAATAGCATATTTTCAGAAGGAGTCTTCTTTCAACTTATATATTGGAAGAATATAGCATGTGAAATTGAGGCAAAACTCAAATACAGCCTCATAGAGATAACTCAGGCAGAATTAAGCTAATATTAGAATATGATATTAAGATGTTAGTTTCTTATCATTCTTGTATACATTTATGATTGTTCACTATAGCACATCAGAATTTAACAAATACTAAACAAGAACTAAGCAAATATATAACATTTCCTGTTGGAAATTACTACAATTTTTAATAAATAAGGATTCTCCATGTGATCACTTATGAGGTTATATTTTTTCTATACATAGGGGTAATCACTCTAGACCATTGTATCTAATATCCTTAATCATTATCCAGACCGTGAGATTGAGATGAGGAAGAACAAAATATCTAGAATTCTATTTCTCTTTTCCTCTTCCCCATTTTCCTAGTGTGAATTCTCATGCTTTCTCCAAATTCTTCTATTAATAAAGGAAGAATGGCACCCTGTGGATATCAAGCAAAAGGCTTCAAATCAAGAATTTCATTCTTTCAGAATTAGATGAATGATAAATAAGAGTGCCTCAAGGAAGAAAAAAAACAAGAATTTTTTTCTCTGTCTGGCTTCCACCATAGAGTCTGAACATGACTGCAAATATCTAATAAACCATTTGCCTTGGCTAACTTTTTAAAAAATATAGTTTGCTAAAGAAAAATTCTAAAACTAAAAAGATAAAATTTAAATAAATAGTAATTTGTGGTTTGCTTTTGAGAGGCATGAAATAAAACTGCATTAACACTGTGTGAGTTGAGAGGCTAAATTCTATCAGAATCTAAACATAATGAAAAATAGATGATTTTAAGGTAAATAGCTTGTAGGTACATTTTTAATGTGACATACCCACAGAGACATCTATTTTCTTTTCCTCTCCACACTGATTCAACTTCAATAAGCAGTTCACGTAATTCAAATAGCTGTGTTTCAGAAATAGATTAGACACAAAATGTTACAAAAAGAGAACCAGTATTGGGTGGTGATTTATTTAAAAATAGCAGTCAAATAAATATTAACCATAATTCCACAATAATAACAATCAACTCCTCTTGAAAAGAGAAGATTGTAGCAGAATGTATAAAAGTGATAGTGCCAGAACTGTTTCAGGAGCTGCTCTCTTGCATTTAGGATTTCTAGTACAGGACAATGTTTTAATCAGGATTAATTGCTTTCAGGAACTAATTTTTTTCTAGTGATATTTCATTGAAGAAATATGTTATTCAAAATTAATGAACGGATAACAAGTTATAGTAGAAAAAAGTGCTAGAAACTCATTGTGGTTGTCAGTAAAATACCTTCCAATAATGCCTCTCATCCCCTAAATGTCTAATCCTTCAAATGTAGATATGCACTATACATATATATATATATATATATATATATATACATATATATATATATATTTGTAAAATATTCATCTCTCATTACTCAAGGAACACGAATTTGAATAATTACCAGATGGGGGAAGTATAACTCAAATGGGTACTTAAAATCCCAGCTATATTTCAAAGGGGAAATGATCAGGTAAGAACCATCAGAAAGATGTAAAGATGCTACATGAGAAGATAAAGGAAAAGACAACAACCCAGATTCTGAATTTCTGAAAAGCAGAACAGGTTGTAAATGCCTTTCCACTAGAATCATCTAAAAATTCTTTTAGCCCTGTAGGTGGCTAGATTTTAATGTGGTGAGACTTCTTTTAGATTTCTGTCCTTTAGAACTGTAAAATGATAAATACGGATTATTCAAGCCAATTAACTTGTAGAAATTTGTTACAGCATATTTGGTTTAGTAAACTAACTCAGCTACAGCCTTTTCCTGATTGCAAGTATAGAGACATCACATATCCTAGTTTCTGAGAATAAGAAAAATTTGCCACTGGCTTTGTACACATGTATGAAGGATATAATACGAAGGGCCTTGCATTAATGAAGTCTTCAAATTCTAAATAATATTTAAATAAGAAACTATCTTTAGTTTCACGTTTGGGGATCAAAGTACTAAAGTTATGTATAAAGCTAGGGTAAGAATATGGAAATGAAATCTGTCTCCTAATATTATAAAGATAATTAATGTCATTTTGAGTTACAGTTTCTAAACTGTTATAAAATAAAGTAAAACAGAAACAGAAACTCAATTTTCCATCCTTCCTAATTTTCCAACAGAAATTAGAGAATCTAGTAAAGATACAGCATTCCCAGGATGGTATAGGATGATATAGGATCACTAAACAGTGACAAAGAAGATAACAAAAATGGGTACCCTGGAACCATGGGAAACAAAATCTACACCTACAGGTTGTGATATAGCTACAAAATAGTTTCCACTATGCTGTCTTTGATATTTTATGTTTGTTTTCACAACAACTTTCCTCTCTTAGGAAATGACTCGTTATTAATACTCAAGCGTTTGCAGCTTATAACCCAGCAAAAAATAATGCTTCTAAATGTAAACAAGCATGATTTTAAGAGTAACCAAGGCTACTTGTGTTGCTATAGCTGATAAATAAGAATGTTGTTGGGGAATAGTCAAACAATTTTGAACTTTTTCATATCTTTCCTCTTCTCCAACACGAATCATCCTAGTCAAGATACGTGTGTAAAACATTAATAGAGGATTTTTATATTTTTTATTGTTCACACTAAAACAAATACAGTTTTCCTCTTTCCAAGCCTGACTTTGAAAGAGTTAGACCATCACAATTATTTTATATACAAAAGTTTACTGCTTTGGCTTAGGTGTTTTCCTGCCTTTGGGTGTTGCTCTTTATTATTTTGGTAATTACATAGAAAAAACAAGATAAAGCCATTATGCTTATGTTGAATTATTCAAAGTCAAGCTGTCTTCAAACACAGTTTTCTGTTCCCTTCTTCACTGCTAATTAAAGTTTAATTATTGCTCTTTAATGATTAAAAAAAACGTGATACTTTAAGGTATATTCTCATTGAAACTGATTAAAACAGGAGTGTCTGCGATTGCTTTTAAATTTTTTCAAGTATTTTCCTTATTACCTTTATTCCGGTCTTCTAATCAGGAACACAGGATTACACAAAAAGATCTTCCTAAGATATAGGATGTTAGGCAGAAAAAATTAGATGTGTATTTAAAGATTTTCATCTCTTAAGAGACTAAAAAGCTCAGAAGATATTTTGCTATTATTGGCATATTTCAGATGACTTAAATGTTTTGGTTCTTAAACGAAGTGAAATACATGTAAAATGTTACAGTTTTTCCAAACAATGATTATGGCTTATACTTTTCTGCTCCAATGAGTTGAAACTTCTGACAAGATTGGAGGGCATATCGATTTCAGGGGAGAAGTGTTAATGTTAGAATGCCAAGGGAGATTCCTAAAACAGCACTGCTGATCACATATCTGTTAGTTATACTTATGGCATATAAGTGTATGAACCTACAAATATGATTTGAATAAGAAAGGTGTGATTTACACAATTCGTTCAATAACAACTAAAACCAGAAAACACTTCTATCTATTTATATAAACTAGTATATCTAGTGAGGTTTTAAAAAAATTTTTAGAATATATATTTTAACATTTATTTCAAAGTACGGTTTATTTTTAACTGTTTATTTTTAATTGTTGTCAGTTTGGGGGCTGGAAATCTGGACCTGGACACTGTCCCTCAGTTCTTCAGCTCAAGATTAGTGCTCTACCACTTGAGCCACTCCAGTTTTCTTTTGTCTCATTGGAGATAATATACTCAACAGACTTTCTTGCCTAGGCTGGCCTTGAGCCATGATTCTCAACCTCCTTAGTAGCTAGGGTTACAAGCATGAGCAACTATATCCATTAATTTCAGCATGTAACATTTCTTTTTAGTGAGAATGCTCAAAAACTTATCTTCTCGCTGTGATGAAATATCTATTCTTAACTATGATCACTTTTTTTCTTGTAGTATAAAATTAATATATTAACTTTTAGTCATGGAAGTCTGCTAATTAAAGTTATATAAAAATTAATTGTAAAGTGAAATTCATGGTTCTATTTCTTGTTTTAAGTAAACAATTCTGCGTTTTGTTTTCAATTATATTTCTTTGGGAATGTGTAATATTCATTGATTTAACTGTTAAAATTGATAACAATTACATTATATCAAGTTGATTCAAACTTGTATTTGAAAATTGCACCCTTACCACAAATATACTTCCACTTTCCTCTATCACATAATTAAAATAACAGTAAAGCAAAGATTGGTGTTAGCCATTCATGTGTAGAATCCTAGAAACTCAGGAGGCTAAGACCTGAATACTTTAGTTCAATGTCAGTCCAAACAGACAAAAATGTGAGAAAACTTATCTCCAATTATCCAGCAAGAAGCAGAAGGTGAGAATGTGGCTCAAGGAGTAGAGCAAAAAATTAGAGCAGAAGAAATAGAACAAAAAAAAAGCTATGAGCAAAAAATTCAAGGAAGACCATAAAACATTGAGTTCCAGCCCTACAAATGGCATG
Organism: Dipodomys spectabilis; assembly: GCF_019054845.1. NCBI lineage: Eukaryota > Metazoa > Chordata > Mammalia > Rodentia > Heteromyidae > Dipodomys > Dipodomys spectabilis. The sequence continues at coordinate 1,581,772 of NW_024871246.1, read as the reverse complement.
TACACAAAAGACAACAAAAAGTAATATGAACATCAATAATGACGACAAAATAGTAGAAAAGATCATGAGAAATATGTAAACATCTGGAAGACAGAAATCATTTCACAGAATTTTGATTCATGAAAGGGAAAAGTGGCAGTCTCATTTGTACAATCTCCTTGTAGTCATTTTTATTGAAACCAGGCTATTGGGTAACATGTGAAAGAGTAGATTGGATTACCTGACTTAGCAGACCTTGCCTGTGACTATGCAACATCCCACTATGCAAAATCTAAAATAATGCTAGTTAATTTAAATAAAACCTCATGTTAGGGACTGTTTGGCCCACATAGACTGAGTTCCTTATATTGAGGCTTCAGACCAGTGCTTTTGTTTATAACCACTCCTGTTTTAACAAGTTGGGACAAATAGAAGTAGTGGGTTTAATTATAAAAGGGAAGCATGCTACAGACTTATTTTTGTTGCTAAGGCTCTAACCACTTTAGATTATTTTTCAGGCCAAGCCACCCTTGAGTAATGATCACTTACCTATGGTTTCCACAAACGTGAGATATCAGAAAATTTCATTATATCTAGCTTTCTTTGTTTTTGTAGTTCCTCATGAATTTGTGTTTTTCAGAACTGGCCCTCATATCAGTCTTCTAAATCTCCGCCTTCTAATTAGCAAGGTATATTTCATCTCAAGCTTGGACCCACATTATTTTTCAATGTAAATATTCAATATTGACTTCTGTTTTCTAGATATTAAATTCTATCGAGGTTCGTATGGATCTTTATGACCTTATAAGAACTTAGATAAATCCCTTGAATATTTTTCCAATTTATTTAAATATTTCTAGTATGACATCACAAATAGAACATTAATGTCTCAAGTACCTTATGCAGAACAGTTAATTTATTTTGTGCACATATTAAGTCCAACATAATTTTATCAAATCTATATTAATATCCAGTATTTACAGATACATTTCTTTAACAAAAATAATTGTCTCATGTTTCCCTTTTATAATTAAACCCACCACTTCTCTTTTTTCCATCCAAAACCTGTTTTATCCTGGCAACCAACACATTTTTTTTCTCCGACTTTTAGATCATGCAATAAATAAACATGATTGCCATCAAATCTATGGTGGATTATTCTCAGTTATTGTATGCCTTAACTCGACTTGCCTTTTGGTTCTGTTATTAGAGAATGTAGCACAATTCGTTTCCCATTCACTTGAAGAAAGCCTGAATTGATTTCCTTTTCTTTGACTAGAGGAAATAATGCTGCTATAATCCTCTGTGTTTTGGCGTTTGGGTGAATGTTACATTTTATTTCTATGAGACAAAGCCTGGAAAGATCAATTATTCTGTTATACAGTGGGTATTTGCTTATTTCATATGCTAAGAACCTGTCAAATGTTTTCAGAAGTGGATTTCGCATTTGACATTTCTGCCAGCATCCATTTTCTCTGTTTCTAGATAACATTTAGTATGGTCATTATTGTATTATGTGAAGTAATTCTTATACATATTTTATGATGTCATTTTGGTTTTAATATGCACTTATTTGGCGACTGATGATGGTTTTCTTGTGCTTATTTTTCACAAGATATACTTTGCTGGTTTCTAATTGATGTTCTTTTTAACATTAGGTTTTGAGAGTTCTATGTAGAATCTAGATTTGAGGCATTCTTCAGGTATAAGATTTATACATGTTTTATCCTTGAATATGGGTACACCTCATCATCATTATAATCATAAACATCATCATCATAATCACTACCAGTATTACTACTATTACTTTTCTACATGCATGTATGGTCCTGGGGCTTGAACTCAGGGTCCCTGAAATTTCTTGCAATTTGTTAAAAATTTACCATTTCAGTCATGCCTCACTTCTGGCTGTTTGCTGATTAATCAGAGATAATATTCTCAAGGACTTTATTTTGTGGAGGGCTGGCTTCAAACAGCAAAGCTTAAATCACAGGATCCCAAGTAGCTAGGATGAGATACATGAGCCACCTGATTCCAACTTCTATTCACTACTTGTATATGAGCTTTCACAGAGCAAATTATTTTACACTTTCTTTGAGTTCTACTATATTGTTTTCCTTACCTATAATTTTAATGCCAAATTTAAGAAAGCTTCATCTCCAAAATTGTCAAGACATCTTTCTTTGTTTTACATTTACATCACTCGTTTTGTTTTATATGCCACGTTTTAATCCTGCTTGAAGTTAATATTTGAATAAATTGTTATGTTTAAGTCAATGTTTACTTTTTAATTCTCCCCAATATTGTCTAACCTATCACCACTTATTCAAAAGAATGTCATTCCACAAATGTTTGGTTTTACCCCTTATTAAATATTCCTTGATAATATTTATGTGGAGCTAATCTGGTACTGTACAGACCCATTAAGCTGTAAAATTTTCCTCTCCAAATATAACAATTTTATACTAACAGCTTTAATATTGGACAGAGAAATATGTTCCATTTTATTTTCCTTTGTGAATGAGTCAGAGTGCTGGTCAGGTGTTTTTTAGAAGTTGTCATAAACATAAATAAAACTGTGAAGCTGGACGATGTTGGCTCATGCTTGTAATACTAACTGCATAGGAGGCTGTGATCTGAGGATTGTGGTTCAAAACCAGCTGGAGCAGGAATGTCCGTAAGACTCTTATGTCCAATTAACCACCAGAAAACCATTAGAGCACTCATTTGAGCTGAAATGCATTGGGTAAATGCCCAGGACCAGATTTCAAAACCCACGAATGACCAACAAATAGGGGAAGAGAAAATTTATATCTTGGCTCAATTGTATCCTCCAATCCACAAAAATTATATGTCTCCATTTATTTTGATTTTTGCTTTTATATTCAGCATTGTATAATTTTCAATGATGGTGGGTGAACAGCACTTTAAAATTTTGACGATGTTTGAAGTTAGCAGAAAGAAATTCACAGAAAACAGTTGAAAAATAAAGGGCAATGGAATGGAGAAAAAAAGTTTAATCAGGCCCTTGGTCAATATGAGAGTGTGTAAAGTATTTCAATAAGATTTCTTCGTACAATTAATATACATCAATTAATAAATATCTTCCAAAGGCATTTGTATTCAAGTATGACATAAGGATATATACAGATTCTGTGGTAAAATGAAAGAAAGATAGATGAGAAAATACATACTTATAGTAACTGTGTAAATAAACTAAGAAATTTGGTTAACATTCTGAGGACACATGGCTCATTAGATGAGAAGGTTGTTGGCATCTAAGATAATAACAAAATGTTAGACTTGAGCCTAACTTTAAGACTGCTTAATACTATTGCATTTTGAGTCAGTATTCTTTTTGTTGTTGTTATTGGTGGTGGTGGTGGTTGTGGGCCTTGAACTCTGTGCCTGGGTGCTGTCCCTCAACTCTTCAGCTCAATGCTGGAGCCATAGCACCACTTCCAGTTTTCTGGTGGTTTATTGGTGATACCAGTCTCATGGACTTTTCCTGCCCAAGCTGGCTTTAAACCGCGATCATCAGATCTCAGCCTCTTGAGTAGCTTGGATTATAGCTATGTGTGAGCCCCCAGCACCAGGATTCAGTCAGTATTCTTAGTACAAGGAAAAAATACAAATGGTTTTGAACCAAGCTGTAGAAGACTGCCTTTTTTTCTTTAGAAGAGAGCTGTCAGGTACCTTATGAGTAGATAGATTTAACAAATATTGAACATATCAGTCCACACTGAATGCTACCAAACATTTTACAAAGTTCCAAAAGTGATAAGAACATTAACTGTAATAATTACCTCGACAATAAAGGACATGTTTGAGTGTTCTGTCTTTATTGTTACTGTTGTAAACGTACAATGCCATTATATTCATTTTTGTTGTTGTTTCCTTTGTATGTTCTTTCCCCTATTGCATATCCCCTCTTGTCACTCTACTCAGTTTTGATACCCTGCATCTTGTATATACATGTTTAAGCTGGGGAGGGGAAGGAGAATTATAAAACGGTGAAACAAGGATACAGGATGACACATTGCAACAAACATACTCACAAGACAGTATATTGTAAATGAACTTTATTACTTCATGCAGTGAGGGGTGGGGAGATAGGAATGTGAGAGCTGGGGGATGGAAGGGATAGTTGGACAACAACAAGGAAGGGAAAGGGTAACAATGATCAACAAGTAATGTACTCATTGCCTTACTCATGTAACTGTAACCCCTCTGTACATCTTAACCATAAAATAAAATAAAGTAAAATCAATAAAGGACATGTTTGGCAAAGGAAGTAAAATGATAACTTACAGAGAAATGAAAATAATAATATACATATATGCCTGTATATATGTATATACACATATGTATTTTCATATATGTATACATATATAGGCATTTGTATGTATACACATAAAAGTATGAATATATGCACATGTATACATAGTGTGTATACATATTCATTTACTTAAAAAACTTGAATCAGAAATATATTAAGAGCATATTAATACCAATGAAAAAATTTAACCATCGTGAATAAATTATCAAAAATTGAAATACATATCTCTATATTAATATAACAACAACCAAGGACATATGGAAGTATCATAACATACCTAGACATTGGCTACATATAGAGAGTAGTGAAATAGAAGCAACAATGAGATTGCACTGCACAACCACTATGTAGAAATTGGAAATCTTATACATTGGCGCTTGTCACTTAAAATGATATAGTCAGTTTGTTAAACATACTGGCAATCTTTAAGATATTACACATAGAGTTGTTCTATGATGCAGCGTATTTTCTGTTTTCTTTTTGGTCAGTTGTGGGGCTTGAACTCTGGGCTTGGGCACTGTCCCTGCACTCTTCAGCTCAAGGCGAGTGCTCTACCGCTTGAGCCACAGCGCCACTTCGGTTTTCTAGTGGTTTATTGGAGATAAGAGTCTCACAGACTGTACTGCCCTGGCTGGCTTTGAACCATAATCCTCAGATCTCAGCCTCCTGAGTAACTAGGATTACAGGCATGAGCCACCGACACCCAGTTTGATCCAGCATTTTGAATCATAATTTTATATACAAAATATATTTCAACATATATCCAATGAGACACATGTACAGGAATAGACATAGCAAAACCTTTTTCAATAAAATATTGAAATGTCCATTGAGGATGTTATATAATTATTCACATGCATACAAAACAATATACTCCATCCATGAGAAAAATTTACATGGTCTTACTTTGGAAACAGTAATATTACATGGGAGGAATGGATAGACTACATTTTATAATAATGTGAGCTTTTTAAAATTGGCACATCTGTAGAGGTAGAATATGAAATAATAGCTGCTCAAGAGGAGGTAGGTTGAAATGATGACAGGAAGAGACTACTAAAAAATATTGGAGTATGTTGAGAGGGTAGTGATGATAAAATGTTCTAGAACTGAAGCTGATGTTCTTACTCCAACTCTATAAGATTTTAAGAATCACTGTACTTTATTGAAGAATTACAGAGTGCATTTGCATTAACCTTAGGAAAAATTTTTATAGTAGTAGTGTATGAATCTGAATAGTAGTGTGTGAAAATTCAGAATTTAAAATCCCAGAATTCTGTAATGCATAACTTTTGTATGTTGATGAATAAAACTATCAATAAAGTATAATCAGTGATATATTCTCTGAGTGACTATATATATCATTGCAAGTTAGTGAATATTCTACAGAATTATGTAAATTGAGGGATGAGATAGGATTGAGAAGGATGAGGGATAATGATCTTCAAGGTGCACTGTATTGGCCTTGGAATGTGGCTTAGTGGTAGACTGCTTGCCTTGCATGTGTGAAGCCTTGGGGTGATTCCTCGGTACTACATAATTTTAAAAAAAGCTGGAATTGGCAATATGACACAAGTTGTAGAGTGCTAGAGTGAGGAAAAGAAGCTCTTGGGCATTGCCAAAGCCCTGAGTTCAAGCCCCAGGACTACCAAAAAAAAAGCTTCATTGTATAAGCCAGGCACTAGCTGCTCACGCCTGTAACCCTCAATAATCAGGAGGCTGAGGATTGAGGTTTGAAGCCATCCCAGGCAAGAAAGTTTGTGAGATTCTTATCTCCAATTACATCTCAGAAAAATCTGAAAGTGCTGCTATGCCTCAAGTGATAGAGTTAAAATGTTCATGCAAAGGAGCTTAGGGACAGCGCCCAGACCCAGAGTTCAAACCTCAGAAGACAAAAAAGAAAAAAAACCCTCATTAACACTATTCATAAACTGCTTTGTCAAACAGCAACTCCCATACAATTACTTAAAGTTAATTAAAAATATGATTAGAATAAAATACAAATCATTTTGGGAACCAAACATAGATAGAATACAGGGGACAGGGTAAATTTTATATCACACAGATTGAGTTGAAATGTGTTCTTCATTCTTCTTACATCATTTATGAAATTGACAATACTGCCAAATATAGGTCAATTTCCTTGAGGAATAGATTGAATTCTATTGTCTTTTTTTGGGGGGGGGGTCTGCTTGTGGGGCCTGAACTCTGGGCCTGGGTGCTGTTCCTCAACTCTTCAGCTCAAGGCTAGCGCTCTACCACTTGAGCCACAGCACCACTTCCAGCTTTTTTCTTTTTGCTTATATGGTGCTGGTGAATCGAACCCAGGGCCTCATACATTGCAAGGCAAGCACTCTACCACTGAGCCACCTTCCCAGACCTCTATTGTCTTTTCATAGTAAACCATAGATGTGATTTTTTTGCCTCTTATTGAAGTATATCTGACATTTTAAAGTAGATTTTTCCTAATATAATATTAATTTAATCAATAATTTATTAGGGTGATGTTGGTCAGATTTTTTTCCAGTAAATCTTATTCCTTATAATAAGTGAAAGCGTGCTGTGTCAGTCTCCTATCAATATCACTAAATACTGTATAAAATTAACTTAAGTTAGGAAAAGATTAATCTTGGCTTCTGATTTTATACATTTCAGTTTGTTTCTTATCTTCCTTGCTTCTGGTTGCTGGTGGCACAGTACCCCATGTCAGGAACATGTGATGGAATTTATGTATTCATGGAAGCCAGGAAGTAAAAAAGAGGAATAGGAGTGGGAGAGGGAAAAAGAGGAGGAGGGGAAGAGAGAGAGCGAGATGGAAAAGAGAAGGGGAAGGAGAAGGAAATAGAGAAGAAAAAGAAGGAAGAGGAGGAAAGGACTTTGATCTTAACATCCTCTTTGATCACAAGTTCTCAGTGACCAAATCTCTACAACTATGCCCACTTAAAAGGGTTCACTGCTTTAAGGCAACATAATGAAAGCTAATTATTAATCCCAATCCTTTATGTCTTCAGATTTAATTTCTAGAGTGGTGGGTAGATATTTCTACACATTTCGATAACTTCTGTTATTAAATATTGACTTGAATTAATCAGAGAAGCTATTTGTCATGGAGGTGGTTTGGTTATACTATTGCGGAAGAGATGAATGAAATATTTTTCTTGCAAATATATTGTATTTAACAGATAAGAAAGTTTTAAGAGATTTCATTTTGTGACCTTCAAAAATGACTATTTCATCTAACTCATAATGACTTGAATTTTTCATAAACTTTATGGCATCTCCATTCAAGTTTTTGTCATCTATAGTGAGGTTCTTTCTTTCAACTTGAAGGAAAAATTAATATTATCATGATCATTTATTTCTTAAAATATTTTATAGAGAGTAGGTATAATATGAATTTCCTACCATTCAAAAATAAGTTATATTCAAGTCTATAGTGTAAAATATTTTATAGAGAGTAGGTATAATATGAATTTCCTACCATTCAAAAATAAGTTATATTCAAGTCTATAGTGTAATGCCAAGGTCTCAGGAGAGACCCCCACGAGAAGACCACCGAGAGTCAGAATCTACAGCTGTTTTATTTAAAAGGGCTGCAGCTGGGGCCTCTTCCTACACTCCGACACAGCGGAGCACAGGAGGAGAGGCCCAAGCTAAGGATTTGCAGGTCTTTATATAGGCACACAATCACCCAGGTGTTTTGATTACCACCATGTGTTGCTTTGCTAAGCAACACGTGGTGGTCACTGCCTCAAACTTTAACCTTTCATTCCCCACCTTGGCTTTTGGTCCTGAGCCACAATCTTGTGGCTCTACCCCTAAACTCCTACAGCTCTTGATCTTGAACGAATATACCAATAACAATCAGTCCATTTTTCTTTTCTTCAGAAGTGGTTGGGTAAGATGCTTGGAGACTTCCCATGTTTCCCCACGGTCGTCCAAGACAAAGGGGTCAGCTGGTCTAGTGTGGGAACAGTGGATCCAAGCACCAATGCCATCCACCTTAAGGCAGTAGGTGTAGCCAGTAGCACCATGTAAGGCCCCTTCCACCATGGTTCCAGAGATCGCAAGTTGTGCCTTTGAACAAACACCCAGTCCCCTGGTTTAAACAAATGTGGAGTATGAATAGAAGAAGAATCATATAATGCTATAAGCTGGGGCCCCATACTCTTATGCACCAGCTCTAAATAGTCAAGCTTACACAGAAATTCAGTATCATCCAAATCAGCAAGCAATTCAGTCTGAAGGCTAGGGATAATTGGTGGAGGGTGTCCATACATTATTTCAAAAGGAGTAAAGCCAAGCCGATAGGGTGAATTTCTCATTCTAAACAAGGCAAAAAGAAGGAGCGATACCCAGTCTGCGCCACTCTCCAAGGCCAATTTAGTTAAGGTCTCTTTTACAGTCAGATTCATTCTTTCTACCTGCCCTGAACTCTAGGGTCTCTAAGCACAGTGCAATTTCCAATCTGTCCCCAGTACCGCGGCTATTCCCTGACTTACTTTTGAGACGAAGGCCGGTCCATTGTCTGACCAGATGGTGGATGGGAAGCCATAACTGGGTAGGATTTCTTCCAGGATCTTCTTAGTCACGACGTTAGCGGTCTCATGCTTTGTTGGGTAGGCTTCAACCTATCCTGAAAAAGTATCTACAAAAACTAGAAAATATTTATATCCAAAATGTCCAGTTTTAATTTCTGTGAAGTCTATTTCCCAATGCACAACTGGCCTATCTCCACGGAGGCTAGCTACTTTTGTAACTGGTTTATTGGGGACATTGGTGAGCTGACAGGTTTTAAAATTTTTAACAATGTCCTCAATGAGTTGATTTCCTTGCCTAATTTTTACATCTGAGTGTCGGAGCAAGTCCTGCATTTTTCGGGTACCTGCCCCCGTTTTCCACCAGTCTTTGTTTCCTTCTCTGTCTGGGAGTTTATAGGCCATGGAAATTTTCTTTATCCACTCCAAGTCTTCTTGGGAGTACTGAAGCTCAGGAGGCAACATATGGTGGTCACTGCCTCAAACTTTAACCTTTCAATAGGAATAATTGGAAGTGATGGAATATCTTGCTTTAGTTCAAATTTAAAGTTAAATTTTCAAAGTGCCTTATAGTTCAATTTTGGCAATCAAAATGAAAAACAGGCATGATTTATCCTCAAGAATGTCATTATTTTATGTGTGAAAAAATAAAATAAACGTAATATTAATTCAGTGGAAATACGAAATCAAATCCTTATGCAATGCATCGATTCCATAGGTTATGAAATACATTGGTAAAATTAATAAAACTTGTATTAAGTATGTTACTTAAGACATGAAGCAAGTGATAATTTTGTTTTCTAGGTGACGTTGATACAGAAATCAAAGCCCAAAGATTCCCAAGTTCTGTGTGATTGATACGTGTCAATTTACACATATGCTTGTCTCATCTCAATGTTATTTCAGCATAACTGAGAACAGAACTAAAAAAAAATCACTCAAATGTTTAGCTTTATATTGTTACTAAACATGCCATATTATATCTCTTTATTTTATTTGAAAAATCTGGTAAATTTATTTAAGTCATATCAACAAGAATGAGAAATAAACAGGATCTAGCTCCTTAAAAGACAATGAATAAGAAAAAAAATGACTCTTTTGTTTTCTTCCAAGGCTGAATTAAGCCAGGCCCAAAGAAACATAGGTCCCATGCTTTCCCTTATTTGTAATAACTAGTATTTGTCTGAGACAAGCAGAAACGGTCAGATAAGTTTATGTTAGGCAAAATGGACCCCAAAATAAGGATTCAAATGTTTTTTCTTTCTTGTGATTGTTTCTAAAATATTTATAAGATGATTTCTTTGTTGCCTTGTATGTCTCTTCCCCACGGTATAACCCCTGTTTTCACTGTATTTGATGATGGTATTCTTTGTGGAGGGAGAGGGAAAAAAAACTTATTGTTTAAATAATGATAAAGGTGGACACATTGGAATAAAGAGATGTACAAGCCATTTTGTTGAAAAACAAACTTTACAACTTTGGCGGAGGGGGGCTGGGGTGGGCATGGGAAAGGATGCGAAGGGGAAACAAAGGAGGAGGCAACAATGCTTGTTAAGAAATGTACTCATTACCTTGCCCATGTAATGTTAACCCCTTTGTACCGTATTTTCACAATTAAAAAAGAAAGAAAAAAGTGAAACAACAAAGAAAAAAATTGAACCTCATTTTGCATTTTGTCTTTGTATATTGTGGTGCTTTGCAATTGTGTATTATGTGACTATCCCATAAATCTGGGCTCAAATCACTAGGGCTACTGGAAGAAAATTTCAAAATCTAAAGCAGCTAACACAGCTGTGCAGTTATTTGTGAGTTTCACTACAGTAGCAGCAGGGCATTGTTATACCTGGACTGGAGACCCTCCAAAGATCACCAGAAACCAAGATCAATATAAGTGAAAAAAGAGTCGTTTATTTGCAAGTTCAAGCTTGGTCCTCCACGCACTCGGTAACCCGTGATATTAAGAGGCCCTGAGCATAGAATCAGTACAGTTTTTATGGTATTGAATAAACAACCTTAAGAGAGTGTTACATGAGATATTACATGATTGGCTAATATTTTAAGCAAATTAAGCTACACATATATGATTGGTTATTATTAATACTGACTTGTTATTGATAGGTACCACCTGGCCATTGGGTCACCGTGTCTCGTATAGCCATCCAGTGTTTGGTTGATGGATCCAGAGAAAATTCCTGTGGCTTGCCCAAGTATTATTTATGTTTCAGTTGCCTGGCAATTGTTTTCTTTTCTATATCATTTCTGGGTCAAATTCATGGTTCTTTTATAATCTGTACCTCACAAGATGGTTGCTAGTCTGTAATGGAGTTACTTAGTTCTTTATTTTGCCTCTTTAAGTATTAGACTCTTCATTCGCCCCTTTTTATTATGCACCTGAAAGGCTAAACATTGTCCTTATGGGCCTGTGTTATGTCTTTCATTAGGGATTAATTGATATTGCGTTCTCAAGACCATCAGTTGTACGGTATTGACTCGTTTCTTAACACACATCACTAGTCGATTTACAACACAGGGCCCTATAGTGAACACAAGCACTAGAATGATAATGGGACCCAACAGAGTGGATATTAATGTAGTAATCCAAGGGGAATAGTTAAACCATGATTCAAACCATCCTTCTTGCTGTTCCCTTATTCTTTTACAACTCCAGAGTGATTTGCATAGAAGCAACATTCTTCCCTAGGGCAGCACATAGACCTCCTTGTTGTGAGAAAATTAACTAGAGCCCTTGCCTGTTTTGTAACACCACCTCAGGTAAGGAATCATGAGATTTTTGAAGGTAGGCTGTAGAACTTTCCAGGTTTTTGATATCCTCATCTATAGAAGTGCAAAGATTCGAGTAGGGTGTTCTCTGAGTAACCAGGGATGCTACTTGAGCCCCTACTCCAGCTAAGCCCACCAGGTCCCCGATAGTCACAGCTGTTATTATTTCTATTTTAGCTCTTCCGGGCCAGTAGCTTGCTGCGGACATTTTTATCATCTTGTCTTGCAGAGAATTGTAAAGTAGTCATGGGATGAGTTGCACCATGACACAAAAACTGTGGGTCCTATTTAAAATTTCCAGTGCACAAAAGGGTTTAGGCCAGTTGAACATGTCTACCAAACATCTTCGGGAGGTAATCGATAACCTTTCTCAGGAGTCCATTCTTGGGTCTGATTACATAAGTGAGTAAAATTAGTTAGTACTCGTCCTACACATAACTGTTGTCCTATAACTTTCTTTAGGGTAAGTTATGCCCCTTTTGATTCCCATCTGCATGATTTACTTGTTTTAGTTACATTCTGTACCACTGCAATACTCTCATAAAATGGGGGTCTCATATCATAACACATCCAACATGTACTATTATTAGGGTGGGTCTGATTGATTACATTATAAGTTTGAACCAACAGCTGCCATAGAGAACCCTCCAGCAAGGGGATGTTCTCCCTGACGGGGTCTCCTCTTTTCGGAGGAGATGGGGTCACTACAGCCTGGGGCTTTTTCTTTTCACTTGCTTTGGCTTTTGTGGCAGAAGCCGGTCTTAAAACAGTGTTTGGTCCCATTACTGCAGGGAAATAGCTGTGGCAATTGCCTGTAGAGTTCTAAGTATGCCATTGTGAGTCTCTCCACATCGGTAAAATCTTAGTCCCCAAGTCTTTCCTAATTCCCATCCTAGGACTTGTTTGCCCTTGTCTGTGAACCGAACTTCCACTCAGGCATCAGAATCCTGGGGAACCCTAATTTGTTGGTGCACAGACATCCCATTAAACTGGATGCCCGCTGGCCCTGATTTAGTAAAAGTAACAAGGTCTCCTCCTTTTCCTTTCCATTTTCCTGAGGTACTTGTTTTGCAGCCCCAGCTCTTACAATAAAAGTCCTCTGGTCCTCCACAATTATTAGTCCTTCCTTCCCCTTAGCAAACATACCAGTGTCACCATCTACACTCAACAAGCCTAGGTCCTTCCCATAATCCCTCAGCGAGCTGGCACAAATTAAATGTAAGCCTGTCTCTAAACCATAGGTAGGGTCCCTCTTTCACAGCCAGAGGGAAACGTTTGTCCATTACCTGATTACTAATAATCCAAGTCCAATTATATGGGTGATTAGGATTGCAGGCACCCACTATTATGTCAATAAATTTCCAAGTAAAGTATACATCAACAACCATTTCATGACTTAGTCTTTTTACAGCTCAATTTGAGCTTTAAGGATTGTCTTTGGAAAGTGAGACTTATCACTCTGGGTGCTCTCCAAAATTGGTTATGGGATGTGCAGGCTTTGTATGCAAATGATGGATCCAGGTAGCAATGCCGTCGACTTTGAGGACAGTTGGATTCGTCAAGATGACCACAAAGGTCCTTTCCACCGCGGTTCCTGGTTTTCCTGTCGGTGTCTTTTCACCAGGACCCAGTCCCGGGGCAGAAGTGATGTGGGATCGGTGGAGGGCCTGACTCGTACAGCACATTCAGTCTAGGCCAGACATAAAGGCAGGTCCTGTACAGGACCCTGAGAGAGGACAAAAATTCAGAGTCATCATCTTCCCGAAGAAACTGCTCTGAAAATTAGGAATTAAGGGAGGGGGCATTTCGAATACAATTTCATAGGGGAAAAGACCAATTTTCAAAGGGGAGTTTCGTACTCTGTATAAGGCAAAGGGAAGGAGAGTTACACAGTCACCACCAGTCTCCATGGTCAAGTTGTTCAGGGTCTCCTTTACAGTTCTACTCATCCTTTCTACCTGTCCTCAGCTTTGGGGGTCTATAAGCGCAATGCAGTTTCCAATCTGCCCCAAGAGCATTAGAAAGTCCCTGACTTACCTTCAACTCAAAGGCTGGTCCATTATCTGATCCTATCATACTAGGGAAGTCAAACCTGGGTAAGATTTCTTCCAGCAACTTCTTAGCCACCACCTGTGCTGTTTCACTCATTGTAGGAAAGGTTTTTACCCATCCTGAAAAGGGAAAACTAATAGATATTTATATCCATAATTGCCAGATTTGATTTCTGTGAAGTCCCCCTGCCAGTAGGTTCCTGGTCTATCTCCTCTTATCTGACTGCCTGGTCCTGCCTGAATTTTCCCTGCATTAATTAGCTGACATGCCTTACAGTCCCTGACAATCTGTTCTATTTTAGCATGACTATTCTTGAACCTAAGACCAGTATTTATCACCAGGTCTTGCATCTTCCTCAAACCCATGTGGGTGCTTGATGCATTTTCAGTAGTATTTTACTCCCTAACTGTTCTAGCAAGATACTGTTGCTCTTAGAGTCTCTCCATCAACCATTCAGGCATTGTGCCATTGTTAGTTGATCAATCCATTTTAAATCTTCTGTGGTATATGTAGGAGTGTCCAGGAGAGTTCTTCCACCGGGGTCTGGGAGATTTATCATCATTATAGAGTCTCTTTGTGTTGTCACTTCCCGGGCAGTTCTGTCGGCCAGGTTATTGCCTTTACTCACAGCATCTTTAAGTTTTTGATGTCCAGGGAAATGAACAATGGCCAACTTCTTAGGCAACCAAAGAGCAGCGATTAAGGCCAAAATTTCATCTTTATTTTTGATAGACTTTCCCTCTGCTGTCAGTAATCCTCTTTCTTTGTAGATAGCTCTGTGTATATGAGCCATTGCAAATGAATACCGACTATCACTGTACAGAGTTAGTCTTTTATTCTTTCCTACCGTTAGTGCTTGGGGTCAGGGCTATTAATTCAGCTCTCTAGGCTGACATGCCTATGGGCGAAGGTTCGAGCCAAACCACATCAGTCTCAGTCAATACTGCTGCTCCCGCATACCTATGTCCTTGATGAACAAAGCTGCTCCCATCTGTAAACCACACGAGTTCAGCATCCGGTAACGCTGATCTCTTAAGTCCTCTTGGAAATTACGGACTTGCACCAGGATCTCCAAGCAATCATGTAGTGACGTGTCTAAGTCTGGATCTGGTAGAAAAATCGCTGAGTTGACAGCTGAGGGAACCTGGAAATTAATTCTGAGAGGACTGAGTAGCAGTCCCTGGTAATGGATTAGTCGGCCAATGCTGAGCCATTGATCTGGTGACTGCTTTAACACACTCTCAATAGTATGGGCGTGGTCACATACAGTTCCTGCCCCATAGTTAATTTGCATCTTTTACCCTTAGAGCAGTAGCCACTATAATTCTCAGGCATGGTGGCCAGCCTGCTGCCACCGGTCTAATTTCTTTGATAAGTAGGCTACTAGTCTTCTCCATGGGCCTAGGTATTGGCTTAGGACTCCTTTCATAATCCCATTATGTTCATCCACATACAAATAAAAGTGTTCAATTGTATCAGGGAGTCCTAATGCTGAGGCTGACAATATGGCAGTTTTTATCTGTTCAAAGGCTTGTTTAACCTACTCCATCCATAAAAACAGTTGCTTTTCTTTGGTAGCCTCATAAAGGGGTTTAGCCAACTCCACAAACCAAGGAATCCACAGACAGCAAAAGCCTGCTGAGCCCCAAAGCTCCCTTATGTGGTGCTGAGACTGGGGTGGTGGAATTTTAAGGACAGTTTCTTTTCTTCCTTTTGTAAGCCACTGCTGCCCCGCTTTCAATAAATAGTCCAGATAAGTTACCTCTGATTTGCAGATTTGAGCTTTCTTGGCCAACACTCAAGAAACCAAGGCTTCCCAAAATCTGGAGTAAATCCTCCATTCCTCGGATGCATTCTCTTTCAGTTTTAGCAGCAATTAATAAGTCATCCACGCATTGCAACAAAGTCAAGCCAGCGTGGCTTCCCCTAGACTCACCTAAGTCCTCATGCAGGGCTTCGTCAAAGAGTGTTGGTGAGTTTTTAAATCCTTGAGGAAGTCTTTTCCAGTTCAGCTGTCCATTAATATATCTTTCCACATCTGTCCACTCAAAGGAGAAGAGATCTTAGCTTTTAGCTGCTAAGGGTAGGCTGAAAAAGGCATCTTTAAAATCTAATACTGTGTACCATTGCCTATCGGGAGGCAGGGTACTCAGGAGTGTGTAGGGGTTGGGTACAGTCAGGTGAATGTCCATTACCCATTTGTTGACCTCCCTTAAGTCCTCTACTGGCTTATATTAATTGGAGTGGGGCTTACAGACTGATAGAAGGGGAGGGTTCCATGCCAACTGACAGGGCCGCAGTATAACCAGTTCTAGCAGACACCTAATGTGGGGTTATTCCCACCCGTGCCTCCATGGATATAGGGTACTGCCGGACTCTGACTGGGTCAGCTCCTGGCTTTACCTCGATGAATAGATCTGGTCTATTCTTCGCTAGTCCCACTCCTCCAGTCTCTGCCCATGCTTCTGGATACCTTTCCAGCCAGTAGGTGATTTCTTGGTGAGGAGCCTGGGGTGATTGTTGCAACCGGTAATTGTCTTCCAGGCTCAGATTCAGCCCTCGTATTGGTCTCCCTTGAGCATCTGTCACCTGGGTGCCTTCTGGATAGAAGTGAATCTGTGCCCCAACCTTAGTCAACAAGTATCTTCCTAATAAGGGATAAAAGCTCTCTAGGATAACTAAAAATGAGTGAGACACTCATCCTGTCACCAGATCCACTGTTCATTGGGTGGTCCATGAGTATCGTTTAACTGCTGTGACCCCTTGCACCCAAGAAGTTTTGTTCGTATGTTTTCCGTGGGGCTTTATTACTCCTTGGGACATTTTGAGTTGTGGTCATATCCCAAATTGCTTAAAGCACCGGCTATTTCACTTTGTGACAATTGTAATTACTTTTCTCCTTTCCTCTGGTCTTATGTGTGGATTGATATACATTGAAATGAGTCAGAACGAGAATGCACCTCGCACTCCCCTTATCTTCCTAACAACTAGTTTAAAGAATGTTAAGGACAGAGCTAACAATGTAGAAAAGTGTAAAGTGTCGACTAGCTGGTCTGTCTAAGATCCCAAAGGGGTAGACAGAGACACTTTGCAATATTTTAGCAGTGGCATCCGATAGATTACCTGACTCCAGCTTTGCTTCAAGTGGGCCAATCTTTCTAGGCCAGATTTCACCCTTCGAGGTGGAAAAATAAGGGGGTCTGAAAGAGAAAGTAGTTATTATTGGATGAAGAAAAAGAGCGAAGACTAACAGCCTCAAATGGAGACAAACAGGGTCTCTGGGCATCCACCTGCGGATGAACCTGAGTAAGGAATTGTTTCATCATACTCACATTACAAACACACAGACATTAAGATAAGACACACATTTAACAGCATGCGCATGGTAGACTGTCAGACAGAAAGTGAAGGATTTCAGAGAGGATAAATCCCAATTGTCCTCACTAGTGGACAGTCTACTTTGTAAACTATCAGACAGAAACTTTCTGACAACAAACAGGCCCAAAAGTCCACACTAGTGGATAGTTTACCTTCCTGGGAACAGGGGGACATCTCACACCAGTCCAGTTGGCTGCCTTATAGCACTATCCAACAGGACTTCTTGCCAACTCCAATACTAATCCTGCAGGACACACAGACCCCAGACAGTTACAAAGTGGCAATGCCTTAACTTACCGGCCATTTTTTGCTAGTCTGATCAGGTGTCTGGGTGGGTTTATGGGTTTATCCCGGATGAGCCCCCACCTGTTATTCCTCCTCCAAAAATCCACCAGAAACCAAGATCAATGTAAGTAACAAGAGTGGTTTATTTTCAAATTCGAGCTTGGTCCTCCATGCACTTGGTAACTGGTGACACTAAGAGGCCCGAGCATAGAATCAGTACAGTTTTTAAAGTATTGAATAAACAACCTTAAGGCAGTTTTACATGAGAAATTACATGATTGGCTAATATTTTAAGCAAATTAAGCTACACATACATGATTGGTTATTAATACTGACTTGTTATTGACGGGTACCACCTGGACACTGGGTCACCGTGTCTCGTATGGGCACCCAGTGTTTGGTTGATGTATCCAGAGAAAATTCCTGTGGCTTGCCCAAGGATTATTTATGTTTCAGTTGCCTGGCAATTGTTTTCTTTTCTGTGTCATTTCTGGGTCAAATTCATGGTTCTATTTAAAATCCGTACCTCACAAGATGGTTGCTAGTCTGTAATGGAGTTACTTCATTCTTTATTGTGCCTCTTTAAGTCAGACTTTTCAGCACAAACTCTACAAAGGAAATAATTCTAGTTCTTTGCAGGCAAGGAGGTGATGAGAAGTATACTTTTACCGTCCCACATGAAATAAGAAGACACACATTAAAAGCTTACTAAGTGATCAGTCCTTAAATAACAGTGCCAGGTTTAAGGCACTCTAGATAATTCAAGTCCTTTACCTCCCCACAACCATAACTGCCATTCACAATTCATTGCCAAGGTGAATTTCCAGGTCTTTTTGATATTTTGAATGGCTTAGGAGTAACATAAACAATAATTCAACTGGTTGAGAAAATTTAATTTAGAATAAGCAAAAAATCAGAGTCAACTACATAGCATAACCTTTAGGGAAAATGAATTAAGGAATATGGTATGTCCTTTGTAACTTAATATTAGACATTAGGGCAAAATGCCAGAAACAGGCTCTGCAAGAAGGACATAGAACTCTTTAAGATATATTAAAGATGACCTAGGGACAAGTAATTTTACCTACATTTTCTATTATATGATAGCACATTTGTGTCTGCTGATCAGAGAGACTCAAAAAGGTTTTAAATGTGGTATGAAAAATGCATTGTCATGAATGAATGAAATCAGGGATTAGATGGCTCAGGAGCTGGATGGCTTTGTTAAATAATCTCATTATTTTGAATGATCAAGTTTTTTTTGTATGTGTGGAATTATGAGTGTATGTTATGACTAGGCAAGGAAGTTTGATTATTAAATCATTTTCTCATACCCAATGTCAGGAACCTAACCTAAGTTAGAGTGGTAAATATGTGAGTATGAGTGAGTGTGTGTGTGTCTGCAAGCATGTATTTAGAAGGAAGAATCTTCTTTCTCTCAGAGTATATACTTAATTGTATTAGTTATAATACATTAATGACAGCAGATAAAGGTAATTAATATTTTCTGCCATATGTTTATGTTCCTAAAAATGCATGAACAAACTAAAAATTATGTATGGGGTATGAGTTTTTTAGGAAGGTCAGCTGAGATTATAAACATTTGGAATCTTGAGAAGGATATTAATGGTGATGATTTTAATGTAGATCAATTTTAGACAACACTTGCAAGGATATGTAATCCTATATGAAAATGCAATATATATTGATTTTTCCATAGCTATATTATTCTATAAATTGTGGGGAAACAAGTTAAATTATAGAAACATAAAATAATGTTATTATTTATTGCATACAGTTTTACACTTTAGTTTCTTCAAGTAGACATACCATTTGTTTCTATTATATAAGAAGGAAAACCCTAAATATTACATTTTGTGCCATATTTCACATTGGGAAGCTTTGTCTATATCAATAAGTTTATGTCTTTTGTTTCTGCTTTCCTATTCATAACTCTGTTTCTCATAGTATTCTTTTAAGAATTTTTTCTTTCTACCACTTTGCGGCTTGAACATACCTCATGCTCTCAGTTTGTTTGCTAATAGTAGTCAATCTACAATAAGAACCATGTAGTTATTTGGAGACAGAACCTCATGAACTTTCCTACCAGCCTGAAAACCATTATCCCTCAAGGCTCATCCTTCTTAAACACTAGAATTATAGAGATGAGTCACGGACCCCAAGCATCAATGACTTTTCTTGTCTTATAGATTCCTCATGTTTGCTAGTAATTGTAATAATAAACTACCACAGATTGGGTAGCGTTAATAATGTGGCCTCTGAGTTGGTGGAACTAGAAGTCCAAGATCAGAATTGGCTTCTTCAGAGTCCTCTTTCCTTAGTATATTCAATTCCTTCTGCTTCTCTTAGAGGAGAATTCAACTTAAATGCTACCTTTGAGATACTGTTTCCACATGCAGTTAACGAGTTTTCGATTTTAATATGATTTCAATGGGACAGTATCCAACACATAACATGTTCCTTAATGGATAAAAGAAAATCTCTAATAGGAAATTATTTGGTTTGGCCATGGAAATTATGATTATACTTTTAAAATTAACAAAAGCGGTAAAGTTTTTATAAGAGCTTGTAAAACCAGTATGAAGTCTTGACCTTAGACATGCTGTTCTTTTCCTGGCACACATTTAAATTCCTTCTGGTACAGGAGGATTGAACCCAAAACTTTGTCCCTGTGAAACAACAACTCTAATACTGTCACACCTGCAGATTGTAATTGGATTTCTTATTTTGAGGTAGTATCACTATGGTGGGCCTTATTGGACTGTGGTCCTCCTAACACAGGCAAGAAAACATTGCACCGAACAAATGGTTAGAATTTCTGAAACTTCTTTTTTTGTCTGGGCTTGCCTGGAACTGGAATTGTCTAATATTTGTTTCCCAAGTAGATAAGATTATAGGTTTGAGCCACTTTATCTAGTAAAGGTATACAATTTCAAAATGTCTGGATATTGCCTGAATTTGTGCTTAACATATATACCTAACCTTAATTTTCTCCCTCTTATATTTATTACTCTGAGTTGAAAACATTGGCTTTCTTGATATACATGGCTTTGTTTGGAATGGAATCCCATAACAATCAAAAAATCTCCCAAAAGTTTATATCAAAAACCATGGAAAAGAAGGCTTCAGGCTGGAATAAAACATTAATCCTTAATTTATAAATGCAATATATTTATAGTGTTAGACAGTGCTTTCTTAAGTATGAGAAGAGAAGGAAGGCAGAAATGTGAAAAATGTCAGATATAATTTTGATAACTTTCTAGGTCTCTGTAGAAATTTTGTAGTTGTCACATCATGTTATCTTACTATCTTAAATCTTGCTTTATTAAAACCCTCTGGGTAGATATTTATTGGGCTGACTGGTCACCTTCTCCAAGAAGTGAACCTGAGTTTAGAAGGCTGATGGTGTAGTAAATAAAGGAATGTTGAGAAAGAGGAGAGGTATTGTCACAGAATGAGCCAATCAGGTTCAACAGCTGAACAGCAAAACAAAGCAAAGTTTCAATTTTGATGATCCACTAGGGAAAATATTTGGATATCTATATATACATATGCATATGCATGCATGCGTGAAATCATAATTCTCCAGTAGAATGTCGAGAAACTTGGCCTGACAATTATAAATCTATATCAAACTGGTTGCAAGAAAGGTACAGTAAAATATTAATATTTTAGCATAGATTTTGCATAGATTTTGTAAAGAATGAAAAATTTTCCTTCATTTTTTACTTTACAAATATCCTTAGTAGATTCTGTTTTTTCATATTTTAGTAGGAGAATCTATACAATGCTGAGAATTGGAATTACACAAAATATGCAACATGGCTGGGCACTGGAATTTGAAGTATGTAATCTTAGTTAGTTAAGAGATTGAGATCTGAACATTACAGTGTGAAGCTAGCCTAAGTGGGAAAGTTCATTAGATTCTTATCTCCAATTAACCACCAGGGGAAATGAAGTTCCAGTTCAACTTATATGTACAGCACTGGCCTTGAACACAAAAGCACCATCCAGGCCCTGAGTTTAAGCCCTAGGATCAACGGAAACAAAAACACAAAATACAACATGGAATTAGATATTTTATAATGAAGTATATTTTAATACAGTCTACATTGTTACAAAGACTAGACTTCTGTGTTAGCTCTATAACCTACCATAGTAAGTGATATTGTCCATTTATTAAGCAGAAAGGCTTACTCAGATTTATAAGTCTGAAGGTTTCAGTGTATGTTCAGTTGGTTTTATTGCTTTGGAGGGCTGTGACAAGACAATGTCAAGGTGGGAAGTATGTCAAAGAGAAATGTTTTTTACATAGAATGATTTAAAGATAAAAGAAGAAAGTATGTGAGAGGCTATGTTCTCATGGGTTTCACTCTAAAGAACTTAATCTCCAGAAGAACTATTCTGGTATTCCCCACAATCTGGGAGGAAGTGGAAAGTAATTTTTCTTTAACACATAGGTCTTTCTGCGGCATTCTAAATTCAAATGGCAACATTTTCACCAATGATAATGATTTGTCCAGGGGTGGAAGCAATTAGATATTTCAAGAAATTCTAAGCGGATCTCAGCGGACTAAATATTTTATGGAATTCCTATTAAAATATTTTCTTGCAGACTGACTGGGTCTTCATAATAAACATGTGTATATCTGTGTGTTTGTATGTGTGTATGTGTTTGAATAAATAATACAATGTAGCTGATAAAAATATTCCTATGGTCTGCTGATTTTCTTCTCATACTATGAAAGCCTGTAAAAATTAGCAATCAAATAGCATCCAAGACTAAAACATTAGTGCTGTCCAAAATATTTGCATGCAAACCCAAGAACATCCACCTCATTTCAGACTGCCATGCTTTAGGAAAATTTTAAGTCTATTAATTATGTTGTCACCAAGGAAACAACATACAATATTTCTTTTAAAAATACCTAGATTGGGATTAGGGGGGAAGGGGGGAGGCTGGGAAGGGATGTGAAGGGTAAACAAAGGAGGAGGCTGCAATGCTTGGTAAGAAATGTACGCATTATCCTGCCCATGTAACTGTAACTCCTCTGTACAGTATGTTCACAAATAAAATTAAATTAAATAAAAACAAAAAAAAAACAAAAAAAATACCTAGATTGGAGAACACTTTAGCCAGAAAATTGAAGGAATATAATTTATGGGATTTAATATAAATATTTAGTCACTTAAATGGATATTCTATTATTATTATTATCATTGTGAAAATATCTTACAGAGGGTTTACAATTACATGCGCAAATAGTGAGTACATTTCTTATCAAGCATTGTTTCCTTCTCCTTTTTTTCCCCATACCATCCCTTCCCCTCTCCCCCTCATCCACACATCCCTCTACCACCACCCTCCCCACCACAACCACCACCCACCGACCAAAGTTGTAAAGTTCGTTTATCGACATAACGTCTTATACATCTCATTATTGTAAAATGGGTCCACCTGTAAACCTATTTAAACAGTTTGTTTTTCCCATTCCCTCCAAAAATTATATCAACATCAAATACAGTGAAAGCAGCGCTTATAGCCTGGGGGAAGTACATACAAAGCAACAAACAAATCATCTTATAAATATGTTGAAAACAATAACAAGAAAGAAAAGAAAATATTTGAATCTGTATCTTGGGATTCATTTCTCCAAACAGCCACCTGTCTGACAGTTTCTGTTTGTCTCAGACATATATTAGTTATTGCAAACAAGGGAAACCATGGGATCTATGTTTCTTTGGGCCTGGCTTACTTCACTTAATATAATTGTTTCCAATCTTTCCATTTCCTAACAAATGGGGCAATGTCCATTGTGTATATATACCACATATTCTTGATCCAATCAAGAATATATCTAGATTGGTTCCATATATTAGCTATGGTAAATAATACTGCAATGAGCATAGTGATGCTGGTAGTTTTAGTATTGTCTTGTTTGTGATCATTTGAGTAAATGTCCAAAAGTGGGATTGCTGGGTCATAGGGGAGCTCTATGTGGAGTCTTCTGAGGAACCTCCATAACAAATTCCAAAATGGTTGAACAAGTTTCTACTCCCACCAACAATGGAGTAATGTTTCCTTCTGCTCACATCACATCCAGCATTTGTTGTTATTAGAGTTCTTGATTATAGCAATTTTAACTGCGGTGAGGTAGTATCACAATGTGGTTTTCAATTGCATTTCTTTTCTGGCGAGGGAGGTTGAGCATTTCTTTATGTGTCTATTGTCCATCCTTCTTTCCTATAAAGAGAAGTTTCTCTTTAAGTTTTTAGTCCACTTATTTATTGGCCAGTTGTTACTTTGAGGATTTGTTGTTGGGGGATTTAATTATTTGAGATTAAGTCTTTAGTCAACTTATTTATTGGCCAGTTGTTACTTTGAGGATTTGTTTTGGGGGGATTTAATTATTTGAGATCCAGGTATATTTTAGATATGAGACCTTGTCCGATGTATGGCTAGTGAAGTTCTTCTCCCAATCAGTGAGCTTTCTATTGATCTTGCTAGCTATATCCATTGCCAAGCAGAAGCTCTGCAATTTCATGCAATCCCATTTGTTCCACTTTTCTTTGATTTGTTGTATTTCTGGGTCTCTATTAAGAAAATATTGGTCTGTGCAAAGGAGACCTAGGGTTTCTCTAACGCCATCCTGTAATGTTTTCAAAGTGTCTGCTTTAACTCTGAGTTCTTTGATCCATTTGGAGTTGATTCTGGTTCAGGGTGATATATAAGGATCTAGCCTTAATTTTCTGTAAGTGATTAACCAATTTTGCCAGCCCCATTTACTGAACAGGCTGTCTTTCTTATATTCTTGTTGTTAGCACCCTTATTGAAGATTACAGTGCTATAGGTCTGTAGGTTCATTTCTGGGTTTTCAATTCTATTCCATCTATCCTGAGGTCTGTTCTTGGGTCAGGACCAAGCTGTTTTGATTACTATAGTTTTGTAGTAGAGTTCATAGTGTGATATTTATATTCCTCCAGCACTGTTCGTTCTGTTAAGGATTATTTTGCTATTTGGGGTGTTTATTATTACATATGAATTTTTGGATTGCCTCTTCTATTTCCTTGAAGAATGAGGTTGGAGTATTGATAGGTATCTCATTGAATTCGTAGATAGCCTAGGGAAGTATTTCCATTTTCATGATGTTGATGATTCCAATCCAGGAGCTTGGGAGGTTTTGCCACATTCTAATTTCTGTTTTGATTCCTTTTTAAAGTTTTTAAAGTTTTCATCATTGAGGTCCTTCACTCCTTTGGTTAAGTTAATTACTAGTTATTTTATTTTTTGTGGGGCTATTACAAATGGAGTTGCTTTCCTGGTTTCAGCCATGCTTTACTCATTGTTGGCATACAGAAAAGCCATTGATTTTTGAGGGTCAATTTTATACCCTGCTACTTTTCCAAAGATTAGAATCAGCATGAGTTATTTGGGAGTGGAGTCCGTGGGATTCTTTAAGGACAAGATCATGTCATCTGCAAAGGGGAGAGTTTTACTTCATCTTTCCCTATTTGGATCCCTTTTATGTTTGCGTCTTGTCTTATTGCTGTAGCTAGGCAATCTAATGTTAAAATGAAGACAAATGGAGAGAGTGGACATCCTTGTCTTATTCCTGAGTTAAGAGGAAATGGCTTTAGGTTTTCACCATTAAGTTTTATGCTGGCTGTAGGTTTGTAAGTTTGTCATATTCAGCCTTTATTGTATTGAGGAATGTTCCCTAGATTCCTAATTTTTCCAGAACCCTCATCACAAAGGGTTATTGAACCTTGTCAAATGCTTTTTCTGCAACTATTGAAATAACCATGTGGTTCTTATCCTTGCTGTTTGTGATGTGATGAATTATACCAGATTATTTGGTTATATTGAACCAACTTTGCATCCCTGAAATGAATCCTGTTTGATCATGGTGTATGATTTTTTTGGATGAATTGTTTAAGTCAATTGGCCAAAATTTTGTTGAGAAGTTTTGCATCAATACTCATCAAAAAAGAGAACAAAGAAATGGGTCTATAGTTCTCTTTGTTTTCATTTTTTTCTATTTCTTCCTTTTTTACATGATTTAATTGGTGTTCCGCTCATCCCCAGATATATACCTGCCATTGATTATTAGATCTTATGCCCATTGGGTACATACTTAATCCAGAAGTTTATCACTCAATTGACAACCTCAGGATTAACTTCTTTAATAGCAGTATTATATCTTTATACCTATATAATTTTCAAGTAACTAATTTTAGGAAATTTTATTTTTTAGTTTTTCATACCTCTTTCATATCTCTCCCCTCTTATCATTCTATCCTTTTCTTCTCTCAATATCACTTCCTTAAACTTATATAATTTTTACATGTTTAATTTTTAAATTTAAATTTTTGTTTTTCCATTTTTTCTTGTTTTTTTTGTTTGTTTTACCCACTCTCCTATCATTCTGTCCAATCCATTTCCCTCTCTGCGATTAGGATTTGGTTAAATTCACTCTTTTTTCCCTCTCCACATCCCTCTAATCCTATTTTTCAACACATTTCTCCTTAAACCTAAAAATTTCTGGTTTGCCAAATTTATCTTTGCTGTTTTTAGCCCATTAATCCACAGTTGTTTGATATTGAATAGATTGTATCTGATGAACTAGATTGTATCTGCAGCCATTTTGATTGTGCAACTACAGTACTTTGGTTGATGCTTGCCTTAAAATAGTGTTCTAGCACAAAATCGTGTTACTTTCATACAAAATGGGCAGAACAAGCCAGAAAAACACAAGAAAAAATGGCAGGTCCGGGTATCTCAAGTCACACTCATTACATCTGGTAACAGAACAATTCATGAATAATCCAGAGGAGAGTTTTTATAAAGATCTACAAATACTACTGGTGAACATGGTGAATGAAAACATTGAAAATCTGCAAAGGACTCAGTGTGAACATTATAAGGAGAAAGAGGAGGCAAAGCAAAGGTTAATAGAGGAATCTCATGAACGTGAGGAAGCTACTCAAAGATTGATATAGGACTTGAGTGAACAGGTTTAGAACAGTCAAAGAGAAATTAAGGAATTGTGTGAACAGGCTGAGAACACTCAAAGAGAAAGACAGGAATTGCATGAGGAGACTGAGAACAGTGAAAGTGAACTATAGAAATGTGTGAAGATGAGGAAGCTAATCAAAGAGTAATACAGGCATTGTGAGGGTGGGATGAAACTAGACAAAGATCAATAGAAGCATTCATGGAATCGATAAACAGACAGCTGAAGGAATTCACAGAGATTACAAATGGCAGGCTGAATGGAGCCCGACAGAAGGAATGGGAATCCAAGGAAACATAGCCAATCAACTAAGTGATTTTAGAATAAACTCTGAACA
This sequence comes from Dipodomys spectabilis, assembly GCF_019054845.1. NCBI lineage: Eukaryota > Metazoa > Chordata > Mammalia > Rodentia > Heteromyidae > Dipodomys > Dipodomys spectabilis. The sequence continues at coordinate 1,555,048 of NW_024871246.1, read as the reverse complement.
CCAAATTAAGGAAGTAAAAAACTTTATACAAGATCTAAAACAAAGCTCCAACAATGAATTTGAAGCCATCAAAGCTGACCAATTAGAAGGAAAAGAAATAAAAACCAAAGTAGAAAGACTTGACAGTAGATACAATCTACTTGCAGAAGATACAATCACGGGCGTTGAAGACAGCCTAGATATTATAGTGAAAGAACATACAACTATCCAAGACAAATCCAAATAATATAACAGATCTATTCAACATTTGGAAGACACCATCAAAATGCCTAATCTGAGGATAATGGGTGTAGAGGAGCACATAGGGACAGAAGTTAATGGTTTAGGAAATTCATTTAACAGGATCCTAGCAGAGAACTTCCCAAAAATGCAAAAAGTTAGGCCTATTCAGGTACAAGAAGATTTTAGAACCACAAATAGACCAGACCATAACAGGACATGCCACCATGACATTAAAATCCGCAGAGGATCAATTCAGACCAAGGAAAAGATCCTTAAAGCTGTCAAGGAGAAAAGGTTAATCACCTATAAAGGGAAACCAATTAGAATCACCTCAGATTTCTCAGCAGAGACAATCAAAGCAAGAAGAGCCCGTAATGATTTATGCCATGCCCTAAAGATAAACAACTATCAACCAAGATACTGTACCCAGCTATACTCTCCTTCACAACTGAAGGTCAAATAATAATTTTCCATAGCAAAGAAAAGCTAAAATAATATATTTCCACCAAGCCAGCCCTACAAAAGATACTTAAAGATTTCCTCACATAGAAAACCAAGAAGACCACAATAAGAGCAAAGAAACCGCACAAAAGTGAGAATCCAAGAACCATAAGAACACATTTGCCTCAGCACCCAAGAAGTTGGATAACATGGCAGGAACTCCCAAAAACCTCTCAATCATATCTTTCAACATTAATGGGCTTAACTTTCCAATTAAGCAACATAGATTATCTAGTTGGATTACAAAGCAAGATTATTCTATCTGCTACCTTCAGGAGTCACACCATGCCTATAAAAACAAACATTTTGAAAGTGAAAGACTAGAACAAAATGGACCAAGCATTCTCATTGTGGTGATGTGGTATCACAATGTTGTTTTGATGTGCATTTCTTTTATGGCTAGGGAGGTTGAGCATTCCTTCATGTGTCTACTGGCCATCCTTCTTTCCTCTTCAGAGAAGTTTCTCTTTAAGTCTTTTGTCCACTTATTTATTGGCCAATTGTTTCTTTGAGGATTTGTTGGGGATTTAATTTTTTGAGTTCCAAGTATATTTTAGATATGAGACCCTTGTTCATTGTATGGATAGTAAATGTCTGCTCTCAGTCCGTGGGCTTTCTATTGATCTTGCTAGCTATAACCTTTGCAGAGAAGAAGCTCTGCAATTTCATGCAATCCAGTTTGTCCAACCTTTCATTGATTTGTTGTGTTTCTGGGTCTTTATTAAGAAAATTTCGACCTGTGCCAAGGAGACCTAGGATTTCTCCTATTCCATCCTGTAATATTTTCAGAGTATCTGCTTGACTCTGAGCTCTTTGATCCTTTTGGATTTGATTCTGGTCAGGGTGATATATAAGGATCTAGCTTTAGTTTTTTACAAGTGATTATCCAATTTTGCCACACCATTTCCTGAAGAGGCTGTCTTTCTTCCATTCTCTTTTTTTCTCTCCCTTTTTTATCAGAGATTAGATGGCTATAGGTCTGTGGGTTCATTTCTGGGTTTTCAATTCTATTCCATTGGTCCTGAGGTCTGTTCTTGTGCCAGTACCAAGCTGTTTTGATTACTGTAGCTTTTTAGGAGGGTTTATAATTCGGTATTGATATTCCTCCAGCACTTTTCTTTCTGTTTTTGATCATTTTTGCTATTTGGGGTCTTTAATTGTTCCATATGAATTTTTGGGTTTCCTCTACTATTTTCTTGAAGAATGAGATTGGAATATTGATAGGTTTCGCATTGAATTTGTAGATAGCCTTGGGGAGTATTGCCATTTTCACGAGGTTGATCTTTCCATTCAAAGAGCATGGGAGGTTTTCCCACTTTCTAATATCCGTTTTCATTTCCTTTTTCAGATTTTTAAAGTTTTCGTCATAGAGACCATTCACTTCTTTGGTTACTTTAATTCCTAAGCATTTTATTTTTTGTGGGGTTATTACAAATGGAGTTGCTTTCATGATTTCAGCCACACTTTTCTCATTGTTGGCATACAGAATATCCATTGATTTTTGAGGGTTAATTTTATATCCTGTTATTTTGCCAAGTTTTGAAGACGCTGGAGGGGATTTGAACAGAACGGAAAATTACTGCAATGTTTGTGGGAATGTAAACTTGTTCATCTACTTTGGAAAATGTTATGGAGATTCCTCAGAAGACTCCACATAGAGCTCTCCTGTGACCCAGCAATCCCACTTTTGGGCATTTAACCATATGATCACAAACAAGACCATACTAAAACTACCAGCACAACTATTTTTATTGCAGCATTATTTACCATAGCTAACATATGGAACCAACCCCGATTCTCCTCAGTAGATGAATGGATCAAGAAAATGTGGTGTACATACACAATGGAATTCTATGCCTCCATCCGAAAGAATGGCATTGACCCATTTGTTAGGAAATAGAATGACTTGGAAAAATTATATTAAGTGAAGTAAGCCAGGCCCAAAGAAATATAGGTCCCTTGCTTTCCCTTATTTGCAATACCTAGTATATATCTGAGACAAACAGAAACTGTCAGACAACTTGATGTTAGGTGAAATGAACCACATGTTAAGGATTCAATTTTTTTAATTTCCTGTGATTGTTTCTAAGATGTTTATAAGATGATTTCTTTGTTGCTTTGTATGTATCTCCCCCAGAGTATAAGCCCTGCTTTCACTGTATTTGGTGTTGATATATTTTGTGGAGGGAAACAGAAAAAAACAAACTGCTTAAATAGGCTTACAGGTGGACCCATTACAACTATAAGATTTACAAGACGTTATATTTATAAATGTACTTTACAACTTTGGTGGGGTGGGGGATGGACGGGTGGGGATGGGGTGGTAGGGGGCTGTAGGGATGGGGGTTTGGAAATGGGAAGGGATGTTATGGGGAAACAAAGGATGAGGCAACAATGCTTGATAAGAAATTTACTCACTATCTTGCATATGTAATTGTAAACCCTCTTATGATATTTTCATGATAAAACAAAACAAAACAAACAAACAAAAAATCTACCAAGCAAATGGCCCCCATAAACAGGTGGGAGTTACAATCCTAATATCTGAAAAAATTGACTTCAAATTAATATTAGTCACAAGAGATAAGAAAAGTTTATCATATACTAATTAAGGGATCTCTCCTTCAGGAGCATATTACAATTCTGAATATCTATTCGCAAACAACGGAGAACCCAAATTTATGCAAGAAACACTACTTTCTTGCAAAGATCACATAGATACAAAGACATTTAACACACTACTATCACCACTAGATTGATCAACTCTTCAAAAACTCAATAGAGAAACTGCACACCTAACCAACTGCATAGGTCAACTAATTTTAACAGACATCTACTGAGTATTTCAACCAGCAGCATCAGAATACATGTTTTACTCACCAGCACATGGAACATTTTCCAAAATAGACCAGATTTTAGGTAACAAATCAAACTTGTCTAAATTCAGAAATATTGAAGTAATACCTTGCATTCGTTTAGAACACAATGGAATAAAATTAGAACTCCACACCAAAAGCCACCAAAGAGAGTCCTGTAACACTTGGAGGCTGAACAACACACTGTTGAATCACCAGTGGGTCACGGAAGTGATGAGAAAGGAAATTAAAATGTTCATGATATTCAACAAAAATGAACACACAAATTACCAACTCCTCTGGGATACAGCAAAGGCAGTATTCAGAGGCAAGTTTATAGCTCTGAGTTCCTACATCAACAAATTGGAGATATCTGAAACCAACAATTTAATGAGACATCTGAACCACCTTGAAAAAGAGGAGCAAGATAAACGCCAATACAATAGATGGAAAGAAATCATTAAAATTACATCAGAATTGAAAAAAAAATAGAATCCAAATATGAAAACAGAAAGAATTAAACAAAAAGAATTGGTACTTTGAAAAATTAACAAATTTGACATACCCTTAGCAAATCTTATGAGAAAAAGAAGAGAATACAATAAAAAAATAAACTCAGAGATGAGAATGGAAACATAAATACAGAAACAACCAAGATTCAGAATATTATAAGGTAATACTTTTCAAATCTTTATACTAGTAAGTTAGAGAACCTGGCAGAAATGGACGTTTTCCTAGCAAATATCTTAATGCTGAAAGTAAACCAAGATGAGTTAAACCGTCTTAACAAGCCCATATCAAACATTGAAATAGAAACAGTAATAAGAGACTTCCCGTCTCAGAAAAGCCCAGAACCAGATGTATTTACAGAGGAATTCTACAAGACCTTCATGGCAGAGTTCACCCCAATACTCCTTCAACTCTTCAATGAAATTGAAGGAGAAAGTTCACTACCGAAATCATTCTATGGTTCCATCATAACCCTCATCCCCAAACCAGGCAGGGACTCATCAAAGAAAGAGAACTATAGACCCATTTCTTTGTTCTCTTTCTTTGATGAGTGTTGATGCAAAACTTCTCAACAAAATTTTGGCCAATTGACTTGAACAATTCATCCAAAAATCATACACCACGATCAAACAAGATTCACTTCAGGGATGCAAAGCAGGTTCAATATAACAAAGTAAATTGGTATAATTTATCGCATCATCAACAGCAAGGATAAGAACCACATGGTTATCTCAATAGTTGCAGAAAAATCATTTGACAAGGTCCAACACCCCTTTGTGATGAGGGTTCTGGAAAAATTAGGAATCCAGAGAGCATTCCTCAATACAATAAAGGCTGTATATGACAAAAACCTACAGCCAGCATAAAACTTAATGGTGAAAAACTAAAGCCATTTCCTCTTAACTCAGGAACAAGAAAAGCATGTCCACTCTCTCCACTTCAATTTAGTATTAGAATGACTAGATACAGCAACAAGAAAAGAGGCAAATATAAAAATGATCCAAATAGGGAAAGATGAAATAAAACTCTTTCTCTTTGCAGATGACATTAGCTTGTGTTTAATGAATACCCCAGTCTCCACTCCCAAGTGACTCAAGCTGATTCTAAACTTTGGCAAAGTAACATGGTATAAAATTAACCCTCAAAAATCAATGGCTTTTCTCTATGCCAACAATGATAAAAGTGTGGCTGAAATCAGGAAAGCAACTCCATTTCTAATAGCCCCACAACAATAAAATACCTAGGAATTATCTTAATTTCTCTGTGATGAAAACTTTAAAAACTTGAAAAAGGAAATCAAAACATAAATTCGAAAGTGGAAAAATCTCCCATATTCCTGGATTGGAAGGATCTACATCGTGAAAATGGCAATACTTCCCAAGGTTATCTACTAATTCAATGCAATGCCTACCGATATTCCTACCAGATGCTTCAAGGAACAAATAAAGGACCCAAATAGCAAAAACAATCCTTAACAGAAAGAACAGTGCTGGAGGAATATCAATACCAAACTTTAAACTCTACTACAAAGCTATCATAATCAAAACAGCTTGGTACGGGCACAAGAACAGACCTCAGGACCAATGGAATAGAATTGAAAGGCCAGCAATGAATCCACAGACCTATAACACTGTAATCTTCAATAAAGAAGCTAAAAACTATAAAGGAAGAAAGACAGCCTCTTCAGTAAATGGTGCTTGCAAAATTGGTAAATTACTTGTAGAAAACGAAATCTAGATCCTTATATATCATCCTGCACCAGAATCATCTCCAAATTGATCAAATACCTCGGAGTCAAAGCAGACACTCTGAAAACTTTAAAGAATGGAGTAAGAGAAACCCTAGGTCTCCTTTTCACAGACCAATATTTTCTTTAAAGGGACCCAGAAACAGAACAAATCAAAGAAAGGATGGACAAATGGGATTGCATTAAATAGCAGAACTTCTGCATGGCAAACACATAGCTAGCAAGATCAATAGAAAGCCCATGGATTGGGAGATCTTCACTAGCCATACAAAGAACAAGGGCCTCATATCTAAAGTATACCTGGATCTCAAAAAAATTAAATCCCCCAACAACAAATCCTCAAAGAAACAACTTCCCAATAAATAAGTGGACTAAAGACTTAAATAGAAACTTCTGTGAATTGGAAAGAAGGATGGCCAGTAGACACATGAAGAAACGCTCAACCTCCTTAGCCAGAAAAGAAATGCAAATCAAAACCACATTGTGATACCTCCTCACCCCAGATAAAATGTCTATAATCAATATCTCTAATAACAACAGATGCTGGAAGGGATGAGGACAGAAGGGAACCTTACTGCGTTGTTGGTGGGAGTGTAAACTTGTTCAGCCACTTTGGAAATTAGTATGGATTTTTCTCAAAGACTTTACATAGAGCTCTCCAATGACCCAGCCATCAGACTTTTAGGCATTTACCCAAAAGATCACAAACAAAACCATAGTAAAGCTACCATCATAACTATGTTTATTGCAGCATTATTTACCATAGCTAAGATATTGAACCAAACAAGATGCCCCTCAGTAGATGAATGGATCAAGAAAATGTGGTCTATATACCCAATGGAATTCTATGCCTCCATCAGAAAGAATGACATTGCCACATTTGTTAGGAAATAGAAAGAATTGGAAAAAGTATATTAGGTGAAGTAATCCAGGCCCAAAGAAACATAGTTCCCTTGGTTTCCCTTACTTGCAATCCCTAGTGTATGTCTGAGACAAGCGGAAATGTTCAGATATATTAATGTTTAACTAAATGTACCCCAGAGAAAGGATTCAAATGTTTTTCTTTCTTATGATTGTTTCTAACATAGTTATAAGATGATTTCTTTCTTGCTTTGTATGTCCCTTCCACAAGGTATAACCCTGCTTTCACTGTATTTTATGTTGGTATTATTTGTGGAGGGGAAGGGAAAAAACAAATGTGGACCCATTGATGTACAAGATTTATGTCGAAAAACGAACTTTACAACTTTGTCTAGGGGGGATTAAAGGGGAGGGGGAGTGGGGGGATGATATGGGAAGGGATGGGAAGGGGAAACAAAGGAGGAGGCAAAAAAGCTTGATGAGAAATATACTCATTTCCTTGCACATGTAATTGGACCCACTGCTTACGATATTTTCACAATAAAAAATTATCTGAAAAAATTGTATGAATTGATAGTGCATATGATTTTATTTTTCATTACAAACATAGAATGTAGTAAAAGTTTTCATTGCAGTTACACTGTACTAGGTTGTGGGCAGATTCTAATGTAAATAATATACTGTGTTCATGTAGAGAATTTGAGCATCAAAAATTTTAATATGCCTGTGGTCCTAAAACCAATACCTTACTGATATTGTTTGACAAATACAACTTCCTATAAGTACAGAAATTTTCCTTGTATCTTTTTAATAAATATTTTATTGTAAATGTCCTGTGCAAAAGGTTTACAGTTACATAAATAAGGTAATGAGTACATTTCTTACTGAACATTTTTACCCCCTCCTTGGTTTTTCCCATAACATCCCTTCCCTCCACACCCCCTCAACCATTCCCTCCACCCCCCCCATCTGATAGAGTGTCTTGTACATCTCATTGTTACAATGGGTCAACCTGTATCCTTTCCTTGTATCTTCAATGAAGAAATGCTGGCTTGATTTATGCTGCTTCTACTTGTGTAGATACAACTAAAATCACTCGCTAAGTCCAAGAGCACATAAATCATATGCACATCATTTTTTCATTTTGTTATAATTGTGTTCTATACATTTATTGACAGGTTACAAATTATTCTCAAATTTTAATGCATTAAAATACTTTATTTTTTTCTTATTTTCTTAGCTAGGAAATCAGCAAGACCTCAGTATGTATTCCTCACATAGGACTTTTCAAATGGGTTGGTGAAATGTTGAGCTGAGCTCCCATCTTCTGAGGACTCACTCTTCTGCTTAGGAATTGATGCTGGCTGTTGGAAAAGAGCTCAAGGAAGAATGTCATTTAAAGCCTTATAACTTTATTCTGTACCAGGGTATTTTCCTGCTACTTTGGTTGTTGAGAGTGTCTACAAGAACAAGCATTCCCTAGGGAGCACGGAGATGCCATATGAGGTTTACTTACTGAGATTTCCGAGTGACTTGCTATCACTTGTACTGCATTTTGCAAATCGAATCTGTCAAAACCGTTTTAAGAGTTAAGAGGAGTGGTAAAAGAACTTTTAGAGATAAATTCTTCTTCAACATATTTGGTTCCAAGCATTCTGTCTAAGGCATATTCAACAACTAGTGAAACTTGTGTTGTCTGTAGCTATGTGTCTTTTTCTATGTGTGCATGTATACATGTGTATATGTATGTGTGTATTTTTGTGTCTAGTAACATGCATGTCTACATATATAAGGGCATATACACACATATATTCATTTACAAATAAATATACATATATAAATATATGTGCATATATATATATATATATATATATATATATATCAGTTGTTCAGGGATTTAATCTATAGTTCCCAGCATATTGCCATTCTCCCAAAGTGTACATGATAAACTGCTCTGAGGATCTTTGTTGTATGATAGGCATCTTTTGTACTCACTTCCCGCATTAACCTTGTTTTTCATCCCTGAATAACTTCGGTCTACTTTCCATAGGTTAGCATTGTTTTCATTATATGTATTCACTGATAATAAAAGAAAAAGTCTGTAAAAGAAAAAGAACTTTTAGGTCAGAGGTTAAAAGTATCCTATCGTCTCAATGATTCCTATGGGATAAAATTTGTAATAGTAGTAAAAGTGAAAAGGAATTCCTAGATCTGTTGTTTTGCCATTTAAAATAGAATAGAATAACATCACTCACTGTTATAACTCTTAAAGAATGCAAGGGTAACTGATGGTCTCTATCATGTTTCCACAACACCAGTGGATTCTGAAGGATAATAGTAGACCAGCAGAAATTCTAAGTACCAGACATGGAGCATGAAAGAAAAAGAGGGGAAATAAGAGAGTGAAAGAGAAAGAGAAATATCACAATACTGAAAGTGCATAACAGATAAACAAGAGGTGTATGAGAATATTCATACTGCTATCTTTAGACTCTACATCTACATTTGGAAGTATTTGATGTATGATAAGCCATCAACATGAAATATAACGTTATTTTGATAAAAATAAAAATGACTCCGAAGAAAATATAAATGCACAAACAATCTTCACAGAAGCAAACTCTCAGAAATATTTCATCACTTTGAAAAGGATAAAGTGGCTGAAGTTAGTATAACTTTAGAAATATGACAATTCACAAAGACATAAAAAGATATTGATATATTTCATTATATAACCCAAAGAAGAAAGCAAATATTGTTTAGATGATTTTTTTAAAACATAGTCTCTCAGGTACTGGGAAGGTGGCTCAGTGGTAGAGTGCCTGCCTTGCATGCATGAAGCCCTGGGTTTGATTCCTCAGCATGACATAAGCAGAAAAAGATGGAAGTGTGTTCTGGCTCAAGTGGTAGTGCTAGCCCGGAGCTGAGGGAGAGCACCTAGGACCCAGAGTTCAAGCCCCATGACCAGAAAAATCAAAATATAAAACAAAACAAAACACAGTCTCTCACTTTTGTGGCCTCAACTCTGTAATACCAATGCTTCAGCCTAGGGCTAAGATTTTAGGTGTGGGTATTTATCAACACTCCTGATTCAGACTCTACTTAATCATTTTTAAAATTAATATTTTGTTCTTAATTTTCCTCTTTGTAAATTCATATGCCCTATAAAAAATGGTTTGGCCATCCCAGTAACCTTCTCAAAGTACCTCATATTGATGACTTTCAAAAAGTTGTATTATATTACTAGGAAAACAATGCTACAAATAAGGAAAACCAATAACAAAATATTAATGATTAAAATAAAACTAAAATAATTATCAGTGTTTTCAGTATTTGAAGGGTACTAACTATCAGATTTTACTATTTTCTCATATTCCTGTACATTTAAAATGGGCTAAGATTATGATATTCAAAAAGAGGTTTTTAGGTTATGAGTAATCTTTAAAGTTACCCACTAAGATTACTATTTATGGCTCATCTAATCATTTGTATATGGATTATATCATCATTTGTTCCTCCCTAACATATAAAATAAGGAAGCCAGGGGCTGGGAAGGTAGCTCAGTGGTAGAGCGCTTGCCTTGAATGCATGAGGCCCTGGGTTTGATTCCTCAGCACCACATAAGCAAAAAGAAAAAAGCCGGAAGTGGCGCTGTGGCTCAAGTGGTAGAGCGCTAGCCTTGAGCTGAAGAGCTGAGGGAGAGTGCCCAGGCCCATAGTTCAGGCTCTGCGACTGGACCCCCAAAAAATTAAAAAACATAAAATAAAATAAGGAAGCCTTATAGTTTTAACAGAAACTGTGTAGTTAACAAAGTCTTAATTCTTTATTCTGCTCCTTTACACAAAGACTTGGCAACTTCTCATTAGTAATGTTTCTATAAACTCTGAAATATACATACATAGTAGCATATGTCTGTTAACATAAATCTTAAATACTTTATCGAACAGTTTTATTACCTGCCAAACAGTCCTAGTTTTAGCATATATAAGCAAATTCCCAAAATTAAATATATTTAAACCATTAAAACTTTTAACAAAACTTAACACTTGCTGCAGTGTTCATTATCACAGGTGCCTTGTATAGAATAATTGAATTCCTCCACCTACACATCTCTTGAACAATAAATATCTGGAATTATTTTGTTTTTGACATGTCATTCTTGACTTTATTCTTAAATGTGTGCTTATGTAAGAAGTACATGGCTCTAAAATTTCATGAAAATTGTTTTAAACTTACTTTTTGTTGAATTGTCTAGTTTAAGAAAATCAATTACACTTTATGTATAAAACATGTTCTATGCTCTATTCAGCATCACGTACTCTAACATTAGAATGATACAGAGAAGATTTGAATGGCCCCTGCGCAAGTATGACAGGCAAATTCCTGTACCATTCCATACTTTTACAAGAACAGATGCTGGAGTGTATGTGACCACAAGGGAACTGTACTGCACTCTTGGTGGGAGTGTAAACTTGTTCAACCACTTTGGAAAGTAGTATGGAGGTTCCTCAAAAGACTCCACATAGAACTCCCCTATGACACAGCAATCCCACTTTTGGGCATTTACCCAAAAGATCACAAACAAGACGGTACTAAAACTACCAGCACAATTATATTTATTGCAGTATTGTTTAAGATAGCTAAGCTATAAGACCAACCCCGATGCCCCTCATCAGATAAATAGATCAAGAAAATGTACTATTTATACCACTGAAATTCTATGCCTCCATAAGAAAGAATGGCATTGCCCAATTTGTTAGAAAACGGAAAGACTTGGAAAAAGAAATTGTTAAGTGAAGTAAGCCAAGTCCAAAGAAACATAGGTCCCAGAGTTTCCCTAATTTTTAATAGCTAATATATGTCTGGGATGAGCAGAAAAGGACAAAATCTATACACATATGACCAGATAAGATGTTGTTAAGGGAAATCAATCCCCAAATAGGAACACAAGTGTTTTTTTTTCTTTATTGCTAGTGTTCTAACGTACTTATAACAGGCTATGTGATTTTTTTGTTTCTTTATATGTTCCTCCCCCATGCTATAACCCCTGTTTTCACTGTATTTGAATTTGGTGTGCCCACCTCTTGTATATAAGCTCCTGTAATTTGGGGAGGGGAAGGAAAAAAACAAAATGCTTAAATATGGATTCAGGTTGACCCATTGTAACAATGAGATGCACAAGACACTATGTTGAAAACTGAACTTTACAATTTAGGCAGGGGAACGGGGGAGGGGAGTGTACTTGTAGAGGTTGGCGGGAAGGGACGGTAGAGGGAAAATAAAGGAGGAAGTAACAATGCTTATTAGGAAATGTACTCATTACTTGCTCATGTAAATGTGACCTCTCTGTACAGTATTTTTAAAATAAAAAACATGAAAATGTTCTGAGATGAAATAGTTTATTTCTTTTATTTTACTCTGATAATATGGTTAACAAAGAAATTAATGCAAAACACTGATATAAAGGCATTTTGAATGTATGTGTGTGTGCAAGTGCACGTGTTCTCATGCACTTGCATGTATGTTGGTGTGCTCACAGTTTGAAAAAAGGGCTTAAAAGTCTTGCTAGGCCTTTCCTCTCTAGATTGATGAGCTACTATATGAGCTACATCTCCATTCCTGGCCCTTTGCTAGCTCATTGAAATATTGAAAAATAATCTCATGAATGTATTTTGCCCTGATTGGCTTCCACTGTTATCCACAGATCTCTGGCTCCTGAGTAAATATGCCGAGTAGTTAGGATTACAGTTGTGACCAACCAGCACAAGGCTTTCAGAATAATTTTAAAAGTAGAAGAAAGTTTACTTCACGGGGGCCTCTTTTATCATCTCCTACTTTTAAAGCATTTTGGAGTTATTATTTGTGAATTTTTTTCGTTTTTTGGATTCTTAAGAAATTAAGTGATGATATTTAAAGTTTAGTACTTTGTAAAATGGATCCTGGAAAAATGGGACAGAATATATTTGTCTCTTTTATAAGCTCAGCTCTGTGCATGATAACCCAATGTCACCAACACTGTGTTGAAGACAAAATGTAACAGAAAACAATCACCTTGGGCAATAATTGCTATGGTATTATTTCTTGGACAATATGAACATTTAATAGAGTGTAAGAGAATGGAGAGATTTTACCTACCTTTTGTGTATTGCTGAAAGACTTTTGGAAACTGACTCATTTCCTTCCTCACAGTGTGTGTTTGGGCCATGCACTTACTGCCTTTACTTACAATTTTTCCCAACACTAAAATGGTAATAACATTAGCATTATAGAAAATGTTATCTTAAGAATTACGGAAAATAAAACTTGTGAAATACTTAACAAAAACCTCCATGAATGAGTTTTGAGTTTAGCCAGCAGTTTTTTTTAAATACTAAAAAGAATGCAATAAGTATTACAGAAACCATTGCATATAGTGAGCAAACAGAAGTAATGTTATCTATTGATCATGCTCTTTTTCCAAGGAAGCCAGGTGGATTATTTCTCATGCTGTAAATCAAACTTGTTATCTTATGTCTTGATAGTGTAAAAATATCAGGAAAAAATAATGAAGGAATGTTGTAGACTGAGGTGAAGTCCATATGAAAATGTTCAAAACTGATAAAACATAAAAGTATCTGAGCATTATATTGTGTTTTACATCATTTAAGTTACATTGCAAAGTTAAGAAATACCTAGAAGAATGGATTCTCTTTTTGATGTCCTATCATAGGTCCTTGGATGAACTCTTTCCTCATTCTTGTAAAGGCATCATCAGATGAGGGGAAATATATTATTTTTTGTTTGCTTCTGTCCATTTATTCTTCATTTGACATCTGAACTACTTGAGACTGAAAGAAAACAAGGAAATTAGACACGTAGTCTTTGGAAAGAACAATCAATGTGAAATAAATAAAATGCATACAGCCTTGTAAAAGGTCTGACTAAAGTGAGTTATATAGTCTCAAGCATAAACAGAAAATCATTAAGCAATATCATGTTATTTAAAATTGAAAATGTTAGGAGTTGCTTAATATTGTTCCTTTCTAATACCTTGAATTAATTATTGATTTTGTATAGAAAGATTGAAGATGAGATTAACAAGAAACTTGATTAAAAGTGGACAAAAGTTCTGAATCGACATGTTCTCCTTAAAGCCCTGAAAATTTCCAGTGGGTTTACAAAGTTCTTTAATACCACTTCTATGCTGGTTTAATTCTTTTTGAGCAGAAGTCATTAGAGAAATGTAACTCAAAATTACTATGATACTACTTCATAATTATTGTAACTTTTATCAAAAAAATGAAAGGAATCGGGTGTGGTGGTAAAGGCTTTTAATTCCAAGCACTTAGGAGGTTGGATTTAAGTCTAAGGCCAGTCTGGAGTACTGAAGATAATAAAAACCTGCCCTTTATTACCTTTTAACACAGGTAATAATGCTGAAAGTGTGGAGAAAAGGAAATTTTCTACACTCTTCAACAAAATGCAGGTTAGTATTCTCCTTGTAGAAAGTAATACGCAGCTTTCTAAAGAACTCCAATGTTGAAATATCATCTGCCCCACCAATCATGTGATTATTTCTCTATGAGTAACTCAAATATATCTGCAGTCCATTGTACTTATCATTCACAACAACAGCCAAGATATAAATCGAAGTTCAGTGTTCAACTACAGACTAATAAAGCAACTGTGGTACATGCACAAATACCTTTTTCTGTTTCATCCTTAAAATAGCAAGAGACTTCTCCCATTAGCCACAACTTACAATGACCTGAAAGATGTATTCTAAATGAAGAAAAATATTGTCTTCTGATCTTTGTAAACACACACACACACACACACACACACATCAACATCAAATATTAAGAGAGAAATTTTTAAAAAGTAAAGCAATGTGGAATTGCTGCATTTAGGTCATAATGTAAAAGATAGTACATATATAGGATGAACCGGTATAGAGTTGTAATGTACAATATGAGGATACAGGGGACAAGACTGGCCTTACATGGTTTCTCTTATTTACAATATCTAGTATATGTCTGAGTCAAGCAGAAAAGGTCAGATAAGGTGGTGTTAGGGAAATAAACCCTAAAATATTTATTCATTTTTTTTCTTTCATGCAATTGTTTCTAACACATTTTTAAAACTATTTATTTGTTGCTTTGTATGTCCCTCTCACACAGTATAACCCCTGCTTTCACTGTATTTGATGTCGGTATAATTTGTGGAGGGGAAGGGGAAAAACAAATCGTTTAAATAGGGATACAGTTGGACCCATTGCAACAATGAAATGTACAAATCGTTATGTCGAAAACGAACTTTACAATTTTGGTGTGGTGGGGAAGCAGGGATGCTTGGGGGGGCGGGGGGAGGATGGGAAGAGATGGAAAAGGGAAAAAAAGGAGGAGGCTACAATGCTTGATAAGAAATGTACTCATTATTTTGCCCATGTAATTGTAACCCCTCTGTACATTATTTTCACAATAAAAAAAGGAATGAAGCTAAGTAAGTAGGAGTTGTTCTTCTGAGTAGGGGTTACTCCTTTTGTTGTGCTTCCTTCAGTAATGGATAAGATGAACATTATTCTTTAAATATACCTGTCTGTTTGCAGAAATAATAACAAACAATATACCAATAATGTTGCATGCTCAATATAGAACAAAATGTCAAATTAAAATACATGATATTATCCTTGGTGTAAACTAATTATTGCAAATAAAGGAAACCATGGGACCTATGTTTCTTTGTCTAGTTTACTTCACTTAATATGATTTTTTTTCCAAGATCTTCCATTTCCTTAAAAATGAGGTGGTACCTTTCTTTCTGATGAAAGCATAGTATTGCATGTACGTATACCTCTCTGGTGTGTGTGTGTGTGTGTGTGTGTGTGTGTGTGTGTGTGTGTGTGTGTGTGTGTGTGTGTGTATGTGTTTGTGTGTGTTTTTCACTTTCTTGATCCATTCATCTACTGAGGGGCATCTTGGTTGATTCCATATCTTAACTAGGGTAAATACTACTGTATTAAAACATAATTGGGCTGGTAGCTTTAGTGTGGCCTTGTTTGTGGTCACTAGGGTAAATGCCCAGAAGTGGAACTTCTGGGTAATAGGGGAACATTATTGTGTACATCAAGTATAATATTAATAGTTGAGCAGAATTGCTCAATATCTATGTACATAAGACTCTATAAGGTGATTCAAAGTTAAATCAACAAATGTTGATTTAACGTTTTGTTGTTCCTAATATACTACGTGGTTTGTTTTTACCCTTTTGTGTTTTCCCCACCTATGGTTTATTGCCTGAAGACACTGTATTTTAATCTGATGCCCTGGGTATTGTAAATATGTTGATCTTAACTTGGGAATGGAAAGAGAAAAAACTAAATGGTGAGACAAAGGACAAAGGAGTAACCTATGAAACTGTGATACTCACAAGACAATATGTTGGAAATAATCTTGGGGGGGGGCGTTGGCAGGGAAGAGGGAAAAAATTGGAGAAGGGGTAACAAGTTAGAAAAGAAATAAATTCCTTACCTTACTTGTGTAAGTATAACCCCTCTGCACTTTACCTTAACAATAGAATTTAAATAAAAAATAAAATATATGAGTGCAACAATACAGGAGATAGGAGAGGGGCGAAATACTGTAGTATAGTGCAGTAAAACAGCTGTGGAAACCAGAAATTTTACTTTTACATAGGAAGGAATAAACTAGCACACAGATTTTCAGCCTTATGTGTCATTAAAAAGGGAAAACAAAATGCACAATCAGCAAACCAATAGAGATAAAATAGAAAACTAAGCACGTTGAATGGATGACTAGGACCAAGAATAACAAATAACACAAGCTGGTAAGTTTAAAAAATATTACCCATAATTCTATTAAATGTTGTTTACATCACAATTTGTTAGCACTATAATTCAAATCACAGTTTAATAATATATCATTTTTATAATGTTATTTATTTTTGATTTCTTAATATAGAATGTTTGATATATAATTTTAATTTTAGCAGCTACAGAAAAGAAGAAAGTGAAACTAATTTTAATGATATATTTCATGAATTGTAAAATTGAGAAACATTAGAATTTAAAGAAATAATTTATCACTATTGTTTTATTTCTGTGAATTAATGTAATAATTCAAAGTGTATTCTACACTTAACACTCATCTTAACATCAAATAATAAATTATTGCACATGACTCGGTTTTAAGTGGAAGGATTCAGCACTGCGGTAAAATTCACACCACACAATACACGAGGGAATGACCCCTCTCATCTAGTTTAAGTTGTGGAAATTTGATTTCTACATGAATGTTAAATTCCTGTCTAGTTGACATCTATACAAATATATAGAATTATATGCATAAAGAGTACTTCAGATGATACTTAAAAGTCATATTCATTAATTAAATTTTTATTATTTTGTACCAAATAAATATTTATAGAGAGACTGAATTTCTGAGTAAAGATGGTGTATGTTGGCCAGATTATGCATATTCAGGCTTATTTTATATTCCTGATATTGTTTCTACAGTTAGATTTAATTTTCCATAACTGGGTGAAGTATATTATGTTGGATATATGAAAGTAATTCTTTGCCATTAATCCTTTGCCAGTTGTCTAATACTAATATAATTTATCCATGTATTAGAAGTAATGGAAATAACAACAGATATAAGCAAGATAAATCAGTCTGAAGTAGAAAAGTATTTTCACCTTTATTTTGATAGCTGGTCCTCTTTTACACTACAGAATATTCTTGGGAAAATGTGCTCCATGCTGGCCACAACTGCAGAATATTATGGTTTGACCTATCATAAGAGAAGGAAGGATGGGGAACCTCCCTTCCAAAAGTCTGCCCCGAGAGATGTGATCTGCTTTATGGTGGTTACTTGAAAATGAAAATTTTTCACAGTCAACCTTGAAAAGCCATCTTGATAGAACATTTCTGTAAGTGGATTACTACAAAGTTGTTAATGGCTTTGTAAGATTGCCAGATTGCCTCATTTTGAGACAATTTAACAGAAATTTAGTCACCTGTTCTTTGAATCTTTCAGGGAAAAACCAATTGACCCTAGGCCAGGGAATCATTGGGGCCCAGAGAAGCTACTACCTTGAATAGTAATCCTAGACCTCTGAAAACACACACACACACACACACACACACACACACACACACACACACACACACACACACACGCACACACACACACACTCACACACACATACAAATAAAACAATCAAACAAACAAAAAATTCCAGTTAGTACAGCCAGTCAGGGCTGGTATCACAGCCTACTTGAAGTCAGGCAAAAAAAGAGAAGCTGAGAGTTATTTAGTTGATAACTAATATATTTTTTATGAGGCCGACTGATATGAGACCCCAGAGAGAGGGCCAGGAAGACTGATCAGAGAAACTAAAATTGGTCACACAAAGATTGGAAAATAAAATTCCTTGCAGAACAAATAAATCATAGTAAGCCTGCACATATAAGAACAAGACAGCAGACCAAATTCCAGAAATGCACATTTTCTTAGAGGTCAGCTTAATGAATTAGCAATGGAAATATTTGAATTCTGAAATATTTGACCACATGTGGAAGAAGGCTGAAGAGAAAGAAAATGCCATCACTCTGTTAGGAGGTCCAACATCACATTAGGAAGTAATCAAGCACAGATTTATAATAAAAAGAGTAAATAATTATTCCAAATGAGGGCTTCATTTGTTTTGATCTAACAGTTCTTGATTTAGGTGCTAGCAATTACCATACAATTTATCCAGTCCCACAACTGAGTTAATATTGACCACAGTAGTCCCACATGAAGGAAAAGAGAAAATTTACAAATGTCTGATGAAATGAGTAGAGGGTGAAGTATTCTAATAATGATATCTGAGGTTTATAAACAGGTGATGAGGTGGATTTTCTTTTCTAAAAATCCCCCATTTTTAGCCTGGTGCCAGTGGCTCACAGCTGTAACCCTACCTACTCAAGAAGCTAAGATCTGAGGATGGCGGTTCAAAGGGAACCTGGGCTATTCTATCTACTGCAAATAGAATGATTTGGTATCCTATGACAAAAGGTTCATATTTGCAGAAACAAATACCAGCAGTGGTAACTTTTTTTCCAGTCCTTGAACTCTGGGCCTGGGCCCTGAACATGGTTGTGCTGGTAGCTTTCATGTGAGCTTGTTTGTTATTTATTGGATTACTGCCAATGAGGGTAATTACTGGGTCTAAAGGGATATCTATGTTTAGTCTTTTCAAGAAACTCCGTACTGCATTCCACAGTGGTTGAACAAGTTTAGTTTCCCATCAACAGTGTAATAGAGTTCCCAATTGGTTACATTCATGCCAGCATTTTCTATTGCTAGTTTTCTTGATAATGGCCGTTCTAATTTCCCTTTTTAGATTTTAATGTTTTCACAGTAGAGTTCCTTCACATTTTTAGTTAAATTAATTAATTCCTAGTTTTGTTGTTGTTTTGTTTTGTTTTGTTTTGTTTAGATTTGATTTTGAGGCTAATGAGGTTGTATTTTGGATTTCAGGTTGGTTCTTCCCTTTGTCGGTAACACAGAAAAACTACTGATTCTTGTGGGTTTTATACTGTGCTACATAGCTGAAGGTTAGCATCACCTTTACTAACTTGAGGGAGGAAGCTATAAGGACTTTTAAATACAGGATCATTTCATCTGTAAAAAGGGATAGTTTTACTTTTTCCCTATTTGTATCCCCCTTTTTTTCTCTTTCCAATTGCTCTTGCTAGAAAGTCCGCTACCATTTTGAAGAGTAGTAGAGAGTGGACATCCTTGTCTCATTCATGATTTTAATGTCTTAATGCTTCCACAGTTAGGTAAATGCTAATTATCTCTATCATAACCATACTCTGTATTATACTGAGGAGTATTCCATGCATTCCTAGCTTCTCAGACTTTTTTAATCAAAAAGGGGTATTGGAGGTTTTTGAAAGCTATTTCTATATCCATATAGATGATCATATGTTTCTCATCCCTGCTTCTGCTGATGGTTTGTGCTATGGTTATTGACAAGAATTTTGAATCAAATTGTATCCTAGGATGATAATTGATCATACCATCTGGCTTTTTTGTTAGTTACTGAAATTGGCTGGTGAGAATTTTATTAAGAAGTTCTGTCTTAATGCTTATCAAAAAGTTCTCTTTCTTTAGTGAGTCCCTATGTGATTTGGGGAAGTGTCTAATTCTATCTTCATAGAATGTGTTTGATAATTCCATTTCCCTTTCCATTCCATTGAAGAGTTAGACCTGCGTATTGTAAGTTCTTTGCAGGACTTAATTTCATGGTAAATTCATTGAGTCCTAGCTTTTTCTGGAATGGGAAGTGGTTTATTGACATTTAATTTTCATTACTTCTTATGTGTTACTTCTTACTTCAGATTCAGTATAGGAAAGCATCAATTTCTCCAGGATTCTCCAGATTATTGGCATAAGGTTTTCAAAGTACTCTCTTATAACATTCTCAATTTTGCTTATATCTGTTGTGTTGTCTCATTTTTGTCTCTAATTTTCTCTATTTGAGTGAGTCCTCTTATTTTTTTATTATGAAAGTGATATGCAGAAGGGTCGTTACAATTACATAAGTAATGAGTATATTTTTTTAAATGTTAACCCTTCCCCATTTTTTCCTGCTTCCCCCAACCCTGACATCCCACTCCCCTAAAGTTGTAAAGTTCATTTCTAACATAGTGTCTTGTGTATATCACTTTTGCTTTGGTTAATCTTTCTCCCACCATTTCTGTGATTTCTCTCCCCTTCCCCAAATCAGATAAACAGGTGTAAGACAAAGGGTACAGAAATAAAAAACAGTGAATACAAGGGTAAAAACTAAATAGAAATAACCAAAAACAGCTCACTATACAAGCATCTTGTATCCATTTCTTGGATCTCATTTCGATAAGCATCATTTTATATGGTGATATGCATATTGCTTTTGAGCTATTGTGAATATCGTAGACATATTCTAGTGTTTCCAAAGGAGTGAAAATCGGTGGCCTATGATTCTTTGGGTCTTGCTTGTTTGACTTATTATATTTTCGAAGTGATTCCATTTTCTTACAAATGGGGCAATGCCATTCATTCTGATGGAAGCATAGAGTTTTGTTGTGAACGTATATGCCATTTTCTTGATCTGTCATGGCTGGCTCATAGGGGAGCTCTATTGAGGAACCTCCATACTTCTTTACAGAGTATATGAACAAGTTTACATTTCCACCAGTACTGTAGTAATGTTCCTTTTTGGCCACATCCCCACCAGCCCAGCATCTGTTATGTTTAGTTTTCTTCATAGTGGTCACTCTAACTGGGGTGAGGTGGAAGCTCAATGTTGCTTTGATTCGCACTTCTTTTATGGCCAGAAATGTTGCATATTTCTTCATGCGTCTATTGGCCATGCATATTTCTTCTTCAGAGAAGTCTCTCTTTACATCTTTAGCCCACTTATTAAGAGAACTGTTATTTCTTTGAGGATTTGTTTTTATTTGGGGGGGGAGTTAACTTTTGGGGGTCCAAATATATTTGAGATATGAGGCCATAGTGT
Organism: Dipodomys spectabilis; assembly: GCF_019054845.1. Taxonomy (NCBI): domain Eukaryota; kingdom Metazoa; phylum Chordata; class Mammalia; order Rodentia; family Heteromyidae; genus Dipodomys; species Dipodomys spectabilis. The sequence continues at coordinate 1,533,802 of NW_024871246.1, read as the reverse complement.
GTTGCAGAGCAAGTAAAGATCTCCCAATCTGCTGGCTTTTTTATTTACTTATCTATATAAGTTCTCTTTTTAGTCAGATTTGGTATGGTTGTGTCAAGTCTGTTAATTTATTTAAAAAACCAACTCTGTTTATTTTGTAATTCTTTCTATGTTTTATTTTGTCTATTTATTTCCGATTTTTAAAAATTTGTTTCTGTCTACTGCTTTGGGTTAGGGCTTGCTCCTGTTTTCAAGTAGTTTGAGGGACATAATTAAAATATTTATTTGGGATTTCCCCAATTGCTTCATGTAGGCACTCAGCGCTATAAATTTTCCTCTAAGTACTGCATTTCCTGTGTCCCAGAGAAGCTAGTATTTTGTGTGTTCTTTTTTGTTAAATTCCAGAAACTTTCAGTTGTTATCTAATCCCTTCAGTGTCCCACTGGTCATTCAGCAACGTGTTATTCAGTCTTCATAGGTTTGACAATTTTTTTTTGCTTTAGCTGTTTAATTCTAAGTTTATTATGTTACAGTCTGACAAGATATGGGAATTCAATTAATTTTTCTTTCAATTTGGACAGAATTTCTGAGTGACATAGGATAGGTTCTATTTTGGAGAATCTTCCATGAGCTGCTGTGAAGAATGTATATTCTGATGATGAATGTATATTCCGTAGATGTCTGTTAGGGCTAGGTGGTCAATGTAGTTATTTAGGTCTGCAGTTTCTTGGTTGAATTTTTCCTGGATAGGTCACTCATGGATGACAATGATGTGTTGAGATTTATTTTTATGTTAAGTAATATTTGATTGATGATGTGGAATGCTCCAGGATTAAGGGCATTGATATTTAGACTTGTTATATTCTCCTAATTGAGAGTTGTCTTTATCAATATGTAATGTCTCTTTGTACTAATTTTAATTTAATTCTATTTTATCTTATGTTAGTAATTCTACTGCAGCCTGTTTATGGTGTCCATTTGCTTGAAAATTTTCCTTCCAGCCTTTCAATTTGAGTATGTGTTTGTTTTTGTCAATAAAATATGTCTCTTGTAGATGCTAGATGGATGCGACTTGTTTTTTGTTACTACTATTTAATCTATGTCTTCTATTTGGAAATTTAAGTCCATTGATGTAGAGAGCTAAGACTGAGAATTGCCTGATAAGTCCTGCTATGTTATACATCTGCTGTTAGGAGCTGTGCCTCATCTACTCTTAATATATTTACTTTGTTCTCTCATAGGGAGCATTTTACGTAATCAGTTCCTGTTCTTCTTGATCTTCTCTATGTAGGATATATTTGATTAACTTCTATCCTGCTGATTTGGTGGAGATACATTGTTTTAAGTTGCTTTGTAATGAAATATTTTTATATTTCCTTTAAATGTAAAGGAGTTGGCTTGAGACCTTATTAATGATTGGTAGTTGTTTACCTTTAATGTTTGTTATATATCATGCCAGGCTCTCCATTTTTGCCATATCAGCTAAAAAATCTGTATTTAATATCACTGTATATTCTTTATAAATAATCAGTCTTTTCTCTGTAGCAGCTTTAAGAATCCTTTCCTTGATCCTTAATGATCCTCTAATGGATTATGATGTAGTGGTTGATTGTTCAGTGCTAGCATTCTCCGTTTGTTGTTCTAAAAGTTTCTCTTTTCTTCAGAAAGGCAAAAGCTCCATTTCTTTCTTTTCCACTAAGAAGTAGAAGCAAAAAAATGAGTGAGTCAATAGAATCCAAACAATTTTACTTACATTAAGCATTTGTTGTTAACTCAGATTGTGATTAAGATTTGGTTTCTGGTTAAAAGGGGTTGAGAATAGAGTAAAGAAATGGATTAAACTTGTGGCTCACGCCTATTATCCTAGCTACTCAGGAAGCTCATTTCTGAGGATCACAGTTCAAAGCCATCCCAGGCAGGAAAGTCTGTGAGAATTTTATCTCCAATTAACCACCAGAAAACAAGAAAGTGGTGCTGTGTCTCAAGAGGTAAAGTGCACACCTTGAGTTAAAGAACTCAGGGATTGTGCCCATGCTTAGAACTCAGGGATAGTACCCAGGCCCAGAAATGATGCCCCACTACCAACAAAAAGGAAAAAAAATGGGATAAATGTTTAGTAAATTTGAACTTATTTTAGGTTCTAGGAATTCAGGAAAAGATATTAGAAATACATTGTACTTCCATTATCACAGCTTTTCCTGAATGTTCCAGTTAGGGCTCAGATTAGAAAAATAACAAAATATTGAGCAAACTATTTTAGGAAAGATAAGTTGAATCAAAGAAGGGATTAATAAATCTAATATATTTGTGTGGCTTTTAGAATCCAAATGCAATTGGTTCTAGGGTTAGGGTTACTTTTCTAATTTATGAACTAATGAATTAAAGGCCCAATTCTTTCATTCTTACAAACCAAGACAGTCACGATTTTGAAAACAAATTTAATTTTCTACCTGAAAATGTGTCTTAAAATAGTTTCCAACCAGGATTAAAGAATAGTGAACAGGGTGTCGTTTATTAAAATTAGGTAAGTTGATGATAAAGTTTTCAAAAATATCCAAACACAATGGATAAAAACTCAAACATGTTATTGGGAAAACAGATATTCTACTTGCTCTAGCCGGGAAATTTGTGTGTGTGTGTGTGTGTGTGTGTGTGTGTGTGTGTGTGTGTGTGTGTGTGCACCCACCACAGGTCTTCAAATCAGGCCTGGGTCTTGTCATCAGCTTATTCTATGCAAGTATGGCACTAAACTTCGTAGCCATAGGTTTTCTTCTGGCTTTTTAGTAGTTAATTTGAGATACATATCTCATAGATTTTCCTGTCAGGACTTAATCTTCTGATCCCCAGCAATCCTTGTGTTAGTGTTTCTGTGAGTGCTACCACCACAAAGTGACAGTTCATTAAACTGGGAGCAATATGTAGTACTTTTACTGGATACAAAGTAACCGGTTCATTAATGTGGAAGTAACAGGATCACATTAGATTGCCTTCAAACACATTGTTATAATGAGTTTAACTGAAGCCAAAAACATAATAAAAAACTATTAGCCACAATGTATGAAGTAGCACATATTGATGATGTAGAATATGTACAATGAATTAAATCCTGAGTCAAAAGTCTTTGCTGGGTTTGCAGCAAAGAAATAGAGAGTCATTGAAATGAAGTCCAAACTGGAGGCCTGTAGTGAGCAGCAGAGCATCTGCTTAGTGTGTGTCCAACCCCCAGGACCATAAAGGAGTAGAAGAAAGTGAAAGTGTAGGAGAAAGAGGAAAGGAAAGGATGAGGAAGGGGTAAGAAAGGAGGAAGGGCATAGCAGGAGGGAAAAAAGGAGGGGAGAGGGAAAAAGTAGAGGGGAGGAGAGAAGCAAGAGGGGTACATTACCCTGGGGAAGCGGAGCAGGAGAGGAGGCAGGAGGAGGAAGATAAATGCAATATAACAACAAGAATTGTTGGAAAACGTTTTGCATATGTGATCTGCATGTGCATGGCAGGATTAATTTCTAATCAGAGAGAGATAGCACAGTGACAATATGCGTATTTACTTGTTGCTCGGTTATTTTATTCATTCTTCAGTGAGAAATTCAGATGAAATCCTGAGTTTGGTGTTTTACAGAACACGTCAGAATTTCTTTTTCATGAATCAAACATGGGAAAAAACTAAATGCAACCTCCCTTAATTCAGAAAGAAAGTCTTAGTGGATGCTTTTCGGTTTTTTTGTCTTTTATGTGCCAGTTGTTCAGTGCTCCAAGGCTGTGCCCTGGAGCCCTTTCCAAGTCCCCATGTGAGCATCCATTCCTGTAGTCTCTGTGGTTGTGGGTGCCTCTTCAGATCACCCGTTGAGAAATGTGGCCCCTTCCCTTGCAGTGGATGTGCAGTGAGTGTATGTGTGTGCATACTCCCCAGCATTGTCAGATGAGCAGCGCCCACCCTGCCCACCTAACTTCCCAGTCTCATTTTTTCCATTTCACCCAGGAGCTGGCAGCCATGGGGCTGGAATTGAGTCCACTGATGCCCTCTCCTCCATTTGTGCTGGTACTGCTCTGCAGTGGTCCTGGGTGCGAGTGCCATCCCAGGGAGACTTTGTTATTGGGTCACTGCCTACACCCATGGGTATGGGGTGGGGGGACACTATGTTTGTACACTGTACAGTCCATGTGAGAAGGAAGGCTGGGCCTTGGGGCCAGGCAGCGCAACCTTGGTTCACCTCATCAGTCTTTAAGTTCATCTGGGGACTGGAGCCATGTGCTAGCCCCTCTGCCAGTGGGTTTGTGAAAGCTGCAGAAGCTCAGCAACTTGGATCCCCTTCATCATCTCTATAGGCCTCCATTTTCTGGTCCCTGTGGACTGGGGTACAGGGCCATCCCTGCATATGCCCATCACTGCCAGAGGAACCTGGACTTGCACAGTATTAGCTGCAGCACTGGGGGCACGAAGCCCCTTTGGGTTTGCTGTGTAACCTCCTCCGTCGTCCTTCTGGTCCACATGGGCTCAGCTCTGGGTGCCATTCCAGGGATGCTCTTTTTGGAGTCAATGGCTCACCCTCTACCATCGTTGGTCTCCAAAGCAGGGGAATGGATTTGGCCTTGGCAATGTAGGCTGCACAGGTGGAAAGCAGAACTAGGGGTCTTCCCTGCCTATCCCCATGGCTTTGGCACCTGAGTCTGGATTACTTGGTTTGGTCAATGATGGAACCTTGTTGGCTACAGCCTACTGCAACAAGTGCTGCACTTGCTGGAGCACCAATGCGGTGTCTTAGACCCCCTCAGGGACACCACATGGATATCTGATAGGTCTACATGGGCTGGGTGTGGGTTTCATCCAAGGATTTCATTAGGAAGTGCTATTCCCCTTCATGGTACTGTAAGCAAGAGGTGCCACATATAATTTCTACTGTCTAACATTTTCCTTCACTGAGATAAACAGAACTGAGAAATATAAATAAGTTTTATAAAAACAAAATATATAACTTATATCACTTCAACCTGTTAAAACACTGTAATATTTTTATCCAGTAGGAATTCTCTCCGCAATTACTTATTTTACTTTTGAATGTAACTAATATAATATATTTTGTGTGTATTTTAGTATTCTAGGATAACTTCATTTGCACTACTTACATACAATTTTTTTTTCAAATTCTGAGATTTAATCATGTGTTTTTTGGATAAGAGTTTTTGTACTTTTATTTCCATTTGCCATTATGGCCTTATAAATACAAACAATAAAATCCATTCTTGCTAGTTTAAAGTTTAATAATTTTAGACTAGATCCTCAAGGATATATCATTATATATCATACGGTAATGTGTATCACTTTGTTTAAAACTGCTCCATAGAATAATAATAATTCAGGCAGCAGCCACTGAATCTGGCATGCTTGTCCCTCTGGTGAAGTAGGATCCCAGTGGGAGCCTGCCCAATTCAGGCCCTTGTGGGCACCTTGCCTGGGACTGTGGGAGAAGATCAGGATGCACCTGCTGTTGGGCTAGGGAAGCAACACTGAGGCTGCTGAATGAATGACACAGTGCCACTGACTCACATCTAGCACCCACCTGCCCCACGGAATTGGGTCCTGAGGATCAGCCTCTGGGAGCACACACACCACGTGGCCAACCCAGGAAGGAGTGCAGACCGAAAAGAAGTCACTCTATGGATCAGCTTGTACAGTATTTATCCTTAGTGGAGCAGGGAACGATTCTGCTCCACTGTGGGGAGAAGACAAAAAAGACAGGCCCAGGAGGGGTGATACCAACTTTTGTATTCAGGCTGGCAAGGAAACTTTCCTCCACGCACTCTCCAGCATGCTCAGGAAGCCCTTCTATGCTCCTTGTCCATGGAGTAGCAGCCAGGGACACACACATCCGGTATTCCTGGCTGTTCTTTTGGGTTTGTATGTTAATTTATACAGAGAGCCCCTCCCTCAGACAGCAGAGTTATATTGTGGATTTTGTTAAACATTCTGCATCTGAGCATTCCCAGTGTTTGGTTTTTGTATTGTTGCTTAAAAATGCGTTGTGAAATTTGTGTTTTATGTGTTGAGTTGTGGGAGGAGGAGACAGATTATGAACATAGTTTCCTACAAGCCTTTCATCTACAAAAGAAAACAGATTCTCTCTAAAAATGCCTTTCAGGAAATAAATTTTAGGGGGGGGGGAAGGCTGTTTTCTCATGAGATCAAAATGTGCTATTTTTATATGCATATTTTATGGTTCAAAATACAATTAAGTAATTTACTATCTAGTAACAATTTTCCAGACCTAAGACTTAAATGTCATGGGAGCTAGAGGCAGGATTTTTTTTATAACTTTATCCAAAGGGAGGGAAGAAAGTTAAAATCCATAGATTACTTTGTAGAATCAAAGTGGTAATACAAAATGAGAATCACAATAAACTTCTTTGCTATTCAAGGTCTTTCATTGTTCCATATGAATTTTTGGATTACTTCTATTTCATTGAAGAATGAGATTGGGATATTGATAGGTATCACATTGAATTTGTATATACCTTTGTGAATATTGCCATTTTCATGAGGTTAATCTTCCCAGTCCAGGAGCATTCGAGGTTTCCCACTTCCTTAGTTCTGCTCTTATTTTCTTTTTCAGGTTGTTAAAGTTTTCATCATAGAAGTCCTTCATCTCTTAAGTTAACTCTTAGGTATTTTATTTTTTGTGCAGCTATTAAAAAGGAATTGCTTTCCTAATTTCAGCTGCACTCTTATTGTTTTTGGAATAACGGACAGGCATTGAATTCTGAGGGTTAATTTTATACTATGCTAGTTTGCCAAAGTTTCTGATCAGCTCAAGTAATTTGAGAGTTGAGTCCATGCAGATCTTTAAATACAAGATCATGTCATTTGCAATGAGGAAGAGTTTTACTTCATCTTTCCCTATTTGGATTTCCTTTAAGTTTGCATCTTTTATTATTGCCCCAACTATCATTCTAATACTAAGTTGAAGAGTAGTGGAGAGAGCAGATATTTTTATCTCATTCCTGAATTTATAAGAAATGGCTTTAACTTTTCACCATTAAGTATGTACTAGCTGTATGTTTGTCAATCCTTAGCAGAAAAAACAGTACTGGAGCAATATCATTTCCAAATTTCAAACTCTACTAAAAAGCTATAGTAAAAGAACAGCATGGCACAAAAACAGACATGAGGACCAATGCAATAGGAATGAAGACTCAGAAATGAACCTACTGACTTATGGCCAACTAGTCTTTCACAAGGGGCTAAAAAAAATACAATGGAATAAAGACAGCCTTTTGAGTAAATTGTGTGGGCAAAAGTGGTTAAACTCCACTAGAAAACTAAAGCTATATCTCCCTGCATGAGAGTCAACTCCAAATGGATCAAGACCTCAAAATAAAAGACACCATGAGAACATTACATGAAGGAGTAGGAGAAACTCTAGGGCTTTTTAGCCCAGGAAGAAATTTTCTTAATAGAGAGCCAGAAACAAAAGTAATCAAAGAAATATTGGACAAATGACATTGCATGAAACATCAGAGCTTCTGCAAGGCAAAGGACATAGCTAGCAATATCAATAGAAAGCCTATGTTCTGGGAGAAGATATACACAAGTCATAAAATGGACCAGGTCTTATCTCTAAAATATACTTAGGAGTCAAAAAATTAAATCTCCCCAACAACAAATCCTCAAAGAAACAACTGCTCGATAACTAATTGGGCTAAAGACTTAAAGAGAGATTTCTCTGAAGAGGAAATAAAAATGGCCATTAGACACATGAAGAAATGCTAAACATTTCTAGAAAAAAGAAATGCAAATCAAGACAAGATTGAGGCTGCACCTCATTCTAGTTTGAATGACTATAATCAAGAAATATAACAATAGTTGTTGGAGGGGATGTGGCTAAAAGGGAACCCTACTGCATTGTTGATGGGAGTGCAACCTTCTTTAACCTCTTTGGAAAGCAGTATGGGAGTTCTTCAAAAGACTCCACGTAGAGCTGCCCTATGACCCAGCAATCCCACTTTTGTGTATTTACCCAAATGATCACAAAGTAGGTCATTCAAAAGCTGCCAGCACAACCATGTTTATTGCAGCATTATTCACCATAGCTATGATATGGAACCAACCTCAATGCTCCTCAGTAGATGAATGAATCAAGAAAATGTGAGATATATATATATATATATATATATATATATATATATATATGGATAGAGACAGACAGACAGACAGAGAGAGAGAGAGAGAGAGAGAGAGAGAGAGAGAGAGAGAGAGAGAGAGAGAGAGAGAGAGAGAGAGAATGGAAATCTATTCCTCCATCAGAAAGAATGACATTGCCCCATTTGTTAGGAAATGGAAAGACTTGGTAAAAATGATATTAAGTGAAGTAATCCAGGCCCAAAGAAACATAGGTCCCATGGTTTCCCTTGTTTGCAAGGACTAGTACATGTCTAGGACAAACAGAGAAGATCAAATGCTACGAATATGACCATATAAGATGATGATAAGCCTTTTCTGGCTGTGGTTAAGTCCACCTTCCCAGTGGATCAGTAGTCTTCAAGGCATCTTGGTCATGAACTGTGACTTGGGTTATCCAGTGGTGGTTGGAACCAGGCCAAGGAAAGGACAAAAGCACTTCCAGGACATGGCTTCTTAATTCCCAATGCAACTAGGTTTGCAAGCAGAATTTCTCTGAATTTGACTCCAGAAAACAATCACTGAACCAAAAGGCAAGGTCACTAAACACCTATCCTCCTCCCCCCATTCTCTCCTTTCTTCCTCCTTGGGAAAGTACAAAATAATTTTGCAGGTTTTGGCACACAAAATTGCCCACCACCTCCCCTGGTAAACTAGGCTTCAAGTCACTAAGTCATGTAAACGGATAATGTGACACTCATTTTTCTGGACATCATCTTCAGATTATTTGATACTTTAATTGGTTATTGTTGGTGGTTGTGGTAGGGGGCCTGAACTCTGGGTCTGGGTGCTGTCCCTGAGCTTTTCAGCTCAAGGCTCGTGTTCTACCACTTGAGCCCAGCACCATTTCCACTTTTCTCTGCTTATGTGGTGCTGAGGAATTGAACCCAGGACCTGATGCATGCAAGACTCTGAATCTCCTTCCCGGCCCTAATGTTTAATTCTTTAAAATTTATTTTTGTCAGTCATAGGGATTGAAATCAGGACCAGGGTGTAACATATCCCTGAGTTCTTCAGCTCCAGGGAAGCACTCTACCACTTGAGCCACTGTGCCACTTACTGTTTCTAGATAAGCGACTCTCAGACTTTCTTGCTAGGGTTTGCTTTGAACCGTGAATTTTAAAATTATTTTTTCTTCTACTTGTTTATTGGAACATTACAGTTTTTCTGAAATTTAAAGTTTTCTGTAAACCTTTGTTTTCAAGTAATCCAACAGCATTAAATAATACATTTAGAAGCTATCCTGTAGAACGTCCTTTTTGAAATTCTTATGTTAAGATGAAATTCTTATTCTTTGTGGGAAAATTCCATTAAAGTCCAAATGGGAAATATGCTCATTTCAGCAGCCTTGAGTCTCCTTCCTATTTTTTTTCTCTCTACTATCTTTTCTTGTTCTGGAACAAGTGTCATGGACTGTTCAAACATTCAAAGGAAGCTTATTCCATTAATTTTATAGAAAAGGAGTGCGGCCTGCCTGCATCTCAAGGAAACTTTGAGTAGGTTAATCAGAAAATTCACACCAGTGAATTTTCAAAGTTATTTTGATAATTTTTTAAACCATTCATTAAAAAGGTTCCAAATAGCAAGAATAAAAAACAATATTCTGCTTTCTAAGAATGTTTTAAAAGCTAGTACGTCAACAAAACACATTCTAGTCTTCCAAGATTCCATGGTGAATAATTTCTCTTTTATCATAACCCTGACACTGACCTCTCTCTTCAAACTTGTAGCTTTATTCAGTTTTCTTGTTCCAGCTTTCATTTTGGTACCAGCATCCGTAATCTCCTTTTAGTATTTGACAATGAAATTCCATTTGTTGTTAGAAAGCTCAATTAATATAGCCAAAAGCAGGCTCATGAGTATATCACAGAGCATAAACTATTGAATATCATTAATGTGATCCTATGCAGCTATTCCACCAATTAATATAAGTACCACATAAATTGCATCTTCATATAACTTTTAAAATACAAAGTAGTTACATATCTATGTCATAAAATAATTCAGACCACTAGTAGAAGAGATTAAGCTAAACCTTTTATATCATCCCCAAAAATTTTTGTAAAATTTTCTTTTCTCATTAACATTTACCTTAGGGCCTTCTTTTCCTAGCAACAAGTTATAAGTCATGTCCTTGGATTTTATTCATCTCTGAGTAACGTCTTTTCTTTCCACTGCCAGTTAGTCCCTCGTGTTAAATACCTGAGGAATTACTTGTCCAATTGTGCCTGCAAGAGGAATATCCAAGTCGACTGTCTGTAACCACTCATCACTTACTTTGTTTGGGGATGGGGTATCAGAGACAGGGTTTCAGGGATCAGGTGGCTGGAACCATGGTATTATGAATTATGGGTAGCAGAAAAGAGTAGTAGAGACTAGGATACCAGGGAAATGGTAATTGTGACTGTAATTGCTGAGTTGCAGTGACAGGAAATTGGGTAGCAACAACAGCTAATACAGACATACAAAACTGTTTAGCAAGGACAAGAAAGCATCGAAAAAGTGAAAGAGTAAAAGTTGTGAGGGATTGTGGGGCACAATCAGGGTAACAAGGTCATGGATGTGAAAATGGGTAGCCAGCACTATGGTAGAATCAATTGGAATGGTGGGCTGATGTGGTTCAAAGCTCTGGGTGTGCCTCTCCAGTTTTGGCTGTTAGATCTTTAGGGAACTACCTCTAGAAGCTCATTATCAGCTTGTTGTATTCAGGCACATGCCATCTATAAATACCTACTCCAAGTAGATTGCATTCTTTGACACCATCTATATTATCTTTGCCCTAAGCATCCTGAGAGACCACACTCCACAATGCTTCAGAACACGGTCCACATAGTGAGTTGCAATCACCTCAAACAACTCTTGCTGCTCCTCTCCAGTGTCAATTATCATGATAGAAAGGGATCTGAGATGTGCTCAACAGCAATGTTCTGAGAAGCTGCCAATTTCTACCCTGGCATTCTGGGAGCTCCTTAGAAATGGGCAAGAGCACTTGCTGATGCTCCTCCAACTTCTCTCTTTGGCTCTGGACGGCCAGACTGTTCTACCTCAGATGGGATACTCTCATGTCCAGGTGGCCTCAAACTTACTCTTTCTTCTTTATCTAGGTGGTCATCACCTTCAGCTGCCTCTCCTTTTCCCTCCAGGTAGCTTAGTTCATTTCCACATCCTTTGAATTCTGCTTCTTTTCAACCTGTGGCTTTCACACCAAGCCCTTCCACTTTCTCATCTATCTCTCTAGCTGTTAATCTGGCATAATAGGCTACATGTAACTTCTGTATCTGTTTATCAAGATTCGAGCTGGAATCCAAGCTGGTACTAGCTAACTGAGAACATGGGAAGCATCTTAAATACTCCCCTGCCATTCACTGCTCATTGAGAAAGATGCAAATGTGTTGTGGTCAGTCTCTACTTCTCCATTTCTGGTTAAGCAGAATAAAGTGAAGTTACAATGGAGCTACCAGACAGTTGGCATAATTAGTATAAGCTCAGATTTGTGCTGAAAAACAATCATATTGGAAAAAATTAAATGAAATTAATAATTGATTGATTCAGGGTTTAGAGCTACTAAATTTAGGTAATTATTTGTGACACACCTAGAACCATGGGTTAGGAACAGAACAGTGAAGTAGGTTCAAGATAAGATGGAAAAGACACACCATAGCAATTACAGGAGATGAGAGTGTGAAGGAACTATTGGCACAGGTCCATTTACTATCTTAGGAGTGACCTTGAATAGGAGGCTTTTAGAATAATACCTAAAAGAGAAGGATTACTGGGCACTGTTGGCTCACATCTGTAATCCAAACTACCCAGGAGGGTGAGATCTGAGTATTATGATTCAAATGAAGCCCAGGCAAAAAAAGCCAGAAGTGGTGCTGTGGCTCATGTTGTAGAGCACTAGCCTGGAGCTCAGGGACACTGCCTAGCCCCTGAGTTCAAGATACAGGATCAGCAAAACAACACCAACAAAACAATAATGATAAAAAGAAATAAAAGAAGGACTTAAATATATGTGATGGAATGATGATCCTGTGTAACTGTTTAGGGAACATAAAAGGAGACAAAATTTGGAGCAAAATAATACCTATTCATTACTAATCAAGGATGCAAAGCAAATGCCAAATTCCTCTCTGGAAAACTACCAAACTTGGGCTGGGAAGGTTGCTCAGTGGTTACAGTGCTTGCCTTGCATGCATAAGGCCCTGAGTTTGATTCCTCAGCCAGAAGTGGTGCTATGGCTGGACTGGTAGAACACTACCCTTGAGATGAAGAGGTGAGGGACAGCAACCAGGCCCAGAGTTTTGGCCCCATGACCGGTGAAAGAAACCCCCTCCCCCCAAAAAACAGAAAAAAAGCTTCCAAACTTATCTTTTCTCAAAATTGAGGCCAGGCTTCATTTACAGGAATTCTCCTTATCTAGCTCAACGTCATCAGAATTTAAGTAGACTTTCCTTGTTGAGATGTAATGCACCTAACTCTACTGAACCTAATCATGGCTAGGAAAGTATGGACATTGATATGTTTATTGTATTTTTCCTTATAAATTTATAATACTGTCAAGTATTATAAATAATATATATAATATACAAATGCATTATATATGATATTTTAAATATATTATAATATAACCTATGTTATATATTAACAGACTTCCTAATTTTAGTGTTAGGAACAAGCAACATATTGAAAGATATATGCTTGAATCTCTGAGTAATTTCTCTACCACTGGACAAAGCAACATAGGAATGCGATACCCATGGAGGTGGTTCTCTGGATTTTGGAAACTGTGATCTGCATGTACATATATATATATATATATGTATATATATATATATACATATATATATATATGAAATATTGTTTTATACTAGTGAATGTGTAAATCTATAGCAACAGTTAAATAAGTGAAAACCTATGTGCACACACACTCAATCACTTTCAAGTATAAGACTTTTTTTTCTATGTCCCCTATTCACCTACACAGAGAATACATGATTTGTCCTTTAATTGTCCTGGAAGTTCTTTATGTGACTACTGTAGCTTCACATCCTTTGCTCTCTAAGTAGCCAGATGCTATGTATTCAACAATAATACTTGTCATAGGCAACAGTATCCACCCTGACACACAGAGGAACTTGGATTTCAGAAATGCCACAAATAAGTGGGAGATACAGCAGTAATTTTCAAAATTGAATGGATTATATATTTATTAGAAAATTTGTAAGAAAAATAACTTCAATGTAGGATGAAACACTTGAAGAAAACTACAGTTTAAATTACATATAGCTAGGTGCTGGTAGCTCATGCCTATAATCTTGGCTAATCTGGAGGCTGATATCTGAGGATCACAGTTCAAAGCCAGCTTGGGAAGAAAAGTTCCGTGAGACACTTTTCTCAATTAATCATTAAGACTAAAATTGATACTGTGGCTCGATGAGTCAAAGACCTCAGGAACAGTGCCCAGGCCCTGAGTTCAAACTCTGCAATAGACAATAAATAAAAATGAAAAATAAATTACATATAATTTATTACCAACTCTCTACAAGGAAAATATGATATGACACATGACACATATGACTTCAAGTTACAAAGTTCCTGTGCATTTCCCCACTCTTGAGAACTAAGAGTAATCCATATTGAAAAAAATAAAAAGGTGAATGATTTATAAAAAATTTCAAAACATACTATATATTATACAAAGGAAATAGAACAAACATGCATTTCACAATCTAGTAAAATCATATATCATAAAGAATCTGATTAACTGATTCATAAAAATCAATACAATGCAGTTAAACCATCCGATATCTCAGGTGTCAACTTAGCAGAAAACTTTCAATCTATAATGGATACTTTGTAAATTACCCAGCCCTATCCATCCCACAATGGCAGAAGGCTCTTCGAGAAAGTCCAGAGACTTGTGAGTGCACAATGTATACCTGTTCCCATTCTCTACTATTTGAGCATGTGATAGACTGAATAGCTGAAAACTTGACAAAGGTACAATTTAGGACTGGCTTCCAGTAATGCTATTTTAGTTCTCAGAAAAAAAAGGAAATTGAAGACAGTAGGAAAATCTGCCAGATCCTTGAAAGATTTCTATCATTGTGCTAAAACTGTACCCTTCTACTGACACTTGAACAAACCTTTATTTGTCACTCCAACCACATGTACAAAAAATGGCTTTCCAAATATTGACCTGTTTTCACTTTGGCAAATCAAGACACACTACTCTGGCCCCATTTTACTTAAAATATCTCTGACGGTTGGACCAAGAGATAGTTGAACTTACCAATTTCTTAAATTTTAGGTCATCAAACAATCACTTCATAGCAATTAAACATTAAAAATACGTATCTGTATAAGTCTGCATTACATACTTATTACTGTTTTTCATTTGTCATCTTTTACATATTTGTGTATCCCAGGGCGTAGTTCTGTAATCTTCCTTCTCATGATATTACCACTGAGTACATGTAATTATTTCTGTTTTTTGTCCCCCCCCTCCGGCTCTGTTCTTTCTTTAATTCAAGTCCTTAATAGCATCCTGTCTACTGACAACTCCTAGCTACTGATTTTAACAAACTCAAGATTCCAAAGTGAGCTTTATTCTTTATCTACAAACCTATCCCTCATTACTATTTGATTAAGTGATATCTCTTTTAGTTGTCTTGTCAAAATACCTTGGGGTCATTTCAGACTTACATACATTTTCACACCTCATATGTAATCTATGACCAGTTTTTGACAAATTATCTCACAGAATATATAGTACATGTGTGCTAATACTATGACTTAAATTCGGGGCCTAGGTTCTTTTACTTTATTTTTGTGCTCAGGCTGTCAGTCTTCCATTTGAGCCACAGCTCCACTTTTAGCTTTTTGGTTCTTCGTTGAAGAAAAGTGTCTAATGGTCCATTTACCTGGTCTAGCTTAAAACTATGATCCTCTGTTTTCAGATTTCTAAATAGCTAGATTTAAAGGCATGCACAACTAAAACCACCCCTATTATATTTGAATTAAACATAAAATTTAAAGAACGAATATTTGTAATATTTTCAAATTAGTATGTTTTCATTTACACCAAAACACACTGCCTTAAATGTTTTTCGTTATGCCAGTTCACTGTCCAAGAAAGAAAAGAAAAATTCACAACAGAAGAACATCTGAATGTATCAGTGCTCAACCCTGCTAGCCACAATTTCTTTGCTGGGAAATAACATAAGATGATATTGTCTATAGGCAAAGCAGGAGAAAATGCTCTTCACTGAAATTGCTGAAAGGCTGATAGGGATGAGGACAAGGAACATTATCCAGAAAGTATCACAAACTGTTTTCTGTGGATAAGTATTGCCAATCTTAGAGGATGTTCATAGCAACGTGGAGAATATTTGAAGGTGAATATGGGATTACACAGGTGTGCTTTCTTGAAGATATATGTTTATAGCATAGTTTACATACTGTTGAAAAGAATACAGTTAAGATAGTGATGCTGTCATTCCTTGTATGCTTCACAGAATAATATTAAAATCAGTTTTATATATATTATTTATAGTAATTATAAAATATACCTAATTATGCATATATTATAAATATATCATTTATATGTTATGTAACATAGTACACTGCATATACTATGCACAGAAAATTTAATTTTTCTACTTGTCTGTCCAGGAATTAAACGAGCAATATCTTTGAAAATTGATAGTAAAGTAGGGTCCTTACAATTTCGATAGCAACATATAGTTTTACCCGATAAATAGTTATTTATTCTGAATTGGTTTAGAAATGTAATATCATACTATCATTTAATATTCAAAAATAATTATGTAAGAACATGCCAAGGATGGAATTAAAAAATATAACATGACTCATGTCTGTAATCCCAGATACCTATGGCCTGAGATTTGAAGATAGTTATATGAAACCAGTCTGAGCAAAATGGCTCAGGGACAACATCCAGACTATAGTTGAAGTCTCAGTACTGGCACAAAAACAAATTATGTGAAGGAAACATACAACTATATTTATTTAAATAAATTTGTCATTCCTTGTATCATTCACAGTATAATACTACTATGAATAATGTATTATAGAAGATCAATAATGATACATATATTATAAACATATGATTTATATGTTATGTAATAGAATACATTATATAGGTTATGCACACATAATTTATACTGATTATACTAATATACATTAAATTGATATGTGTTTTAGAATAGGGAGTAGATTTTCTTTGGTACAACCAGGATGTAACTAGTCATGAAATTATTTCTTATTTTTATTGTGAAAATACTGTACAGAGGGCTTACAATTACATGGGCAAGACAGTGAGTACATTTCTTATCAAGCATTGTAGCCTCCTCCTTTGTTTACCCTTCCCATCCCTTCCCAGCCTCCCCCACACCCTCCCACCCAATCCACCTCAACCCTCAACAAAGTTATAAAGTTCATTTTCAACATGACAACTTGTACTTCTCATTGTTGCAACGGGTCCCCTGTATCCTTATTTAAACAAATTGTTTTTCCCCTTCCCCTCCACAAATTATACCGACATCAAATGCAGTGAAGGCAGGGGTTATACTGTGGGGGCAGGAAATACAAAGCAACAAAGAAATAACCTTATAAATGCTTTAGAAACAAATGCATGAAAGAATAAAAAGCATTTAAATACAGATCTAAGGGTTCATTTTCCTAACATCAACTTATCTGATTTTTTCCGCTTGATTCATACATATACTAGATATTGCAAATAAGGGAAATCATGGGACCTATGTTTCTTTGAGCTTGGCTTATTTCACTTAATATAATTTTTTTCAAGTCTTTCCATTTCCTGACAAATGGGGCAATGTCATTCTTTCTGATGGAGGCATAGAATTCCATTCTGTATATATACCACAGTTTCTTGATCCATTCATCTACTGAGGGGCATTTGGGTTGGTTCCATATCTTAGCTATGGTAAATAATGCTGCAATAAACATAGTTGTGCTGGTAGCTTTAGTGTGGTCATGTTTGTAAGCATTTGGGTAAATGCCCAAAAGTGGGATTTCTGTGTCATAGGGGAGGTCTATGTGGAGTCTCTTGAGGAACCTCCATACTATTTTCCAAAGTGGTTGAACAAGTTTACACTCCCACCAACAATGAAGTAAGATTCCCTTCTGTCCACATCCCCTCCAGCATCTGTTGTTGTTAGAGTTCTTGATTTTTGCCATTCTAACTGGTGTGAGTTGGTATCACAATGTTGTTTTGATTTGCATTTCTTTTATGGCTAGGGAGGTTGAGCTTTTCTTCATGTGTCTATTGGCCATTCTTCTTTCTTCTTCAGAGAAGTTTCTCTTTAAGTCATTTGCCTACTTATTTATTGGGCAGTTGTTTCATGGAGGATTTGTTGTTGGGGTATTTAATTTTTTGAGATCCAAGTATATTTTAGATATGAGACCCTTGTCCGTTGTATGACTAGTGAAGATGTTCTCCCAATCTGTGGGCTTTCTACTGATCTTTATAGCTATGTCCTTTGCCATGCAGAAGCTCTGCAACTTCATGCAATCCCATTTGTCCAAGCTTTCTTTGATTAGTTGTGTTTCCGGGTCTCTATTCAGAAAATTTCGGCCTGCGCCAAGGAGACCTAGGGATTCTCCTATTCAGAGTGGCTGCTTTGACTCCGAGGTCTTTGATCCGTTTGGAGTTGATTCTGGTGCAGGATGATATATAAGGATCTAGCTTTAGTTTACTCCAAGTAGTTAACCAATTTTGCTAGCACCATTTCCTGAAGGGGCTGTCTTTCTTCCATTGTATTGTTTTAGCTCCCTTATCAAAGATTAGATGGCTATAGGTCTGTAGGTTCATTTCTGGTTTTTCAATTCTATTCTATTGTTCCTGAGGTCTGTTCTTGTGCCAGTACCATGCTGTTTTGATTCCTATGGATTTATAGTAGAGTTTGAAATTTGGTATTGATATTCCTCCAGCAGTGTTCTTTCCGTTGAGGAGCGGTTTTGCTATTCTGGGTCTTTTATTGTTCCATACGAATTTTTGGATTGCCTTTTCTATTTCCTTGAAGAATGAGGTTGGAATTTTGAGAGGTATCGCATGGAATTTGTAGATAGCCTTGGGAAGTATTGCCATTTTTATGATGTTAATCTTTCCAATCCAGGAGCATGGGAGTTTTTCCCATTTTCTAAGTTCTGTTTTGATATCCTTTTTCAAGTTTTTAAGGTTTTCATTATAGAGGTCCTTCACTTCTATGGTTAAGTAAATTCCTAGGTATTTTAATTTTTGTGGGGCTATTACAAATGGAGTTGCTTTCCTAATTTCAGCCCCACTTTTCTCATTGTTGGCATACAGAAAAGCCATTGATTTTGGTGGGCCAATTTTATACCTTGCTACATTGCCAAAGTTTTGAATCAGCTTGAGTAATTTGGGAGTGGAGTCTATGGGATTCTTTAAATAGAAGATCATGTCATGTGCAAAGACGGAGAGTTTTAATTCTTCTTTCCCTATTTGGATCCCCTTTATGTCTGCATCTTGTCTTTATTTGTACTAAACTTTTAAATAGTATGAGCAATATTATGATTTCATATAACATACTTTTACTATTTGTGATAATTTCCTCCGTTTAATATGATAACATCTATATTCCAAATATGTGTATGTGGTGTGTATGTGTGTGTTTATGTGGTTATTGTGTGTGCGTACTTTGTGTGTACTTTGTAATTTTTGGGAGGTCACACCATTGCTTCACACATGCTAGGCCAATGTTTTACCACTGAGATATACTGCCTAGTTGTAATCCAAATAGTGTTTTAAATCATGACTTTGAAACTTTCATTCCTAGTATGTTTTATCAAAATTATATATGATAAAATGTGATCCATATTCTATCCACGCTAGCAATTTTTATTGTTACTTAGAATATTCCCACTACCTTTCCAGTTCCAAACTCTTGTGTTTGTTATTGATAAAAGTTTTACTTTGCTTCTTTTCTCTCTTCATTTTTCCCTTTAGAGTTTAGCTATTCTTTCTCTTATTTCTTTGGGAACTAATTATCATATTACTATTAAAATACCCTTACATTGTAACAGGTATATACAATGCTCTATTTTCTATTTTTTTTTCCCAATTTTCACCGACTTTTGGTCCAAACTATTAGATGGATTAAAAAGAAACTTGACTTAGGACACTTTACTTTTCTCCTTCTCTTGTCTGTATTTAATTCACTTGTTATAATTTAGGAGATAGATGAAGTAATCAAATAAAGATTAAAATAATAGTAAGTGAGGCTATGAATAGAGCTGAAAAAGATTTTAAATATGATAATAGCTAATTGAAATGCATATTTCTTACTTTTACTCTGTTTTTATGTCTCTCATTCCCACATTAAGAAAGTACATAGAAGGTTATCACTAAATTTATGTAATTATTAAAAAT
Source organism: Dipodomys spectabilis (assembly GCF_019054845.1). Taxonomy (NCBI): domain Eukaryota; kingdom Metazoa; phylum Chordata; class Mammalia; order Rodentia; family Heteromyidae; genus Dipodomys; species Dipodomys spectabilis. The sequence goes on along the minus strand of NW_024871246.1, from coordinate 1,514,222 downwards.
GTATTGAAAGAATATGGGCACAGTGTGGTTTTAGCTTATTGAGACTTGTATGGGGTAGTTTGTTTTTGAGGACTTGCAATACGTTGTGATGGAGATGAAGGGAAGGATGTGCTTATTCTGGAAAACTGGATAGAGGATTGCTCCCAGAAAGATAGTGATGAATTCTTCCAAAAGGTTACAGTAAAATCACTTTCACAACCATCTTCATTAGTGCACTATTCACCATAGCCAAGTTATGGAAACAGCCATGATGCCCTTTGGCGGAAGGATGATTGGAGAAATTGTGTCATATATACACAATTTTATTGGACCTATCCATTATTTGCAAAGAAATGGATAGATCTAAAAATATCTTAAGTAAACGAAGTCAGAGCCAGACACACAAAGGACCCATGTTCTGTTGCGTATTTGGAAGCCAGAATTTTATGCAAGTTAAACAACGTATTAACCAAAGCTTTCATTTTTCAGAGCAATATTTAAAAGGTGTAATTTCTTATAAAATTGAATTTTAATCCAAAAAAATGAATACCAGAAAACTATCACTTGGAAGATGTGAGGGGAAGTCAAATGGAAGGAATAAAGAGAGTTATGGAGTAACCGTGAAGACATTATATTCAATGGAAATAATATGAAACTAGAAAAAATTAAAGTGGGGTGAGGTTTGGAAGGGTAGGAAAAGTTATATAAAGATCCATTATACTTAAAAAATTCATTTATTGAATGGAAATTCTGGTGTACAACTAGTTAAGATAATAAACACATGATTAAAAACAAGGGAGACATTTGATCTTAAACTGCGTTCTCTTAAACCATGAATCAATATAATAGTTTCCACCTCAGAAATTTTCTTTGCAGCTATTTTCCTCATAGTGACAGAAAAGTGACCAATGCAATGAATATCAATACATCACATTGCACATATAATATCACAGTAAAAATGCTAGATTTCATCACATGATAACCTAACAGGTAGAATGTGCCAAACGTTAATTGATTGTTTTTCCAAGTACTTTACCTATGGTTTATAATTTAATCCTCACAATAATTCCATAAAATGGAGCTCCTTACATTTTTAATTCTCAGTTGATGATATTGTAGTCTTCAAATTTGGAATTACTAGTACAACATTGCACACATGGTAAGTGTTAGCCTGAGGTTCATCTCCCACTGTATCAATTAACCTCATTCTATTTTATGACTAAAATACCAGCACTTAGTCTACAAATTCTAGGAAATTTTCCCAGAATTATTGTGTACACTCATAATATTTCACTTTATCTTTGTTAGAAAATAGGGAACTGTAATATGAATACTCAAAGCTCATAGTAGAAATCATATTTTAACCCTTCACTAAACACTGAACTGCATGGGGACCATATCTCTGTTTAACACTGTCTTACTGAAAATGACCTCCATAATTCCTGATGGAAACAGACAGCAGGTCTTATGGACCAATCATTTCCACATTGTAGCTCAACTAAGTTGTTTACCATTAGAAGTATTTTGATTGCTTTTTATACCCAACATTTTGAGAGAAAGGTACTACTTTAAAATGCTATTAAAGCAAGACAGATATAAAAATCACCTTTGACCCTAGATAAATATTTTATCTTTGCTATAACCAAAAATGCACTCTAACCTACCATTAGTGTTAGGAATGAGAGGTTAAAAATAATAGACACCAAGGCCTAAGTATGAATTAAAGACTCTCCATTTTGTGAATACTATTGGTTTAAAAAGACATGAAGGGCTGGGAAGGTGGCTTAGTGGTAGAGCGCTTGCCTTTCATGCATGAGGCCCTGTGTTCGATTCCTCAAAACCACATAAGCAAAAAGAAAAAAGCTGGAAGTGACGCTGTGTCTCAAGTGGTAGAGCGGTAGAATTGAGCTGAAGAGCTGAGGGACAGTGCCCAGAGTTCAGGCCCCACAACGGATTCCCCCGAAAAAAAGACATCAACACTACCAAATTTTTTCAAAATTTCTTATGATACTGAAGATTCAATTATAAACTATTAACACTTGATAATAACTCATTTTCATGGGAGTAGAATACAAAACACAAGATTAATCCTAATCATTTTAAAACACCTTTATTTAAACTACAAATTCATTCTTATAACTGCAAATAATCTAAAAATAACTGAAGCACAGTGAGACAAAAAACAATTTAACTGCCTCATCTACATTCAAAGGACTGTGCTAATTGAAAACAAAATTATACTAATAATTAGGTTACCCAATTCACTTACATTCTTTTATTCTGTTTCTTTTAGTTTCATAAAAACTGTCTTTTCCTAAAATGATGCATAAAAAGCCTATATACCCACTTACATTTTCAGATCTCAACAATATTTATTTCAGAAATGTCTTTAGCTGTACAGTCAATGAACTAAAATAATAGTAAAATATTTAAATGGTTTTCAGAAATTGCAAGACTCGATCTTGGATGTTATTTATATTGGAAAAGATATTCTAAAAGCCTTATTTGTTAAAGTTGTGATAGTTACTCCCACAAAAGAACTATTAATGAAGAAACCTTTGTATGTACAAACTTCAAATGCATCCACAATCTGGAGGTGACACATGTTTTTGTTTGTTTTTTTGAAATATATATCTAACAAGAATAGCCACAATACTGATTTTCAGTCAATATGATGGGATATTCAAATCTTAAAATTACAGGGTTTATTATCTTAGTGTGAATAGATACGATATTACAAAGAAAGTTATTATCAACAGAAATCCAGAAAGAGTTTATCCACCTTGCGTTTCACAGAAATAAACAGAGAGTAATACCTATTTGTTCAAGTTGGTCAAAATCACTCCATGAGTATTTCTTAAAAATATAAGCAATTTAAGAGGTCAAATACATATTTTGAACTGACAGTCTTCTTACAGTAATAACTTACTACCCAATTATATGTGTATATTTTTAACTAATATATACTAAGCGCTGAAAATTATCTCTTTTATCTAACTTAATGTTGTAAATGCTTTGATTATGATGATGTTATTAACAAATAAAATGTACAGAAGGGTGGTTCCACTGAAATGACAAGACAGAACACTGATAAATAAAAAGCATTGCAACACAGCTCTTTTCAGCCTCATCCTGTTCAAATTGGCAAGCAACATTGCAACAGCGCACACACACACACACACACACACACACACACACACACACACTTAAACACACATGTGTGCACATGTACACATATATACACATGCCAAATTCAGGGGTTTTTGTACAAAAAAATTCAAATAAAATATTAGTGATTAGGACAAATGATAATTTGCCTTATTACAAAATAATACATATTCCAGTCACCAGGGTTATTACATTTTACCTGCCCCTCCACATGTGACCACTTATTTTATTTTAGGTAATTAACTAATTCATTCCTTCATTAGTTAAATACTAATACTAGAGCTTGAACTCAGGGCCTAGGTCTGTCCCAGAATTTGTGATTTTTTTGTTTTAATTTTCTCAAGGCTAGCATTTTATTGCTTGTAACATAGTTCCATTTCTAGCTTTTGCTGGTTACTTTCAAACCAGAATCTAATGGACTATTTTTCTTGGTCTGGTTTCAAACCACAAACATCAGATTTCGTCTATCTGATTAGCTAGGAATAAAGACATGAGACACTAGTGTGGCTCCTACTTTTTCTTATACTTATCTATTGCACATACTTAGGTAACAATTTAATACTGAGAGTATAGAAGCAAGATTTACAGTGATTATATTGTTCTGTCAGAAATTTAAGTTAGTAATGTAAATTTCTTCTTAAGACCATACACAAAAAATACTTAAGAAGAAATCTGATGATGTGTGTGTGTGTGTGTGTGTGTGTGTTTGAGCTGCAATATGTTTCCCATATAAGCACTGTGCAGGGGTGTCCAGCCATTCAGATTTATTGCATGAATATCTGCCTTGAGCTACTAACTCACGGACAATGTCTAAGTGTGCAGTCTAGGCTTCCCGATGAAGAGGGCTATACTCATCCTCATCCCTAGTATTCATATGAGTGGCCTTTTTGGAAAGTAGTGTCCACAGTGTAATAAGCTACAAGAAAATCACTCTACCACTTAGCCACCTTCCCAGCCCAAGGATTAAGATTCTTGTCTGTAATTTGGTCAAAGCTATGTCTCTTTATGTAGGCGACTAAAAATGTATGTACTAATTTCAAGTAAATACATAAATTCTATTTCCATCTCTTTTAACAAATAAAAAATAAATTTGTTTGCTCTGTATATAGATCAGAAACATTGATTTTGTGGCTAGCTAGGTCATTGCACATCTGTATCTCTCTTCCTCTCTCTCTTGCATGATTTTCATAGACAATATGGTTGCTCCATAATTGTCCTAATTTATTTTGCTTTTATATATTTGGTTGCATCATTTCACTTTCTGCTCTACCATTTCCCAAATCAGCACCACATAAACAGAACCACAGAAGTGATTCTGTGGCTCAAGTGGTATAGCGCTTGAACCACAGATGTGATTCTGTGGCTCAAGTGGTAGAGAGCTTGCCTTGATTTGAAGAACTCAAGGACGGTGCTGAAGACCAGAGTTCAGGCTCCACAACTAATTTAAAAAAAAGAATCTAAATCCTTGATAATTCTAGGAACAAATATGACTGAAATCAGTTGAATCACACTTTTCCTGCACAATGAAAGAAAAGGTCCAGGCTAGGAAAGCAGCTAGAGAAGGCAGACAGATTGTATCTATGAAAAAACTTTGTGGAAAATGGTATCGAGGATCATTTACTGGTGATCCACGTGCACTGGAAGCATAATGCTGAACTCTTGCTTGCTGATTCTGAAATATTGCTTTGATCATTGTATTCTCCAAGAAGAAAAATGAAATTTAATTGATATCAAAGGAATACTAATACATTTTGACTTCTCATTAAGCATCTTCAATCATCAAAATTACTTGAAGACAATAGATAGGATTACTTTTTTAGATGAAAAGAAGTGTCTTTAAAAAAACAAGGAATTTAAATAGTCATGCAAAGGACTTCTATTTTACTACTGTATTATACATATTTTTCTAATGTTGGGTACCAATAAATAATGCATCTATTAGAATGCTCTTAAAGTTCATATATTGTATAGTAAGTTCTCTTAAACTATATCATGGTATTTCCCAAATATTTTACGTAGAAGGCATTGTTTCCTATTTTCTCCTTCCTAGAATAAGCTGCACATGAAGACACCACTGGTCCTCATTTCCAGTCTATGCATTTGAATACGGAGGAAAATCTTTCCTCTGCTCTCTATCAATTCACTACTCTCCAGTTAGAATAATTTAGTATAGTAAAAATGGAAAAAGAGAAAATAAATCATGGTGAAAAAACATATGCAGAAAATTAACTGGATTTTTCTGACCATTTCAACAAATGTGAACTATTGGGGAAATACATGGGCATCTCATTCCCACTGGTACTCAAAGTCTCTGGTTAGACAATTCTGATGAAGACAAGGAACGAGGTGAAAACGTGAGGAATGGTATCAATTGCAAGAAAATAACGGAGAAGAATCCATGCAAATTTCTTCTTTGGTATGCCGAAATTAATCGCCTTACTACAGTGCCGAGACTACTTTCCAAAAAGTGCACTCATATGTATACTAGGAATGAGGTAAGTATACCCCTCTTCATCGGGAAGCCAAGAGTGGACATTTAGACATTGTCCATGAGTTGGTAGCTCAAGGCAGATATTCATGCAATAACTCTGAATGGCTTGGCACCCCTGCACAGTGCTTATATGTGGAATAACACCAGAATGGATTCGTTCTTACTTCATCATGATGCAGATACCAATCCCCAAACTAAAGGCCTCTTGACACCCTTGCATATTGCTGCTGGGAATAGAAATAGCGAAGATATGCTGTATCTCCTTCTGTTGAACCATTATATCAAACCAGGTCTGAAGAACAACTTGGAATAAACTGCATTTGATATTGCCAAAAGGATAAGTATGTATCACTACCTCTTTGAAGTTGTGGATGGCTGTACATATTGTTCTCCTATGTAGAAATGGTTTGGTTAAGTTTCTTAAATTTCAAAAGTGCCAGTCCATACTTTGTGTTCCTATAAAATATTTTCATATACAAAGCAACAGCAATATCTTAATTTAAAAATTCATGGATTCCATAGTGTTCTTCCACGTGAATTGCCTGACTTTGATGTCAAAATGTATTCAAGAGTTGTTTGTATGCATCTATAATGATTTCTGCAGAGCTTGTGATTTTTTTAATTTTAACTTATCGGTTGAAATGAATAGTATAGAAACTAAAGATATTCCTGGTGCTTGTCTACAAAAAGTATCTATGTTTGTATAAACTCCATAATCTATTTCATTGTCTTCTAGATATAATACTTTGAAGTCTACATTGTTATATAATATATACCTTCATTAATAAATGTGTCCTTTCAGATTACATTCCATATAGAAAAAGTTTAAGATTCCTTTTTCCTAGGTCCTTATATTATTTTATTTCTTTTTTATTTTTTTATTTTATTTCTTTCTTTATTTTTTTAACAATTGCAATTTTTTTAATTGTGAAAATACCATACAAAAGAGTTACAATTACATGGGCAATATAATGAGTACATTTCTTATCAAGAATTGTTGCCTCCTCCTTTGTTTCCCCTTCCCATCCCTTCCCATCTTGCACCCCCAACCCCTCACCTCCGCCTATTCTCCCCCTACCCACTACCCCCCGCCTCCCCTCCACCAGGCCAAAATTGTAAAGTTCATTTTTCAACAAAATAACTTGTACATATCGTTATTGCAAGGGTCCACCTGTATCCCTATTTAAATGATTTGTTTTTTCCCTTTCCCTCCACAAATTATCCCAACATCTAATACACTGAAAGCAGGTGTTAGACCGTGGGGTAGGGACATACAAAGCAACAAACAAATAATTTTATGAATGTGATAGAAGCAACCACATGAAAGAAAAAAACATTTTTATATACCTTCCCATCCCTTCCCATCCTTCCTCCTCCGCCCCAACCAATCTTCGCCGCCCCCCCCCCCCCCCCCGCACCAAAGTTGTAAAGTTCATTTTCGACATAACAACTAGTACTTCTCATTGTTGAAACGGGTCCATCTGTATCCTTATTTAAACGACTTTTTTCCCCCTTCCCCTCCACAAATTATAACGACATCAAATACAGTGAAAGCAGGGGTTATACTGTGGGGGAGGGACATATAAAGCAACAAACAAATAATCTCATAAATGCGTTAGAAACAATGGCAAGAAAGAAAAAAAACATTTGAATACATATATTAGGGTTCATTTCCCTAACATCACCTTATCTGACCATTTCTGCTTGACTCAGACATATACTAGATATTGCAAATAAGCGAAACCATGGGACCTATGTTTCTTTGGGCTTGGCTTACTTCATTTAATATAATTTTTTCCAAGTGTTTCCATTTCCTAACAAATGGGGCAATGTCATTCTTTCTGATGGAGGCATAGAATTCCATTGTATATATATACCACATTTTATTAATCCATTCATCTACTGAGGAGCATCTGGGTTGGTTCCATAAGTTAGTTATAATAAATAATGCTGCAATAAACATAGTTGGGCTGGTAGATTTAGTGTGGTCTTGTTTGTAAACATTTGGGTAAATGCCCAAAAGTGGGATTGCTGGGTCATAGGGGAGCTCTATGTGGAGTCTTTTGAGGAACCTCCATACTGCTTTCTAACGGGTTTGAACAAGTTTACACTCCCACCAACATCCCCTCCAGCATCTGTTGTTTTTAGAGTTCTTGATTTTTGCCATTCTAATTGGAGTGAGGTGGTATCTGAATGTTGTTTTGATTTTCATTTCTTTTTATTGCTAGGGAGGTTGAGCATTTCTTCATGTGTCTGTTGGCCATCCTTCTTTCTTCTTCAGAGAAGTTTCTGTTTAAGTCTTTAGCCCACTTATTTATTGGGCAGTTGTTTCTTTGAGGATTTGTTGTTGGGGGGTTGATTTTTTGAGTTCCAAGTATATTTTAGATATGAGACCCTTGTCGGTTGTATGGCTAGTGAAGATCTTCTCCCAATCTGTGGGCTTTCTATTGATCTTGCTAGCTATGTCCTTTGCCATGCAGAAGGTCTGCAACTTCATGCAATCCCATTTGTCCAAACTTTCTTTGATTGTTGTGTTTCTGGGTCTCTCTTAAGAAAATTTCAGACTGCACCAAGGAGACCTAGGTTTTCTCCTATTCCATCCTGTAATGTTTTCAGAGTGTCTGCTTTGACTCTGAGGTCTTTGATCCATTTGGAGTTGCTTCTGGTGCAGAGTGACATATAAGGATCTAGCTTTAGTTTTCTAAAATTAGTTAACCAATTTTGCTAGCACCATTTACTGAAAAGGCTGTCTTTCTTCCATACTATTGTTTTAGCTCCCTTATCGAAGATTAGATGGCTGTAGGTCTGTAGGTTCATTTCTGGGTTTTCAATTCTATTCCATTGGTCCAGAGATCTGTTCTGGTGTCAATACCATGCTGTTTTGATTACTATGGCTTTATAGTAGAGTTTGAAATTTGGTATTTGTATTCCTCCAGCAGTTTTCTTTCAATTGAGGACCGTTTGTGCTATTTGGGGTCTTTTATTATTCCATATGAATTTTTGAATTGCCTCTTCTATTTTCTTGAAGACTGAGTTTGGAATTTTGATAGGTATTGCATTGAATTTATAGATAGCCTTGGGAAGTATTGCCATTTTCACGATGTTGATTTTTCCAATCCAGGAGCATGGGAATTTTTGTCATTTTCTATGTTCTGTTTTGATATCCTTTGTCAAGTTTTTACAGTTTTGATCATAAAGGTCCTTCACTTTTTGGTTAAGTTAATTCCAAGGTATTTTATTTTTTGTGGGGCTATTACAAATGGAATTGCTTTCCTAATTTCACCAACACTTTACTTATTGTTGCCATACAGAAAATCCATTGATTTTTGGGGGTTAATTTTATACCCCGCTACTTTGCCAAAGTTTTGAATCAACTTGAGTAATTTGGGAGTGGAGTCTATGGGATTCTTTAAATACAAGATCATGTCATCTGCAAAGAGGGAGAATTTTATTTCTTTTTTCCCTATTTGGATCACCTTTATGTTTGCATCCTGTCTTATTGCTGTAGATAGGGATTCTAATACAAGATTGAAGAGAATTGGCGATAGTCGACATCCTTGTCTTGTTCCTGAGTTAAGAGGAAATGACTTTAGTTTTTCACCATTAAGTATAATGCTGGCTGTAGGTTTGTCATACGTAGCCTTTATTCTATTGAGGAATGTTCCATGGATTCCTAATTTTTCCAGAACCTTCATCATAAAGGGGTGATGGATCTTGTCAAATGCTTTTTCTGCATATATTGAGATAACCATGTGGTTCTTATCCTTGCTTCTGTTGATGTGAGGAATTATATTAATTGATTTGCATCCCTGAAATGAATCCTGTTTGATCATGTTGAATGATTTTCTGGATGCATTGTTGAAGACGATTGGCCATAATTTTGTTGAGAAGTTTTGCATCAATGTTCATCAAAAAAAAAATGGGTCTATTGTTCTCTTTCTTTGATGAGTCCCTGCCTGGTTTTGGGATGAGGGTGATGATGGCTTCATAGAATGTGTTCGGTAGTGAACTTTCTCTTTCAATTTCATTGAAGACTTGGAGTAGTATTGGTGTGAGCTCTGCATTTAAAGGCCTTGTAGATTCCTGCTGTAAACCATCTGAACCTGGACTTTTCTTAGGTGAGAGGTCTCTTATTGCTGTTTCTATTTCAATGCTTGATAACCTCCAGTTAAGATGGTTTAACTCATCTTGGTTTAGTATTGGCATGTCAATATTTGCTAGGAAAAAGTCCATTTCTGCCAAGTTCTCAAACTTATTAGCATAAAGTTTTGCGAATTATTCCCTTATAATATTCTGAATCTTGGTTGTTTCTGTGGTGATGTTTCCATTCTCATCTCTGAGTTTATTGATTTGGGTGTGTTCTCTTCTTTTTGTGATAAGATTTGCTAAGGGTCTGTCAATTTTGTTAATTTTTTTCAAGAACCAACTCTTTGTTTTGTTGATAATTTCTATAGTTTTATTGGATTCAAATTCATTTAATTCTGATTTAATTTTAATTAAAATCAATTAATTAAAATAATTATTTCTTTCCATCTATTATATTGGGGTATATCTTGCTGCTCTTTTTCAAGGAGGTTCAGATGTCTCATTAAATTGTTGGTTTCAGATCTCTCCAATTTGTTGATATAGGATCTCAGAGCTATAAACTTGCCTCTGAGTACTGCCTTTGCTTGTCCCAGAGGAGCTGGTAATTTGTGTGCTAATTTTTGTTGAATTGCATGAACATTTGAATTTCCTTTCTAATCTCTTCCATGACCCACTCATGATTCAGCAGTGTGTTGTTCAGGCTCCATGTGTTACAGGAGTTTCTTTGGTGGCTTTTGGTGTTGAGTTCTAATTTTATTCCCTTGTGGTCAGAGAGAATGCAAGGTATAACTTCAATGTTTCTCAATTTTGACAAGTTTGCATTGTGGCATAAATGTGGTCTATTTTAGAAAATGTTCCATGTGCTTCTGAGAAAAACTTGTATTGTGATGCTGGTGAGTGAAATATTCCATAGATGTCTGTTAAATCTACTTGATCTATGCAGTTGTTTACATCTGCGTTTCTCTATTGGGTTTTTTCCGAGGTTGATCTATTTAGAGGGGAGAGTGGTGTATTAAAATCCCCAACAATTAATGTCTTTGGATCTCTGTGGGATTTGAGGGAAAGGAATGTTTCTTGGATAAATTTTGGTGCTACGTTGTTTGGCGAATAGATATTTAAAATTGTAATATCCTCCTGAAGGAGAAATCCCTTAATTATTATGTAGCGACCTTCTTTATCTGTTCTCACGAATTTTAATTTGAAGACTATTTTATCTGATATTAGGATTGCAACTCCCGACTGTTTATGGGGGCCGTTTGCTTGGTAGATTTTGTTCCAGATTTTAACACTTAAAATGTGTTTGTGTTTACTGGCAAGATGTGACTCCTGAAGACATCAGATAGAAGGATCTTGCTTTTTAATCCTACTGTACAGTCCATGTCGCTTAATTGGATAATTATGTATGTTAATGTTGAGAGATAGGAGTGAGAGGAATTTGGGAGCTCCTGTCATGTTATCTACCTTCTTGGGGGCTACAAAAACTGGGTTCTTCCTATGTTCTTGGATTCTCAGTTTGGGTGCATTTTATTGGCCTTTATTGTGGTCTTGTTGGTTTTCTATGTGTAGGACGTCTTTAAGAATCTTTTGTAGGGCTGGTTTGGTGGAGATGTATTGTTTCAATTTTTCTTTGCTATGGAAGGTTTTTATTTGGCCTTCAGTTATGAAGGAGAGTTTAGCTGGGTACAGTATTCTTGGTTGATTGCTGTTTGTTTTTAAGGCATGGCATACATCATTCCAGGCTCTTCTTGCTTTGATTGTCTCTGCTGAGAAATCTGAGGTGATTTTTATTGGTTTGCTTTTATAGGTGATTAATCTTTTCTCCTTCAAATGTTTAAGGATATTCTCCTTGGTCTGAATTCATCCTCTGCGGATTATAATGTGATGGTGGGATGTCCTGTTCCTGTCTGGTCTATTTGGAGTTCTAAAAGCTTCTTGTATCTGAATAGGCCTATCTTTTTCCATGTTTGGGAAGTTCTCTGCTAGGATTCTGTTAAACCAATTTCCTAGACGATTTACTTCTTCTGTTTCTAGGTGCTCCTCTGCACCCATTATCCTTAGATTAGGCCTTCTGATGCTGTCTTCCAACTGTTGGATAAATCTGTCATATTTCTTGGACTTGACTTGGATGGTTGTATGTTCTTTCTCTATAATATTTAGGCTGTCTTCAATCCCCGAGTTTCAATCTTCTGCATGGTCTAACCTGCTGTCAAGAGTTTCCACTTTTTTAAAATTTCTTTTCCTTCTAATTGGACAGCTTTGATGGCTTCAAATGCTTTATTGAAGCTTTGTTTTAGATCTTGTATAAACTTCTTTACTTCCTTAATTTGGTGTTCAGTGTTTATTCTCAAGTCAATTAGTTGTTTGGTTATGGTTTGCTTAGATTCCCATTTCTTCTGTTGGGTTCCATTCAGCATTCCCTTTGTGGTCTCCCTGAATTACTTCAGCTGTTTGTTACTGGATTCCATGAACACCTTTAGTGATCATTGTGTATCCTCATCCTGCTCTCTCAATTCCTGTATTACTCTTCGATTAGCTTCCTCACGTTCACGCCATTCCTGTAGTTCTCTTTGAGTGTTCTCAATCTGCTCATGCCATTCCTGCCTTTCTCTTTGAGTATTCTCAAGCTGTTCATGCAAATCCTGTATCAGTTTTTGAGTAGCTTCCTCACGCTCAGGATATTCCTTTATAAACCTTTGGTTTGCCTCCTCTCTCTCCCTATCATGCTCATACAGATTCCTTTGTATATTTTCAATCTTTTCATTTATCATGTTTGCCAGCAGTGTTTGTAGAGCTATTTGGGAACTCTCCTCTGGATTATTCATTATCTGTTCTGTCCCCTGATTTTCATGAGTGGGAGTTGAGATACCCGGACTTGACATTTTTCTTTTGTTTTTCCGGCTTACTCTGCCTATTTGGGATGAAAATAACACCAGTTTTTTGCTTGAACACTATCTTAAGGCAAGCATCAACCAAAGTCTATATTTGCCCAGTCAATAGTCTGCAGATACAATATAGTTCAATAGAACATGTATTCAACGTCAAACAACTATATATTAATGGGCTACAAACTGCAAATCCGAATTTGGCAAACCAGAAATTATTAGGTTGAGGGAGAGATGTGGGTAAAAAATAGGAATAGAGATATGTGGGAAGGCACAGGGAGATTTAACTTAACTAAGTCTTAATCTCAAAGCAGGAAATAGGTTGGATAGGATGAAAGTAGAGAGAGAAAAAAGAAAAGAGAAAGGGGGAAAAAGAGACCAGAAAAAATTGAAAAGTAAAAATTAAAAATATTATGCAGAATCAAAAACGAAATATTCAGAGAAGAACGTGCATATAATGCAGAAGGGGAGGGATATAAAAGAGATGTGAAAAACTTAAAAATAAAAACACTTAAAATATTACATAGGTATAAATAGGTAGTAATGCTATTAAGGAATTTAAGTCTAAGAGGTTTTGAACTGAGTAATAAATTTGTGGATTAAGTGTGTACACATGTAGGATAAGGTCTAATAATGGACTATGTGTATATCTGAGAATGTGCAGAAAAACAATTAAGTCACATAAAAAAGAACAAAAGAGAAGTAAAGGTGAAAAGAATAAGAAAGAAAGAATAAAGATCAGAAGTTCAATAGAGCAAAATAAAAAACAAAAAAAAAATTTTAAGAAAAAAAGAAGAAGAATGCACACACACATATACCAGTGAAATAAAAATTATAAGAGGGGAAAATAGTTACTAGGAAACTTTTTTTTCAAAAAAGGTAAAAATTAAAAAAAAACGTTTTAGAAAAAAAAATTTTTAATAAAATGTACAAAAAAAATAGTTCTTTAATTTTTTTGGGAGTGGTGGGAAAAATCCTGTATCTCCCTTGTGTCTGTAACCAGCCTCTTGTTGGAGTCTCTGGTCTGCTTGTAGTGTTTGATTTTCCTATGGCTTGGTTGGTTTCTTAAGTCAGTTTGTTTGAACAGGCAGAAAAATGCTCTACTTTACCCAGGATTTTGTGATCCTTCTCTCAGGTTAGTTCAATGGGAGGGAGATCTGCTTTGATTAACACAAAATAGGGACATGGCTTTTTCCTCAAGTTTGGAGATGCTGTGATGAGGCTAGGTTCTGGGTAGAGTTGAGGCCTTTCAGCAAACAGTAGCTTTTCCCAGGAGGTAGCTTGTGAGAAACTCAGAGAGCCCAGCCTGGAGCCACTCTCCAGGTTTATGTTTACTGAATTTCAATTGATTGTCAAGGCTGCTAAAGGGAGGGGCAGACTCTGGCTCTGATTACCCAGTGAAGAAAGCCACTCTTGGGGCTTGCACCTGAGCTGGGTGATTTTTCCCTGGGTGGAGCTCTCTGGTAGGACTCTTTAGGTTCTTGTGACCTGCTAAATGACTCTAGTTTTCTTCCAAGGCCTTAGTTGGAGCTAGCAGCTCCACCGAGCTTTGTCAGTACCCAAGATGGAGATGTCTGGTAGTTGGGGGGGAGGGGTGGCCTTCTCTCCTCTGCTCTCTGAGAAGGAGTGAGGACATTTGGCTTCTACTCCCGCCGAGTCTTGGTTCCTGGGTGGTCTCTGGTCTGCGAACTGCAAGATGAAGATGTCTGCTCCTTGTCAGTTCTTGCTGGTGTTGAGTAGAATCTGCTTGTCCACCGTGTCTGGCTCCTTTGTCCTGCATTCTCTGTGTTACAGGATGGTGGCTATGGCCAACGCTGCTACCGAGGCTGCTGGCAAGTGCTCAGATCTGTCTCCTTGCCTGGATTTTCCCTCTCTGTCCTAACTCTGTGTATAGTGATGGCACACTAGGTGTGATTCTCTGGCTTAGGACTGTTCACTGGAACTCTAAAACTGCTTTCTATGCGAGAGCTTGTTTAGCCTACAGCTTCTCCTCCACCATCTTCCGGGAACCCCCTATGACCATGGTTTAAATTTTATTTCTTTGGGATAAAATGACAATGTTATCTAATTTCAAGTTTTATAAAGTTTATGCTATGTAAGGGCCTTTCTAAGGTGAAGATTTAACATACTGATGTCAAACTAACCTTTAAGTCTATGAATTACATGTATTGTTACACTTGTATTTTTGTAATCAACTTTAAAAATTACACTTGTATTTTTATAATCAACTTTTTAATAACTGTTTTTCATTTCTTGCATTTGAAGAATGAAAAATATGGAATACTTCACAAATTTTCATACCATCCTTGTGCAAGTACCATTTTAATCTCTGTATTGTTGTAATTTGGGTAGACCTGCTGCTGAAGCATGTAGTATCCTCTAAATTTAAGTACGTAATGATACAATATTTATACAGGCATATATCCATGGTTGCCTATTTGTAACAAGGAACCCTTATTTTTCCTAAAAATGCTATTGATCTTATTTCTCTAAAATTCTGTGCATAGTGGAAAAAACTTATATTGTATGGTCGATTGTTCACATTTGCAATTTTTTGTCAATAACTATTTTGTCGTTTTCATTTTAGATTTGATCATACTTTGAAACCTTTACAGCTAAGTCCAAAGGTGATGGCTTTTCAAGTACTTATTTATCAACTGAGTTAGCTTTGTGGAGCTAATGGATTCAAAGTAAGCCTTTCTTAAGAGCTATTTCTAAACTTCTGCAGCTTAAAATCTCCTAAATGAGGTCTCAGTGGCACAAATGTCTTCCTGACCCTTTACCCTTCTTCCATGTAGGAACAGACCAACCAGAATATCTTACACTGACAGCATAGATTCTTACTGGAACAAAACTAATCTTAGTTACAAGGGTTCATAGAGAGATGAACACTTCAGACCGAATTGTTCAGAATAGAAGGTATTTTATCAAAATGTAATTGTTTGGGCTGGGATGTTGGCTCAGTGGTAGAGCGCATGCCTTGCATGACTGAAGCCCTGGGTTTGATTCCTCACCACCACATAAGCAAAAAGAAAAAAGCCGGAAGTGTTGCTGTGACTCAAGTGGTAGAGCTCTAGCCTTGAGCTGAAGAGCTGAGGGACAGGGCCCAGGCCCAGAGTTCAGACCCCACGACTGGACCCAAAAACAACAACAACAAATATATATATATAATTGTTTATTATACCTATTATTTCAAAAGTAGCTAAAGCCAAAAAGGTGAAAAAGTTGTTTATATGCATGTTTACTTAATATCTTGGCCTGTCTACCATACAACCAGGCAGGAACTTACACTACTGACTTTCTATCACCAAATATGTCCATAGCTCCTGAAGAAGTCTATATATTTTTCATTGATATTAGGCCTTAAATTGGTAATGTTTTAATCAAAGTGTTTCCTCTTGCCTCCAGGCTTTAAATTTACAAATGGTAAAGCTTTAGGTCTAACTCTACCAAAAACTGAGGTAGAGATAATGGAATAATACTTTAAAACAGAGTTGCCTTTGATACCCTAACCAAAACAGAACAATGAATAACAATTTCTTATATTATATGTACTTATATATTTTATATTTATATGTGCTGATCTTAAATTTCACACAGTGACTCTTACTAGAATTAATTCATAATTTGACAAATAAATTGAAATTTATCCCCATAAATAGATTGGAACATAAATAATTAGGTTTAGAATATATATTTGAATATAAAAAGTATCAATGCAATGTCTTTGCTATAAACTTGTGATACCATCTAAGTGTTCTTGGTCTTCTGAATTCACATAGTAAAAAAAAAAAAAAAAAAGTATTGTTTTCCTCTAATCTAGAAGAGATTTTACACTGCTGCTGTGTTTATTGTACTAACTCGCTGGTCCCAAAGTGATTTTCTTCATATGATGCCTAAAAGCTATTATTCTTCTGCAGTACCCACGGGTCAGAGGATACCAGGTCCCAGTTATCTGCATCATCAGATAACAATGGCAAGTCTTCTCACCTTGGCCCATGCAACATGCTAACAGAAAGTAATTGAAGACCCATCTCAATTTCTTATTTCCTATAGTATTTCAGGGTCCCAATTCCTTTACTAATTAGCAGTAAGCAATTGTGAAATGTAAGGCAACTTAAAATGAAAGAGGAAACCACAATATATGAGAGAATGTACTGTAGTTCAAACTTTCAATTTACAGATGACAAGCCCATATGAGTAAACAAAATCACAAATGTCAAAAGATTAATTTTAATACCCCTCTCCTAATGATTAATGAAAGATTTCAGTGCAGCCAAAAAAATAATTTCTGGAATCATAGATCCATAATTGGTCTACCAAGACTAGGAAAACTTGATTTAGAGGTGAAATATAATTTAGAAAAACATTAATTGAGAAGACCCTTAGTGCTTCAAAACACTAGTACTTCAGTAAAACTTGGTTCTGTAGAATAAAAATGTCATTTTCAAACCAATGATAACCTACATTTAATCTCCTGAAAGTATATTCCTTTTCAAATAAACTTTTTAGAATCATATTCAACAAAATAACACTTGACAAGTAGATGATAGTGACATTAAAAGTTTCTCAAGTGCAGGAATCAAGCTACAATAGAGTTGATTTATTTACCCAACACTAATGCCAAATAAGTTCAACCATTCAATAAAGTGTAGAAATAGTATCTCCTACCATTTGCCTTGTTCAGTAGGTGCCTTCCAGAAATGTGTTAAATATATCAACCTCCCATAATTCTAACCCAAATATTAGCTAATAAAGTAAATTTCATCACATAAGAAGGTACATTTTAAAAAGTCACTAATAGTTGCCTTATCATGTGTTGCCTTATCATATATTTTCCCTATATGTCTAACATAGTAAGAAATATGACTTTAAATCATGAATATGGGTACTGATCAGAGATGTGACAAACATAAAATCTATCTTCTATTTCTATCATATTCCTCTAAGTAGTAAATTTTAGTTTTCTTCTTTTTCCAAAACTTATAGGTAGTAGAAAATATCATCCCATGTAAAATAAAATAATCACACACCATTGCACAAAGCCATTTATAAAAACTGGTAGTTAGCTATAAATTCTAAGCGATTTTTAAACTTTCTTGTTGACTAAAGATTAATCTTCCAAAAAGATGAGAATAAAATGATGTTTAGGTGCTTCACGTCCCCAGTCTTGCAAATTGTTATTACAGATGCATGAATTATGGAAGTATATGCTGACATCAAGCATGAATTATGGAAGTATATGCTGACATCAGTTCAAGTATATTCAGGATTGAAACTCTATGGAATATATATAAACCTTTCAAAGTATTAACAGACAGTTTAACAGAATGACTATCACGAAGTTGAAACCAGAAATGAATAATAGTAAAGACATAGAATGAATGAAAAATGGAACAAGGGGCAAGTACAGCTAGAATACTCAATGTACACATGTAATAAGTAAGTGGTAAATCTGAAATAAATCTTGGAAAAAAGGTTGGTTGAGAATGATAGAATGAGTGACTCTGATTCAGGAGCATTGGACAATTAGATGGACATATTTAATTGTAACACACTTGCACAACCTTTTGAAATTCAGTTAAGAACACAACTACAAACAAAAACACACAAAAATCACAACCAAACAGCAATCTCTAGAAAGTATGTATATGACCTCACAAAATTTTAAGCAGTTAATGAAGGGTAGTCTTGGGAAAAGCAAACAAAGCTGTTCAAAGAGGGCAGGTTTGGGTAGGGGAGAATTTTGAACAGATTTAAATAGATTGTCTAAGGTTATAAATCACCTACATCTACTGCAAACATTTTATTCCGTTTTTTTTTTTTTTTTTTTTTTGGTCTGGTCGTGGGGCCTGAACTTTGGGCCTGGGCGTTGTCCCTTAGCTCTTGAGGTTAAGGCTAGTGCTCTACCACTTGAGCCATAGCTCCACTTCTGGCTTTTTTCTTTTTTTCTTATGTGGTGGAATCAAACCCAGGGTCTCAGGCATGCAAGGCAAGCGCTCTACCACTGAGCCACTTTCCCAGCCCCCATTCTGTGAGTATTCTTTGTCTGAACTGGTTACTCCAGTCCTGAGTTGTGGATTTATAGCTTATGAAGATCGAATGGAAGAATCAAGATCAAGAACCCATTACACCACTGGAGAGAAAACAGTCCTCTATGGTTTCTCTCATCTCTCTTCACTACTCTTTTCTCATACTTTTAATAAAGTCAAGTGATTTTGAATTGTATTTCCTTCTTTTTCAGAGAATTACTGTTTGGTAATTAAATGTCAATTCGCAAATTTTGATTTCTTTTTTTTTTTTTTAAAGAATTTTGAATTTAAATTCCACTACAACATTGTTTCACACAGTCAGAGTTTATTTCTTGGGTAAGGACAATTCTCAAGGGAACCTACAGGATTTACAGCAAGGTTTGTGAGGTTTGTTTGTTTAGTGTGAAAATGAGCCATATTCACCCACATTGCTCCCTCTCAGCTAAGTCTCCATGCATTTCTTTGCATGAAAGCCTATTTTCCCAGACAATTTTAAATTTTCTTAATAGGCTAAGTTGTTATAATTTTGAACAATTAAAATTTACCTGTCATAAATTTTTAACACTTTTGAAATTCTTTTATCAGAATCGTGAATTCACCAATCTTAATCCCACCTTCACCATCAAAAACAGTTAACATGTTGCTTTCATTATATAGTGTCCATGAAAATACTATTTTCCAGTGGCTTTGTTATGCATATATTTGACCATATGGAAACATATTTATTTGTAGTTGTTTTTTTTTTTTTTGATGTACTATGTGATTTCTATTTTCTTTGAGATTTTCCCCTATGTTTTATCCCCTCCTCTGTTTGATTTTGGTACTCTGTGTATTGTGTATACATTTACCTTAATTAGGGAAGGGAACAGGAACAAAAAAATGGCGAGACAAAAGACGAACAGCAAACCAATGCAATAGCAATTCTCACAAGACAATAAGTTGGAAATGTACATTACAACTTGGGAGGGGTAATAGGGTGAAGGAAAAACTGAGAAAAATGAGAGAGGGGATAACAAGTTTGAAAACTTATGTATTCACTAACTTACAATGGCTGTAACCACAGTGCACATCACTTTCACATTAAAATTAAATTAAAAAAATAAGCTGATGAAATAAAATTTCACTGTTTTGGTATAGTAAATATTGTTCTTTATGTAGTAACTTTTAAAATATCAGTATTATTTGGCATCTAATTTGAATTAATTATCACTTCTTTATCAGAGGGTCATCAACTGTAATGATATCCAACTACACAATTTTTTCACAATATACTTGCCAATATTTTGAAAATAGAATAAATTTAGTACTTTGTTATACTAAAACAGAAAACAGTTTAATTCTATGGAAACCCATAACTTTTAAAAGTAAATAAGTTGTTAAGAGGACAGAATGCATGTATTCTTCAAAATTCCTATGACTAATAACTACTCATTTTCAAATTCTGAATATTCCATACCTGAGAGATTCAAAATATACCTGTTTGCATGTTATGTAATTCTGCAGTAGATGCATTTTCCAATGGAGTGTTACAGACTGAGAAGTGAACAGAAAAAGAGCCACATTCTGATATGGGATATGAAGCATGTGATAATTAATTCTTCAAGAGTAAGCAGTTGTTTATCAGATTAAGCTATTATTTCTATGACCATCAATCACAAGATTTATGCCATAAAGTCATCCTAGCCCACCAGTTTCCAACTGGTAGGGTGCACCTCAAAATTCCCTTAATTCACATCAAGAATAGCTTATGTCCATTGTGAAAATACACTGCACTTCTGCTAATGTGATGCCCTCCATATTCTGGAAAGAACACCACTATATACAGAGTTGTATCATTTTTCCTCTACTGGTATTCTTGCAAATATTATTTATATTTATACATTCTTAACTACCATAGATAATCATGATGCGAAGTTTGGAAGATTACAGTTCAAAGACTGTGAAGACTCAGGGTCTATGTTGAAGGGGAAGAATGATGGAGGCTCTGGCCTCATGATTATCCGTGGACTGTGTTTGAGTATTAGAAAAGCTCTTGGCATGCCAGGCTAGAGAGGGAAAATGTTCTCTCTCCCTATCTCAAAACACATGTCACAGACTCCTGAGAGCTGAGTAAGTAGCTCTTCTGCTTGCTTAAGCATAGTTAAACAGCTGGTCAAGCATTTCCCTGAGATTGGAGAAGTGGTTTGAGCTTGCTCTAAAATAGTTTAGATACTAATATACCAAGACAGGGCTGGGAAGGTGGCTCAGTAGACGATTGCCTTGCATGTATGAGGCCCTAAGTTCGATTCCTCAGCACCACATAAGCAAAAAGAAAAAAGCCGGAAGTGGTGCTGTGGCTCAAGTGATAGAGTGCTAGCCTTGAGCCCAAGAGCTGAGGGACAGCGCCCAGAGTTAAGGCCCCACGACCGGACCCCCCAAAAAAATAATATACCAAGACAATATCTCATAGGTCAAGTAAAAATGTATATGTTGAAATTTTTGTGTGAATGTCTTCTGACCAAATCTTGGCAAAGATCATGCTTGCTTGTCTTTAAATACCACTAACAATAAAGCACAGCATGCAGTGGCAATTGCTGTTTGCACTCTGCATCCCCTGTGTCCTGGTGATTTTGTTACCCTTACCCAGGGACCCAAATGCACTAGATGTTACAATTGGCGCCCAAACAGGGACCATGCATTGTTGAATTCAGGAAGGGATATTCAGGTAAGTAATTTTAATTACAGGGTGATAGGACAAGTTAAATCTACTCCGTACTTACTTATGCTTAAACATTTACTTGCTGCTTATGATGTAAATATTTCTTCTTCTGACATAGAAATGTGTATTAATGTAGTTAGGAAATGGTATCCTTGGTTCCCTGATGAAGGAAAATTCGATGTTGATAATTGGAAATGAGTAAAGAATATTGTAGAAAAAGCTGTTCAAGAAAGGGAAAAGATTCCTATTAGATTTTGGTCCATTTGGGCTATTTTACATACCCTTTTTAAAGCTTCGAATGAGGAAAGATTAATAGCAGACTTAAAGAAAGAGGTCACCCCTTCTATTGTAGATTTACAGTTGGACTCTGAGGTTAAGGACACAATAGATAAGGATGCATTGCAATTAGAGAAAAAACAAGAGGTAAAAAAGGCTCAAAAGGAATAAAGTGTAAATAAAATGTCTGAGCAAATGAAATTGATTTTCTCAAAATTACAACATATGGAGTTGGAAATTAGCAGAGTGAAAGGAGAACCTGAGAAAGTGAAAGTAAAGCAGCCTTTGGCTCCTCGACTGGCTGAAGCAATTTTTACAGCATCACTCCCTCACAAACAGAGGGCTCAGACAGTGAGTTTGATGATGAAATGCCTATTTTTTCTTATCCTGTAATTCGACCACCCCCTATGAATAGTATAGCTCAACCAGCCAGATATGAAGGTGTTGCTGTTGATGATATTGGTAAACTTAAGAAGGCAGTTGTATGGTCCTCAGTCTCATTGTGTTAAGGAATTGCTTAATGGGCTTGCCCGACATTACAATAATTTTGCTCCAGTGGATTGGAAGATGCTTTGTAGAGCCTTGCTTAAGAAACCTAAATACCTACAATGGAAAATGTGGTTTACTGAGTTATGTACAAAAAGGGCTAGACAAAATGCACAGAGCAGTAATCCACATCTGCAGAACAATATGCGGATGCTCATATAAATGTAAACTCTCCTGAAGAGATCCATGAGCAGTTAAGAGACATAGGTATTGAGGCATGAGAAAAGGATTCCACCGGTAGGAGAGCATTATGGCTCTTGGACTAAAGTAATTCAAAAACCTAATAAACCCTGTATTGAATTTTTATCACGATTGAAATTGATCGTGGAACGTACTGTTGTGGGAGAGGCTGCATGGCAACAACTGCTGAGCATGTTGGCTTATGAGAATGCTAATGAGGACTGTAGACGAGCTCTATTGCCTATTAAAGAATCTGGGGATGTGAATACATATTTAAGGGCCTGCAAAGACTTTATATCTGAATCCAGGAATATTCAGATGTTTGGTGAAACTATGACCACTACCTGGCATGCTTTGCAAACAAAACCCTCTAATCTAAAGTGTTTTGGATGTGGTCAAATGGGACATATAAAGAAAAATTTTAAAAATGCTACTGATGTTAACAAGAGAGGACCAGGAATTTGCCCTAAACGTGAAAATGGGAAGCACTGGACAAGGGAGTGTAGAGCAAAAATAGACAATAAAGGAATTCCTATAAAATATGCTTAACTTATGTAGGGAAACTCTCCATCGGGCTAGCCCCAGGGACCAGGATTAATAACCAAGGGCAGCCAACCATCTTTTCCCTCGTCCCTGCCACAGCCCACAGAGCCGCAGTGGACATACCAGCCTTAAAAGATTTTATTTTGAAAGGTGGTGATAAGACACAAAAAATTCTTACCGGAATTTATGGGCCTTTACCTGAAGGAACATTTGACCTATTGACCGGTAGATACAGTCTTAATACAAAAGGAGTTTTAGTACATTTAGGAATTATTGATGCTGTCTATATTGGGGAAATAAAAATTTTAATGTCAGCTTCTGCAGATATTTCCTTTAAAAAGGGAGAACGAATTGCTCAAATTTTGTTATTACCATATATATATCTATTGCAAAGTCATTTGGGGGATTTGGAAATACTAACCAACAAAAATGTGTTTTGGACTACTCATAATACTAAAATACAGCCTAAGATTAAAATTAATATTCAGGAAAAGATATTGACAGGACCAATAGATACTGGCTCAGATATTACATTTATTAAAACTCATGAATAGCCTAATCATTTATTATATAAAATAATCCCATGTAAATATTAAAGGAGTTAACAAAACTCCTGTAAATTTTATATGACAAGCAGTGTTGTATGTTACTATAACGTCAGAAGATGGACAGACAGCTGTCCTTAAACCTTATATTATGGAGGTTCCAGTTAACATAATTGGTAGAGATGTACTGGAACAATGGGGAGCTCATATTCAATTTTAACATTTTTATATGGAGCCCATCATGATATTATGGAAATCTGAGGAACCTCTTTGGATTGAGTAATGACCTTTATCTAAAGAAAAATTATAAGCAGCTCATCAATTAGTTGAAGAACAGTTAACCAAAGGACATATTGGGCCGTCTATGTCACCATGGAATTCTCCAATATTTGTTATTAAAAAGAAGTCAGGGAAATGGAGATTGCAGACTGATTTACAAGGAGTTAAGGCATCCATGTACCCTATGGGGGTTTTACAACCTGTTATACAGTCGCCTGCAATGTTTCCTAAAAATTGGCCAATAATAGTAATAGATTTACAAGATTGCTTTTTTACCATTCCTGTACATGTAAAAGATTGTAAAAGACTTGCCTTTTCTTTACCACAAATAAATCATTAAGCCCCTCATCAGTGCTTCCAATGGAAGGTGTTGCCCCAAGGAATGATGAATTCTCCAACTATGTGTCAGATATATGTTGATAAGGCCTTAAAACCTGTTAGACAAAATGGCCTCACATTTATATTTTTCATTATATGGATGATATTTTATTTGCAGGACCAAATATGACAGAATTAGAAAAGGTGTTATAGTGCTTACCCTCTATAAAGATTTTGGATTAATAATAGCACCTGAAAAAATACAAAAAAATACAGTGGTAAAATATTTAGGATACGTTGTTTTTAGACAAACAGTCGCACCTCAAAAAATATCTTTATGACGTGATCAATTACATACATTAAATGATTATCAAAAGTTAGTAGGAGATATTAATTGGATGCAACCGGCCTTAGGAATTCCTACTTATCAGTTACATAATTTGTTTTCATTGTTACAAGGGGAATCTGATTTACATAGCAAAAGAACTTTAACTAAGGAAGCTGAAAGAGAAGTACAATTTGTACAATAGAGAATAAAAAATTGTTTTACATCGAGTAATGCTAAATCAACTCATAAATTTATTTATTTTAGATAGATGGAAATAACCAACAGGAATTATAGGAGAAAATGAGATACCATTAGAATGGATTTATACACGGCATAGATTTACAAAAAATATGCCATATGAACAATAGTTGGCAATTATTATTCAACAGGCCAGGCAATGGGTATTTACCCTATCAGGGTATGATTTATTTGAAATTACCTTTCCTTTGCCAAAAGACTAAGTAAAATATTTTTTAAACATGTCTGAAATGTTACAAATAGCATTAGTAAATTTTACTGGGCAATTTTCCTATCATTTCCCCAAATGTAGATTGTGGGATTGCTTACATACACAACAATTTGTAATTAATAATATAATTACCACGGCCCCTATTTCCACTGCTCTTACTGTTTTTATACATGGCTCCAAAACAAAAAGTGCTTATTGGACAACAAATAAATATTGGGTACAAACAACTACTTTAGCATCAGTTCAACAAAATGAACTTTTTGCTATTATTAAGGTGTTACAAGATTTTGTGGGAGATATTAATATTGTTACTGATTCTGCCTATGCTGTAGGGGTTGTGACTAATATAGTCACTGCTGTTACATATTCATCTAAACTCCAGCTAAACCAAGTATTTAAACAATTACAAGCATTACTGCAACAATGTAATGCCAAAGTGTTTGTAACTCACATTAGGGCTCACTCTTCGTTACCTGGGTACCTTGCATATGGCAATAATCATGTTGATAGTTAGTTTTGCTTCTGCTAAACAGGATCATGCTCATTTACATACAAATGCTGGCCATTTACATATGCATTATAAAATACCTTATTCTCAAGGTAAACAAATTATAAAAACGTCTCCTATCTGCAGACCAATGCATTTGACAGTTGTACCTGCTGGAGTAAATCCTCGAGGATTACAACCTAATGAGCAATGGCAAATGTATATAATCCATGTACAAGCCTTTGCCCATTTTTCCTTTGTACATGTTACAATAGATACTTATTCCAAATTTGGGCTTTTGCCCTTACGGGAGAAACTGTTAACAATGTAATAGAACACTTTTTGGAAGCTTTTGCCATTATGGGAATGCCTGCCAAATAAAGACTGATAATGGACCAGCCTAAAAAGTATCAAATTTAAAAGATTTTGTGAACTTTATGATGTGGTACATATTACAGGAATAGAATATAACCCCCAAGGACAATCCATTATTGAACGAGTTCATTGCACACTAAAACAACAAATCAAAAAATTTAAAAAGAGGAAAAGGTTGGATGAAAGTATGGCTATTTTGTGGTTTTCCATGCAAAATCCTAAAATAATTTTACATCAAGTTCTTTTTGTTCTTAATATTTTAAACTTACCACAAGTAGATACTTTAACTAGAGCTGAGTGCCATTTTGAACAAATATCAGAAAAACCTTATTTAAATGCTCCCGTATGGATTAAGATTGCATTGGATGCAGAATAGCAACTAGGAACGTTATTACATAAGGGGCGAGGATAGGGTTTTGTGTCTACACAGGATGGCAAACAATACTAGCTTCCTGCCTGATGCATACAGACACAGCCCATTGAGGACAGCCCCATATCCTGCAAGGAATAGGCCACCAGTTGAGGAAAAAGAAATCCCCACTGCCCACCTGGGGGCAGGTTAAAAAGTTGACTGCAGAAGGACAAAAGATGTTACAATGCAATGGTAAACCTGTCATGGCTGAGAACTTATTCTTGGCCATGTGTGCCCTGCTTACTATAAACTCTGTCCATGCTAATGCTAATTTATTGGGCCTTTGTTCCTAATCCTCCTTTATTGAACCTGTTGTTTGGGGAGACATGGATATAACCATCTATCATGTTCCTGTTGTTTTATCTCCTCCTTGGAATAATTTGACATTTTGCAATAAGGATGATGTAGCTTTTTAAATTTTACTTACGATACTCATTCCTTGCCTGTTTGTCTGGGGCCTCCTCCATGTTTAGTTATGAATGGGCAATATTGGGTTTTACCTGGGAAATGCACTTCCAATTCTAGGACACAGCTGCAGCGATTAACTACTTGGTCCATTAATAGTAACTGGGAAAGTGTGACCTTTGATGGCAAGTTATCCTTACCTATGTGTCCCGATTTTACTTATATTGATTTAAGATATCAGCCTTTTGTGTGGCAAGAGTGTAGAGAAGCATTTGGAAAAGTGTTCAATAATTTTATTAATTGGGGACCTTTTGGAAAGTTTATTAACACATATTCAGAATAGAATATTACCAGATGTGATTCATCAAATGTTACTAGGATGCTGGAAGCCATTAATGGATCATTTACTGGAGATCGACTAATGGCCTGGGGAGATGGAGGCATTGCAGACGCTCAATGGGCTTTCATGGCTGCACCCACTGCTGTTCACACTCATCTTTGGAAGGTCAGAGCAGTGCTGAAACCCGTGATGCTATCAAATGGATCATTTTTCAGGGACGTGGAACTCTGCATCCACTTATAATTTTACTTTGTACAAATCTTATGATGTAACTGTTTGTGTACCTCTGCCTTATGTATTTTAGTGGGAAATTTTACATTTTCTCCTACTATTTCTTGTTTTAATTGTCGCCTGTATTCTTGTGTTAATTCTTCTCTTAATTTTAATGACAGTGATAGTAGTATGATATTACAACAAAGAACTCATATTTGGCTACCTGTTAAATTCGGAAGAGAATGGTCCCAAAATCCTTTGGAAAGTGTTGTTATTGAATTTTTTTACCAAACTACTAAAACGTACAAAGCCATTGTAGCAGTGATCTTAAACTTAATTGCTATTACCACTGTTGCTGCAGTGTCTGGAATTGCCCTACACACTTCCTTACAAACTAAGCACTTTGTGGAAGAATGCCACCGGGATTCACATGAATTGTGGGTCTCACAGGTAGAAATTAATGCTCTATTATAAACACAGATTAATATTCTTAAACAGACAGTGGGATGGTTAGGAAAAAAGTTATTGGTTGTGGAAAAACAGTTATTGTTAAAATGTGATTGGAATTTCACTACCTTTTGCATTACTAATGTAAAATATAAAAAATCTATACGTGATTAGAATGTAATACAGCACTATTTATCTGGAAATTCTACAGCTGCTCAATTGATTGTTCAGTTACAATTTAATGTACATGATATTTTTGGTAAACAATTTACAAATGATGATGCTTCTAATATTGCTGATGCATTTATTAAACAATTGGAAGGGTTGGATCCGAAATACTACAAAGCATTTCACATACTGCTAGTGGTATAGGAATGATGATTGTTATTATTTTGTTTGCACTTGTACTGTTATATTTGATTTTTATGAAACCAATGCAAGCGTCTATGATAACCCTGTGGAAAGCTTTACTTTTTAAACAAAAGAAAAAAGAAGGAAATTGTGAAGACTCAGGGTCTATGTTAAAGGGGCAGAATGATGCAGGCTCTGGCCTCAGGATTATCTGTGGACTGTGTTTGAGTATTAGGAAAGCTCTTGGCATGCCGGGCTGGAGAGGGAAAATGTTCTCTTTCCCTGTCTCAACACACATGTCACAGACTCCTGGGAGCTGAGGAAGTAGCTCTTCTGCTTGCTTAAGCATAGATGAGCAGCTGGTTAAGCATTTTCCTGATATTGGGGAAGTGGTTTGAGTTTGCTCTAAAATGGTTTAGATAATAATATACCAAGACATTGTCTCATAGGTCAAGTAAAAATGTATCTGTTGAAATTTTTGTGTGAATGTCTTCTGACCAAATCTTGGAAAAGATCATGCTTGCTTGTTTTTAAATACCACTAACAATAAAGCACAGCATTCAGTGGCAATTGCTGTTTGCATTCTGCATCCCCTATGTCTTTGTGATTTCCTTACCCTTACCCAGGGACCCTAACGCAGTAGATGTTGACAAAAGCCCACCCAGGCAGGAAGGTTCCCTAGATTCTTATCTCCAATAAACTTCTCAGCAAAAGACAGACACAAGTGAGCTGAGGTTGAAGTGGTAGGGCACAAGCCTTGAGCATAAACAGGCACAGAGACAGTGTCCAGTCCCAGAGTACAAGCCCTAGGACAAACCAATAAAACAAAAATAAAAAACAAATCCCAAACCTAACATTTTTCTCACTGTATACAGAGGCACGTAATAAAGGAAATTGCTTCCTGTGTTACATAGAAATAGAAGAAAGAAGATATCCCACAATTATTCTCTTCATACCATGTTATAGCAAAGCCTCAAAAAATTGCCCTTTTTCTAAATTTATAAATTAATATCATCCATTTGTTGGCAACTCTGTGTACATTATTCACATTGACATTTTATACATGAAGTGTTGGAGTTATCTATTACCTGAGTTCTAATTATAACTCTCATGAAAGAATATTCTAGGCAAATAGAATGCAAGAAACATTTGTAAATTTGTCTACTTAAAAGAATTTTGTAAGTATCCTATAGAATATGAAATTACAAGCAAAACCAAAATATTTATTTTAAATCTAAACTCTAATTTAGCAAGTTCTACATAGACTTTCATTAGATTAACTTTGCTCTTTCTCCAGGCTTAAGTTTTTATAATCCTTCATCCTTTCCTTGGAATCTAACAGAGTGGTGATTACTTACTTTTTCAAATTTTGGATGGGAATCATGAGCTATTTTGCATCTAAGAATGTTCTGTAATGAAGAGAGCATTTAAAACACAACTGAGGATTATATATGAGTTGCATTTCAATAGGAAACTTGAGTTCTCAAAACATAATGACATAATTAGCCCAAACATCCAACTTTGTATTCCTTTCTTGTTTGGTTTGTTTTATTAAGACAAAATTATACTAACTGGTCCAGGGAAGGTATCACTGTGTAATTCCACTATCTAATCTCCTATTTTAGTCTGAGTGCTAGAATTCTAGCCTTGTATCACATTGCCCTTCCATAGTTTCTTTGTTTATTTAATCTAGATACAGACTATCAATTCTGAACTAATCCAGTAATATTATCCACTGCACTGCTCAGAGTGTTCATGTACTCTTTTCAAAGATGTTATAACATTTGACACAGGATATGAACATTTTCAGATGCACCTGCAGGAGTCTCTGATTCATTCCTCCATGGATCCGATCTCTTTAATAATGATTACTTGACTCTATTACTATCTCTGGTCCCTATCTATGTAATATTCTTAAACTTTTTTGAAGAAAGTTCACTTGAGAACTTTCTAACATTAAAAATTATCACTTGATTCTAGTCTTACTCAGGACATATTTTCTATTGTTTTCTAACTTTTCCACATATTCTGAGAGTTGCTTAATATGTGTACTTGTGCATATATAAGTGCCTCTGTATATATGTGTATGATTGCATGTATGTATGCAAAAGTCTCAACATCTTATTCAGCAATCTTGCTCATGTCTGGTATTCCAATACTTGAGCCATTCTTTCAATCCAGATTTTGGCTGGTTAATTATATATAGTTTCTCAGGCTGGATGCAAACTGAACTTCCCAGACACCTTTACATTCTTAGGTTTTATTTCTCCAGTAGTATCAACTTTTAAATTACAAACATTTTGTGAGTGTAAAGGCTAAGCTGTAGCCTAGATTTTTAACTCAAGAATTCATATAAAGATAGATGAACATGCACATTACATATGCTGAATGTACACTGTTAGAAATGTGATCCTAAGCTGGGTGGTGGTGAGATCTTCGGATAGGGTTCAAAGCCAGACCGGGCAGGAAAGTCCTGGAGACTCTTTTTCCAATTAACTACAAGAAAACTGAAAGTGGCACTGTGGCTCAAGTATAGAGCATTAGCCTTGAGCTGAATAGCAGAGGGACAGCTCCCAGGCCCAGTGTTCAAATGCCAAGACCACCACCAACAAAAAATATATAAAGGAAAGAAAATGTGATCTTATCCACCACTTCATGGCTAGTATAATCCCTGCTCTCTCAGGATGGACTTTTTTCCAATTAAGTTCATGCTCTTATATCTGATTTGCATTGGAAACAGAATTGTGCTTCCATTCTACTGTCTACAAAGTTGCGTGATTAGCAAGCATGGTTTAGAAAGGGAGTGGCCTCATACTTCGTGTTCCACGTAGGAGTAATGCTAAGTGACATCAACTTTATAGACATCTCTTTTCAAAGAAGAAATATTAGATGTTTATTGTAAAGCTAATATTTGACATTTTTTCTTTTTTTTTATTGTGAGAATACCGTACAGAGGAGTTACAATTACATGGGCAAGATAACAAGCACATTACTTATCAAGCATTGTTGCCTCTTCTTTGTTTCCCCTTCCCATCCCTTCCCATACTCCCCCCTCCCCCCACCCTACACTCCCCCACACCAAAGTTGTAAAGTTCTTTTTTCAACATAACGACTTGTACATCTCATTTTTGCAATGGGTCCACCTGTATCCCTAAACGATTTGTTTTTAGAGAATA
This sequence comes from Dipodomys spectabilis, assembly GCF_019054845.1. Classification (NCBI taxonomy): domain Eukaryota; kingdom Metazoa; phylum Chordata; class Mammalia; order Rodentia; family Heteromyidae; genus Dipodomys; species Dipodomys spectabilis. Next base: position 1,483,196 of record NW_024871246.1, on the reverse strand, counting down.
TGTCCAGCAAAGAATCCACAACATAACTCAGCAAAAGTAGGTGCACTGAATCATTTTGGAATTAATTTTTTGCTTGGGAAGATTATTGATCTTGTTGTTCCTTTTGGGGAAACTTAAAGTCATATTTCACTTTTTTGTTGGTTGTGCAGCTTGAATTCTGATCCTGGGCACTGTCCCTCAGCTCTGCAGTTCAAGTTGAGTGCACTACCACTTTAGCTACAGCACCACTTCCGTGTTTCTGGTGGTTAATTGAAGATTATGGTCTCATGGACTTTCCTGACAAGACTGGCTTTGAACCACAAACCTCTGGTCTCAAACAGAGGATTACAGGTGTAAACCATCAACACCCATCTCATATTTGCAAATATGTGCACTGAATGGCACTGTGTAGACAAAGAATGGAATTTTTAACCAAAGGATAACATAGCAGCTTTTCAGAAAATTGAGGTAGCAGTAAATATGTCCTCCTTTTCCATTTTGTTACATTAATGACTCATGAGCTCTGGGACCCTTACATTAGCATCCTGTGACATCTGTATAGGTATATTTAGTATCAGGAAATGTTCATAGAGAAATCTAGAAAGAATGAGATTTTTAGAAAACAAAGGAGATAAGGTATGAAAGAACAGCATAGAAGGAGATACATTTATCATGCAGCGATTAAGAACTAGCCTAAGAGATTTAGAATGCTAAAGGCAATGAGGAAAAGCCTACTTGACAACTAGTTCTTCAATAACCAAAAATGGTTCTCTAGACCAGTTTCTGGTAAACTTAGTTACTATCATTTTTTTTTCCATCTGGAGTTATTCCTTATTTTCTGTCACAACTATTAATTAGCCTCTGCCTTTTTGGTGCCAAAACTGACCAAAAAGGTTTCAAAATCACACTTAGACTATTTTCACTTTGTGATTAGCAGTGATGACACAAAATCCTGGAATCATTGAATTTCCAGAATTAATCTTCAGCTAACATCTAAGCCCATTCCTGGCATTAATTGCTGTGACTTAATGAACAGAACTTTTTTCAACACAGTACCCTAACATAAGTAAAGTACATGAATTAGGGACTATTGTCAGGTGTCAGTATGGAAGGAGCAATTATATATTTCAAGTATGGGTTATTTATTTTCCATTTACTATTTTTTTGCCAGTCCAGGGGCTTAAACTCAGGGGTAGGGAATTATTCCTGAGCTTTTTTTTTTTGTACAAGGCTAGCACTCTACCACTTGAGGCACAGCATTCCTTCCAGTGTTTTTCTTTTTTAATGTGTTACTGATGAATTGAACCCAGGGTTTCATGCATGCTAGGCAATTACCATACCATGAAGCCACATTTTCAGAGCCCTAAATGACTTTCATAAGAAGGCATTACATTTTCATTCTGTAACTATGCATCAGAAGTTTGTCCAGGTGCTAGAAAATGATGTAGAAAGTAAAACAATACAATAAGTCCATTAAGACTGGATGGACAACGAATTTCACAGTCTAGCCAGGGCACAGTGGGTCTTACCTCAGGGAGCTGTTTCAACAGGCTAAGCGAGATAGCTCCTGACCCACAGCCCACCTCCAGAATGAGAGGATCACCTTAGATTCCAGCCACATGGGGATGCTGGACCCCCTCCTCCAGCACCCATTCAACCAGTTTTTGTGAAAGAGAGAAGAGAAAAGTCAGAATTACAATTAAGTCGGGTGCCGGTGGCTCAGAAATCTAATCCTAACTACATAGGAGGCTGAGATATGAGGATCATGGTTCTTAGCCATCCCCAGCAGGAACGTCTCTGAGACTCTTATTTCCAAAGAAACACCAGAAAACCAGAAGTGGTGCTGTGGGCTCAAGTGGTAGAGCACTGGCCTTTTGCTGAGGAGCTCAGGAACAGCGCCCATGTCTAGGGTTCAAGCCCCACAACTGACAAGAAGTGGACTTCCTACCACAAGAAGTGGATTGAATAGCACCCATTGTCCTTGAGAGCATGGTAGTGAAGTGAGGCCGAGCTTCCTGTGAAGCTGAAGTCATAAGGAGATCACCTGACTTCTCTGTGCCTCGGTTTCCCCAGATGCAAAACTCAACACAGTGAAGGATCCCCTTCCTCATGGGGATAGGGTAATGATGAAAGAGAGCCATGTTTTGTTTCAAAATCCCCACCTGTTGCATGATTAATAACTGACCCCACCTGAGCCCTTTGCTGGTATCTTCCTGTCATTTGCTCACAGAATTGCCGAGAACCTTCTCTAAAGGCCACTCCCTCCATGCCAAGCCATGCTCAAGAGATTCCCTCTGTATAAATCCCTTGTTTCCTCAAAACTGTCCTGTGAGGAGAATGAGGTCTGATGGTTGTGGCCCTACCCAGAGCTTCACCTGTGGTCAAGAATCGGCTGCTGTGGACTAAAAGTTTGGGATAATCCATCTAAATCGATGACTGAGCATGGCGCTACATGTCTACCATCCCAACTACAGAGGACCAAGCCTGGTGGAGCATACCTGTCCCAGATAGGAGGACCTCAATCCAGACCAACCAGAGCATATATTGAGTCTCTGTTTCAGAAATGCCCAAGACAGAAAGGTGGCTCTTTAGAGCCAGGGTGAGGAAATAAGCAGGGGGTCATGGTGCCCCCAGAGGAGTGTCTGACCCCGGAAACAGATGGGCCAAGAGCAGAGAACCAGGGCCAGGGACCAGGTCAGGGCTTTAGGTGGGCTGGCAGTGCACCATTACCTGAGATTTGAAATCCTGCACCTTGGGAAGGGGGGAGGGAGCCGGGGTGTGGGCTGGCATCTCCATTTCTTACTATACTCCAAAGTCGCTTGAGTCTCTTCCTCACCACTCAGCCACCTATACCTTCCTCAATTGCTGGTAGTATTGGAAACTAACAGAGGGAATCCAGGTGCTACTGGGCAGCATGGAATGTGGGCGTGGCCACCATTCTTGTATCCCATTGGTTAGAAAGAACCATGAAATAATGGGGGTGTGGCTAGAATTCTGTGATGCAAGCAGCATGGGTGGAGTCAAGAAGACAGCAGCTCCCCCAGCCCTTTTCCCAGGGACCAATTTAGTTGGAGAAAAGAGGATGACCTTCTTTAGCTGGATGGCTGCACAGATTATTGTGTATGTCTGTTTGTTACCAGACCCAGACCTTGATCTCAGGATCTGGGAACAGTCTGTGAGCTGCTTTTGCTCAAGGCTCGCCTTCCACACTGGAGCCCTGGGCTTCTGGCTTTGTTGGAACTGAAGTTGGAGAGAGGTCTCAAGGACTTTCCTGCCTAGGATGACTTTGACCATGATCCTCCCATCACAGCCTTGTAAGTATCAAGGAGGACTGCTGAGAGCCACTGGTGCCTGCCTAATCATTGGTCTTGCTGATATTCTTGGACAGAACGGTGAGTACCCTATCCCCAAGTTGAAGTGGTGGGAGTTGGAGCCCACAGTTGGAATCCTGGTCCTGCCACCTCCAAATGGCAGGAGATCCTAAGGAACTCATCCTATCCATATGAATACCAATGGAATGTGATGTATGTCATGATTGAATGGGCAGTTCTTGAATGATTCTAGGATAAAATTATACACAATTATATTATAAGATACTGACCAATTTTAGTTAATTCTTTATTAAACATTTAAACAATCACATTCATAAAATTTAGGCATAATAAAATACATAAGAATTGGGCCTCACATACTGCAAAGGTGCCATTTTTCTGCCAGGACTGGGATTGAAACTCATGGTCTTGGTAACTCTGTTGCACTGTGTGGGAATGGGAAGCTGGCCTCCTTGAAGTCAAGAAATTCAGGTCTGTTCCTCATGCCTAAAACAGATCCCCACCACTAGAAAACATCCTGTTCATGTACAATTTACATATATGATTTATATTTATATACATAAGTTGACTCCATATTGCATTCAGTAGTTATTTTATTTTTTTGTTTTATTCATGTATTGACCATTTATTTTATTTACTATTATGGAACATAAAACATTGATTACATTGATTATACAGGATATAGGTCTTCATCCCTGACACCCAGGACTTTCACAGAAAAGGAAAACATGTGTCACCATTATCTTCTTACTCCACGATTCATTTTTGGTAATGCTGGCATCTGAATTCAAGGCCTACAAGCCTACAAGGCCCAATTCATGAGTGGGTGAGTGTTAGCATGCCATCCTGTGGCAAATTGAGCTGACAGAGTGTTCCCAGGACCTCAGGTCAAGCCCCAGGGGTTACCAAAATAAGAAAAGATTGACATGCAGATGGCAGTACGCTAATAAATATATATCTTTATAGAGTGTCAAAGATGTCTACACATTATTCACTTATATAGACTACATTCTTACCAATTCCTGGGTATTAATTCTTCCTCAATGTAATTAATAAATTGTTTTCATCTGTAAACTATTAATGAAATCAGTGTCCTGAAATTATTACGTTCCTTTAAGTAATTATATTCTTTCAATGCTTCATAAATATTAAATCAAATCAATCAGCCTCCTGAAATTTTAATTTAATTTTATAGAGCATCTTCCATGATCAATTCATTCAACCGTGACATTGACAACATTCCATTGTTAATCCTGATAGTCTGGCTGCTTTCAGCAATGCAAGTTGAAGTACCCTTTGCAACAGTGTCAATCAGACCAATGAGGGTCACCATACAAAGGAAGAAAATATAAAATGGCCATATTTTTTCTGTGCATTGCTTTCCCTGCAAGGCCTGGGGATCTAGGGTCCCAGGAGGAGCTGCAGATCTAGTGGCTGTACCCCAGCCTAGGGTGATCAAAGCTGAGGCAGAGTTGCCACGACCTGAGTTCAAGCACAGTATTGAGAAAAGTAAAATTAAAAAAATTTAGCTCCATGGCTTGCAATTCACGCTGTTTATTCTTCCAGGCTTTGGATTTGAACTCAGGATCTGGGTAAACCTACAGCAATGGGGATGAAGATAAGAAAGTCAGGCCTGTTCACTAGTCCTGAATTCAAGCAACAGCCCCGGAAACATACTATTTATACACATTGTAAAGATAGGATTGATACTTACCTATAGATGTTCAGTCCATACATGTTTGGTGTGGTTGTTCTTGTATTTTTTGTTTATTAATTTATTTACCATTGATTGTACTATGATGAAACCCCTTCCATATATTACACTGATGACATCCTTTCACAGAGCATCTAGATTTATAGAAATGTTCTCCATCATGCCAGGATTCTCAGGATCACCAAGGATATTCAGAGAAAAGGAAACCAAGTTTCACACTTGGCTTCTTACTCCACGATTCACTTGTTGGTAGTGCTGGGATCTTAACTCAGGGCCTAGTAGGGCCAACTGGCCAATAAGTCAAGGTGAACACACTAACCTGTGAGCAACTAATGAGCTAGGCCATTCCCAGGATCTGACATTGATCACCAGGGTGGTCCACTATAGTCATGAATTCATACTTTAAACATACGATCTATATTGACAAACATGTGTGTACAGCATCTTGTAGAAGTTCGGTGAACTTCTCCTTATTTTGTCTCTACTTCATGGAGGTATTTTGTATTTGACTAAGTAAGGTGACAGGTTTAACTGTGCTGACATGGATGACAACCTGTTCCCATGGTTATAGGGCTGCCTATGAATTCCCCTTCCTAGTTGAGACTCAGGACTTACACAGGAGAGGAAAACGTTTACAACAACTGGCTTCTGACAACAGGATGAATCTTTTGTGAATGCTGGGATTTAAACTCAGGTTTGGATAGCACTGTTGCACTGAGGAGGAAGGGGAAGCCCACCATCCTTGAAGACTAGAATGTCAGGCCTGGTCCAGGACCTGATTTGAAGCCCCAGCACTGAACAAAATAGCAAGCCCACCTTTTTTTAACATAGGATCTCTCTTTACCTACAGGTGTGTTATGCATCTTGCATTCAGTGTATTTATACTTTTTATTAATTTTTTATTTATCTTATTCATGGATGTATTGTGCATTTTATTGAATATGTTGACAGATATAACTGTGCTTACATGGATGACAACCTATTCCCATGGCTATTGAGTTGCTTATATAGCATTTTCCCTCCTCAATGAGACCCAGGACATTCACAGAACAGGAAAACTTGTGCAACCCTAGGCTTTTCACATCAGAATGAATCTTTGGCAGTGCTGGAATTTGAACTCAAGGCCTAGCAGGCCCAATTGGTGAATGGATCATGGTGAGCACACCAGCCTATGAGCCACTAAGGAGTTAAGCCATTTCTGGGACCTGAGATGGAGTCCTGGTGGGGGCCAGTATAGTCATAAATTCATAATTAAACAAAGGATATATATTTCCAAATATGGGTGGGCGACATCTTGCATTTGGTGTAGTCATTCTCTTTATATTGTGTCTTATTCATTGATGTATTGTGTATTTTCTTTTTTTTTAATTTTTATTTTTTATTGTGAACATACTGTACAGAGGGGTTACAATTACATGGACAAGATAATGAGTACATTTCTTATCAAGCATTGCAGCCTCCTCCTTTGTCTACCCTTCACATGTCTTCCCAGCCTCCCCCCTCCCCGACCCTATCCTCCCCACCCACACACCAAAGTTGTAAAGTTCGTTTTCGACATGAAAACTTGTACTTCTCATTGTTGTAACGGGTCCACAGTTATCCTTAAACGACTTGTTTTTCCCCTTCTCCTCCAAAAATTGTACTGACAGCAAATACAGTGAAAGCAGGGTTTATACTGTAGGGGAAGGACATACAAAGCAACAAAGAAATAATATTATAAATGAATTAGAAACAATTGCATGAAAGAAAAAAAAAACATTTGAATACATATCTTAGGGTTCATTTCTCTAACATCACCTTATCTGACATTTTCTGCTTGACTCAGACATATACTAGATATTGCAAAAAAGCGAAACCATGGGATCTATGTTTCTTTGGACTTGGCTTACTTCACTTAAAATAATTTTTTCCAAGTCTTTCCATTTCCTAACAAATTGGGCAATGTCATTCTTTCTGATGGAGGCATAGAATTCCATTGTGTAAATATACCACATTTTCTTGATCCATTCATCTACTGAGGGGCATCTGGGTTGGTTCCATATCTTAGCTATGGTAAATAATGCTGCAATAAACATAGTTGTGCTGGAAGCTTTAGTGTGGTCTTGTTTGTAAACATTTGGGTAAATGCCCAAAAGTGGGTTTGCTGGGTCATAGGGGAGCTCTATGTGGAGTCTTTTGAGAAACCTCCATACTGCTTTCTAACGGGTTTGAACAAGTTTACACTCCCACCAACAATGAAGTAAGATTCCCTTCTGTCCACATCCCCTCCAGCATCTGTAGTTATTAGAGTTCTTGATTTTTGCCATTCTAACTGGGGTGAGCTGGTATCTCAATGTTGTTTTGATTTGCATTTATTTTATGGCTAGGGAGGTTGAGCATTTCTTCATGTGTCTATTGGCCATCCTTCTTTCTTCTTCAGAGAAGTTTCTCTTCAAGTCTTTAGCCCACTTATTTATTGGGCAGTTCTTTCTTTGAGGATTTCTTGTTGGAGGATTTAATTTTTTGAATTAGAAGTATATTTTAGATATGAGACCCTGGTCTGTTGTATGGCTAGTGAAGATCTTCTCTCAATCTGTGGGCTTTCTATTGATCTTGCTAGCTATGTCTTTTGCCATGCAGAAGCTCTGCAACTTCATGCAATCCCATTATTCCAACTTTTCTTTGATTTGTTGTGTTTCTGGGTCTCTATTAAGAAAATTTCGGCCTGCACCAAGGAGACCTAGGGTTTCTCCTGTAATGTTTCCAGAGTGTCTGCTTTGAGTCTGAGGTCTTTGATCCATTTGGAGTTGATTCTAGTGCAAGGTGATATTTAACGATCTAGTTTTAGTTTTCTACAAGTAGTTAACCAATTTGACAGCACCATTTACTGAATAGGCTGTCTTCCTTCCATTCTATTTTTTTAGCTCCCTTATCATTAGATGGCTATAGGTCTGTAGGTTCATTTCTGGGTTTTCAATTCTATTCCATTGGTCCTGAGGTCTGTTCTTGTGCCAGTACCAAGCTGTTTTGATTACTATGGCTTTATAGTAGAGTTTGAAATTTGGTATTGATATTCCTCCACCAGTGTTCTTTGCGTTGAGGATTGTTTTTGCTATTCGGGGTCTTTTATTGTTCCATATGAATTTTTGGATTGCCTCTTCTATTTCCTTGAAGAATGAGGTTGGAATTTTGAAAGGTATTGCATGGAATTTGTAGATAGCTTTGGGAAGTATTGCCATTTTCGCGATGTTAATCTTTCCAATCCAGGAGCATGGAAGGTTTTGCCATTTTCTAAGTTCTGTTTTGATATCCTTTTTCAAGTTTTTAAAGCTTTCACTTCTCTTCAATCTAGTATTAGAATGCTTAGCTACAGCAATAAGATAAGATGCAGACATAAACGGGATCCAAATAGGGAAAAAGAAATAAAACTCTCCCTCTTTGCAGATGACATGATCTTGTATTTAAATAATCCCATAGACTCCACTCCCAAATTACTCAAGCTGTTTCAAAACTTTGACAAAGTAGCAGGGTATAAAATTAACCCCACAAAATCAATGACTTTTCTGTATGCCAACAATGAGAAAAGTGTGGATGAAATTAGGAAAGCAACTCCATTTGTAATAACCACACAAAAAATAAAATACCTAGGAATTAACTTAATCAAAGAAGTGAAGGACCTCTATGATGAAAAGTATTGTGTATTTTCTTGAGTATAGGTTGACAGATATCACTGTGGTGATCTGGAAGACAACCTATTCCCATGAGTATAGAGTTGCTTATACCTTCTCTATCCTAGCTGAGAACCAGAATTTGCACAGCACACGAAAACAGGTGCAACGACTGGCTTCTCACATCAAGGTGAATTTTTGGCAGTGCTGGGATTCGAACTCAAGGCCTAGGAGGCCCAAATTCCCAATGGGTCCACGTGAACACACCAGACTGTGAGCCAAGAAGGAGCTGGGCTGTTACCAGTAACTGAGATTGAGTCCCAGAGAGGCCAAAATAGTCCTCAATGCATCATTGAAACATGGGATTTATATTCACATCTGTGTGTATACTGCATCGTATATTAAGTGTAGTTCTTGTCTTTGTTTTGTATGGTATTCATGGATGTATTGTGTATTTTTTGAGTATATGATGACAGGTATAACTCAGCTGACATGTATAACAACTTATTCCCATGACCACAGGGTGGCCCATGCATTCTCCATCCTAGCTGAGACCCAGGAGTTGCACAGGAAAGGAAAACAGGGGCAACAATTTGCTTCTGACATCAAGATGAATCTTTTGGCAGGGCTGGGATCTGAACTCGGGGCCTAGAAGGCCTAATTGGTGCATAGTTCCACATGAGCACACCATGAAGAGTGAGCCATGAAGAAACTAGGCTTTCCCAGTACAAAGAAATAATCTGATAAATATGTTAGAAACAATTGCAAGAAAGAAAAAAATACATTTCAATTCTTAACTTGGGGTTCATTTCACCTATTATATTGATATGGTTTAATCAATTCTCTGCCTTCACTACCAGATTATTTGAAGAATACATACAATAATTGCACTGAGAAGTGATTTAGAGAAATAATTCATATTGTTTACTTTTAATTTTTTGAGGTAAATACTTGGATTCAAATTCAGAGCCTTGCATTTGCCAGGCAGGCCTCTGACCACTTGAACCATGTCACATCCAGTAATTTTTCTTTGATTATTTTTGAGATAGAATCTTGTATTTGTTTATTCCTAAACTACCTGGATAGTGAATTTCCTAGTTTATGTTCAACATAGGTAGCATGACAGCCACTCATTGGCACACCTAGCTTTTATTGATTGAGCTGGAGGTCTCTTTTATGTTTTCCAACTTGACCTTGAACTGCAACTATCGACATTTCTATTTTCAGAGTAGCTAGGATTATAGGTATAAACTACCTCATTTGACTTCTATTGTATATGTTTACGAAAATTTTGAAAGCATGAGAAAATCCTCTAGAGTTACTAACCATATCCAGATTCTAGGCGAGACACTAATGATTATTCTGTCAAAAATTTTTGACATTATTCTGACAAACTTAAATTTTTTTTTTTCAAAATACCGTACAGAGGGGTTTCAATTACATGGATAAGGTAATGAGTACATTTCTTACCAAGCATTGTTGCCTCCTCCTGTTTCCACTTCTCATCCCTCCCCATCTCCCCTCTCCACCCCCCCCCAACAGAAAAAGTTGTAAAGTTCCTTATTGGACATAATGACTTGTATAGCTCATTGTTGCAATGGGTCCGACGTATCCGTATTTAAAGGTTGGGTTTTGCCCATTCCCTCCACAAATTATAACAATATCAAATAAAATGGAAGTAGGGGTTTATACCATGGGGTAGGGACATACAAAGCAACAAAGAAATAATCTTACAAATATGTTAGAAACAATTGCAAGAAAGAAAAAAAAACATTTCAATAATTATCTTGGGGTTCATTTCACCTAACATGAACTTATCTTACCTTTTCTGCTTGTCTCAAAAATATACTAGTTTTTGCAAATAAGGGAAACCATGGGACCTATATTTTTGGGCCTGGCTTACTTCACTTAATTTTTTCCAAGTCTTTCCATTTCCTAACAAATGGGGCAATGTTATTCTTTCTGATACAGGCATAGAATTTCATTGTGTATATCTACCACATTTTCTAGATCCATTCATCTAATGAGAGGCATCTGGGTTGGTTCCATATCTTACCTATTATAAATAGTTTCCATAAACGTAGTTGTGCTGGAAACTTTAGTATGGTCTTGTTTGTGATAATTTGGGTAAATGACCAAAAGTGGGATTGTGGGAAATAGGGGAGCTCTATGTGGAGTCTTTTGAGGAACCTCCATACTACTTTCCAAAGTGGTTGAACAAGTTTACACTCCCACTAACAATGCACTAAGATTCCCTTCTGTCCCCATGTTCTCCAGTATCTGTTGTTATTAGAATTCTTGATTATAGCCATTCTAACTGGGCTGAGGTGGTATCTCAATGTTGGGTTGATTTGCATTTCTTTTATTGCTAGAGAGGTTGAGCATTTCTTCATATGTCTATCAGCCATCCTTCTTTCCTCTTCAGAGTTTCCCTTTAAGTCTTTAGCCCACTTATTTATTGGGCAGTTGTTTCTCTGAGGATTTGTTGTTGGGGGATTTAATTTTTTGAGTTCCAGGTATATTTTAGATGAGACCCTTGTCCATTATATGGCTAATGAAGATCATCTCCCAATCCGTGGGCTTTCTATCGATCTTGCTAGCTATGCCCTTTGCCTTGCAGAAGCTCTGCAACACATGCACATGTGCGTGTGTGTACTCGCACATGCATGCACACATACAAAAACACAAATGAGTATTTCAATGTGAAGTTTATATTTTTTTATCTTGCTGTACTTTATTTCCCTGTATTAGTTCACAAATTAACAAAATCAGCTAAGGACATATTTACATAAAATTCATCATGTTTCTCTAAAATCAACTCTCTTTTTGGAAGCCTGCTTTTATTTCACACAAAAGTAAATTATTCAGGAAGTCAATTCATCACTTTCAAGTCTATAGTATTAGATGATTTTTTAGGTTCCTCCTAGCAATATGATTTTGTGAAATCCTGCATCAAGCAATATATTTCTTTCACTAGAAGAGAAACCTCTGTCAAACAATTAATAATAGCTTATTCTCCTCTTGGCATTCATCTGTAGTTTTATTTTCTTCATATATTTCATGATCTGTCTGTGTATGCCAAAGACTGCCATGAAAATAAAAACACCCTTCTCAGCAGTTAGCATGTGTATACCATTCATAGATACTGAAATTGCTTTGGAATAAATAATGTTCACCCTGACTATCTTGAGAAAGAAGAATTGGTTTCTCAGCACTTTAGGTAAGAACTTGAGGGAAAGAAACAAAAGGAAAAGTGAGGAACAACTCAACACATAGATTCAAATGAAATAAACAACCCAAGAAAACACAAATTAATTCATTACTCAAGAACCTGCAGGAAATGAAAGAGTTAGAAAAAAAATCAGGTATGACAAGCTTATGAAATTCGTGACTACATGGGAGTGCAATGTTGTGAGGATAGTGGCAAAAGCCCAGACGGAACAGAAAGTTCTGTACACAATGCCATGCACCTGTTATTCTAAATTCCAGGTAGAATAACATCAAGTGGACGGAGGCCAAGTTCATACACAAGTAGGAAGCCATTTTCTAGCTGAAAAATAATCAGGATTACTTAGGGCTGGGGGCATGACAAAGTGGTAAGAACACCTATTTAAGGGGAACAAAACACTCAATTTAAACTCTAATATTAGGGTTATTAAAGAAAAAAGCTATGATTTTAATAATTAGAACAATTGTAACACTTGAGTATTTGAGTGGGGAAAATCCATTAGAGAGATAGAATGAAACCACATTCCAATGGTCCTTTAGTGATAATGTTTAGTGGTACTTTAGGCAAAACAGAGTTACCTTGCAAATGAGCATGGATGTGCATTTGGGTGATGGAAATACTCTACTTACACAGGTGTAAATTAAATAGATTTTTTTTGGGGTAGATTGTAGTTCTTGAACTAAGAGCCTGGGTGATGTCCATGAGCTTTTTCTCTCAAGGCTACCACTCTAATACTTTGATCCACAGTTCCAATTCTGATTTTCTGTTGGTTGTTTGGAGATAAGAGGCTCATGGACATTCCTGCCCAGGATGGCTTCAAACCATGATAGTCAGATCTCAGCCTCCTGAGTCACCAGGATTCCAGGCATGAGCCGTCGATGTTTTTAATAATTTAGTAAATTGTATAGTTACAGAAGTTATAAATAATCATTGTAACCTGTGTATTATATGTGTATATGTATAGAACAATACATACAGTTAGAAATATATTAACATATTTTTGCATCTGCAGTAGATTTATGAAATCATATTTCATTATAAAATAAAATGGAAACAAAAGTTAATAAGGAGCAAAACAAACGGAATTGTTACACATTTCTTTTTGTTGAATGGAATGTGAATTGTGAGAATCAGTTTGGGAAAACCATCACATTGCACATCATAAAGAAACACAATAAAAATCACAGTAAAAGATGTTAGAATTAACCACATGATAAAATAACAGGTAGAATTTGCCAAATGCTAATTGATTGTTTTTCCAAGTACTTTACCTATGGTATCTAATTTAATCCTCACAATAATTCCATAAAGTGGAACTACTTACATTTTTAATTCTCAGACGATGATATTGAAGTCCTCAGAGTTGGAATTACTAGTACAACATTGCACACATGGTAAGTGTTAGCCTGAGGTTCATCTCCCACTGTATCAATTAACCTCATTCTATTTTATGACTAAAATACCAGCACTTAGTCTACTAAATCTAGGAAAATTTCCCAGAATTATTGTGTACACTCATAATATTTCACTTTATCTTTGTTAGAAAATAGGGAACTGTAATATGAATACTCAAAGTTCATAATCAATGAATACCTCCCTGGTGAAAAGAACTGCTAAAGTATAACATTCTTGGTTTCGAGGTAAAAATAGCAGAAATCATATTCTATCCCTTCACTCAACACTGACTGCCTGGGGACCCTATCTTTGTTTAACACTGTCTTACTGAAAGAATGACCTCCCCAATTCCTGATGGAAACAGACTGCAGGTCTTATGGACCAATCATTTCCACATTGTAGCTCAATTAAGTTGTTTACCATTAGAAGTATTTTAATTGCTTTTTATACCCAACATTTTGAGAGAAAGGTACTACTTTAAAATGCTATTAAAATAAGACATATAAAAATCACCTTTGACTCTAGATAAATATTTTACTTTTCATGTACCCAAAAATGCAGTCTGACCAATCATTAATGTTAGGAATGAGAGGATAAAAATCATAGACAACAAGACCTAAGTATGAATTAAAGCCTCTCCAACTTGTGAATACAATTGATTTTAAAAGACATAAAGGGCTGGGAAGGTGGCTCAGTGGTAGAGCGCTTGCCTTGCATGCGTGAAGCCCTGGGTTTGATTCCTCAGCACCACATAAGCAAAAAGAATAAAGCCGCAAGTGGCACTGTGGCTCAAGTCGAAGAGCACTATCTTTGAGCTGAAGAGCTGAGGGACAGCGCCCAGGCCCAGAGTTCAGGCCCCACTACCAGACCCTCTCCTCCCCCAAAAAAGACATAAATACTACTATATTTGTTCAAAATTTCTCATGATGCTGAAGATTCAATTGTAAACTGTTAACAGTTGAAAATAACTCATTTTCTTGGGAGTAGGAAACAAAACACAAGATTAATCCTAATCATTTCCAAAGACATTTATTTACACTACAAATTCACTCTTATAACTACAAAGATTCTAAAAATAACTGAATCATAGTGTCACAAAGGACATAATTTAAATTCATCATGTACATTCAAAGGACTACGCTAATAGAAAACAAAGTTATACTAATAATTAGCTCACCCAATTCACTTCCATTCTTTTATTCTATATCTTTTAGTTTCATAAGAACTGTCTTTTCATAAAATGATGCATAAAAAAAACCTATATCCCCACTTACATTTTCAGATTTTAACAATGTTTATTTCAGAAATGTCTTTAGCTGTGTAGTCAATGAACTGAAATAACACTAAAATATTCAACGGGTTTTCAGAAATTGCAAGACTCGCTCTGGAATGTTATTTCTATTGGAAAAGATATTCAAAAAGCCTTAATTGTTAAAGTTGTGATAGTTACTCCCATAAAAGAACTATTAATGAAGAAACCTTTGTATGTAAAATACAACTTCAAATGCATCCACAATCTGGAGGTGACACATGCTTTTTTTTTTTGCAATGTGTATCTAACAAACATATCCACAATACTGATTTTCAGTCAATATGATGGGATATTCAAACCTAAAAAATACGGGATTTATTATCTTAGTGTGAATAGATATGATCTTACAAAGAAAGTTATTTTCAACAGAAATCCGGAAAGAGTTTATCCACCTTGAGTTTCACAGGAATAACCAGAGAGTAATACCTGTTTGGTCAAGTCAGTCAAACTCACTCCATGAGTATATCTTAAAAGTATAACCAATTTAAGAGGTCAAATACATATTTTGTACTGACAGTCATCTTACAGCAATAACTTACTACCCAAATATATGTGTATCTTATTGCCTAACATATACAAAGAGCTGAAAGTGATCTCTTTTATCTAACTTAATGTTGTAAATACTTTGATTATGATGATGTTATTATTTGACAAATAAAATGTAAAGAAGGGTGGTTCCACTGAAATGACAGGAGGGAACACTGATAAATAACAACATTGCAACACAGCTCTTTTCAGCCTCACTCTGTCCTCATTGGCAAGCAACATTGCAAACAAACACACACACACACACACACACACACACACACACACACACACACATACATACACATGTGCGCACATGTACACACACATATACATGCATGTCAAATTCGGGGTTTATTGTACAAAAAAGTTCAAGTAAAATATTAGTGATTAGGAAAAATAATAATTTGCCTTTTTACAAAATAATACATAATCCAGTCACCATGGTTGTTACATTTTACCTGCCTCTCCACATGTGACCATTTAATTTATTTTTAGTTCATTCACTCATTCATTAGTTTGGTGCTAATACTAGAGCTTGAACTCAGGGCCTGGCTCTGTCTCAGAATTTGTTATTTATTTTGTTTTAGTTTTCTCAAGGCTAGCATTTTACTGCTTATAATACAACTCCATTTCAAGCTTCTGTGGTTACTTTCAATTCATAATCTAATGGACTTTTTATTCTTGGTCTGGTTTCAAAGCACAATCATCAGATTTCATTTTTCTGATTAGGTAGGATTAAAGACCTGAGCCACCCGTGTGGCTCCTACTTTTTCCTATACTTATGTAATGCACATACTTATATAGTAATTTAAAACTGAAAGCACAGAAGCAAGATGTACAGTGATGATATTGTCCTGTCAGAAATTCAAGTTAGTAATGTAAATTTCTTCTTAAGACCATACACAAAAAATATTTAAGAAGAAATCTGATAGGGTGTGTGTGTGTGTGTGTGTGTGTGTGTGTGCTGTTGCAATATGTTCCACATATAAGCACAGTTCAGGGGTGTCCAGCCATTCACAGTTATTGGATGAATATCTGCCTTGAGATACCAACTCATGGACAAGGTCTAGGTGTCCACTCTAGGCTTCCCGATGAAGAGGGGTATACTCATCCTCATCCCTAGTATTCATATGAGTGGCCTTTTTGGAAAGTAGTGTCTGCACTGTAGTAAGCTGCAAGGCAAGCACTCTACAGTGAGCCACCTTCCCAGCCCAAGGATTAAGATTCTTGTCTGTAATTTGGTCAAAGCTATGTCTCTTTATGTAGGCGACTAAAATTGTATTTACTAATTTCAAGTAAATACATAAATTCTATTTCCATCTCTTTTAAAAAATAAAAAATTGTTTGCTCTGTAATTGATTAGAAGCATGGATTTTGTGGCTAGCTAGGTCATTGCACATCTGTATCTATTTTCCTCTCTCTCTTTCATGATTGCTCCATAATTATCCTAATTTATTTTGCTTTTATATTTTTGATTGCATCATTTCACTTTCTGCTCTGCCATTTCCCAAAACAGCACCACATAAACAGAAAAATCCAGAAGTGGTGCTGTGGTTCAAGTGGTACAGTGCTTGCCTTGATTTGAAGAGCTCAAGGACAGTGCCCAGGCCCAGAGGTCAGGCCCCACAAATAATTTTTAAAAAAAAGAATCTAAATACTTGATAATTCTACTAACAGATCTGACTGTAATCAGTTGAATCACACTTTTCCTGTACAATGAAGGAACAGGTCCAGGCTAGGAAAGCAGCTAGAGAAGGCAGGCAGAATGTATCTGTGACAAAACTTTGTGGAAAATGGAATCTAGGATTACTTACTGGTGATTCACTTGCACTTGAAGCATGATTCTGAACTATTGCTTGCTGATTCTGAACTATTGCTTTGATCATTATATTCTCCAAGAAGAAAAAGTGAAATTTAATTGGCAGCAAAGGACTACTAATACATTTTGACTTCTCATTAAGCATCTTCAATCATCAAAATCACCTGCAGACAATAGGTAGGCCTATTTTTATATGAAAACAAGTGTCTTTAAAAAACAAGAATTTAGGTAGTCATACAAAGGACTTCTATTTTACTACTGCATTATACATTTTTTATAATGTTGAATACCAACATTAGAAAGCTACTAGAAAGCTCTTAAAGACCATATGTTGAATAGTGAGTTCTCTTACACTATAACATGGTATTTCCCAAATCATTTACATAGAAGGCATTGTTTCCTATTTTCTCATTCCTAGAATAAGCTGCACATGAAGACACCACTGGTCCTCATTTTCACTCTGTGCCTTTGAATACTGAGGAAAATCTTTCCTCTGCTCTCTATCAATTCACTACTCTCCAGTTAGAATAATTTAGAATAGTAAAAATGGAAAAAGAGAAAATAAATCATGGTGAAAATACATATGCAAAAAATTCACCAGTTTTTTCTGACTAGTTCAACCAATGTAAACTATTGGGGAAATACATGGACATCTCATTCCCACTGGCACTCAAAGTCTCTGGTTAGGCAATTCTGATGAAGACAAGGAACAAGATGAAAAAGTGAGGAATGGTATGAATTGCAAGAAAAAAATGGAGTAGGATCCAAGCAAATTTCTTCTTTGGGATGCCAAAATTTATCGGCTTACTATGGTGCGGAGACTACTTTCCAAAAAGGCCACCCAGATGAATACTAGGGATGAGGATGAGTATACCCCTCTTCATCGGTAAGCCTAGAGTGGACACTTAGACATTGTCCATGAGTTGGTAGCTCAAGGCAGATATTCATGCAATAACTCTGAATGGCTGGACACCCCTGCACAGTGCTTATATGTGGAATAATACCAGAGTGGCTTCTTTATTATTTCATCATGATGCAGATACCAATCCCCAAACTAAAGGGCTCTTGACCCCCTTGCATCTTGCTGCTGGGAATAGAAATAGCAAAGATACTCTGTATCTCCTTCTGTTCAACCATTATATCAAACAAGGTCTGGAGAACAACTTGGAAGAAACTGCATTTGATATTGCCAAAAGGATAAGTATGTATCACTACCTCTTTGAAGTTGTCAAAGGCTGTACAAATTGTTCTCCTAAGTCGTTATGTTTGGTTAAGTTTCTTAAATTTCAAAAATGCCAGTCCATCTTCTGTGTCCCTACAAATTGTTTTTTCACAATACAAAGCATCAGCAATATCTTACTATAAAAATTCATGTATTCCATGGTATTCTTCCAAGTGAATTGCATGACTTTGATATCAAAATGTATTCAAGAGTTGTTTGTATACATCTATAATGATTCTTGCAGAGTTTGTGATTTTTTTAATCAGAAATAATTTTAACTTATCTGTTGGAATGAATAGTATAGAAACTAAAGATGTTCCGAGTGCATTTCTGAAAAAAGTATATCTATGTTTGTATAATGTCCATAATCTATTTCATTCATCCTAGATATAATACTTTGAATTCTACATTGTTATATCATGTATAGATTCATTAATAAATGTGACCTTTCAGATTGCATTCCATATAGAAGGAATTTAAGATTCCTTTTTTTACTAGGTTCTTATATTATTTTATTTCTTTGGGATAAAATGGCAATGTTATCTAATTTCAAGTTTTGTAAAGGTTACATTTCTAAGGTGAAAATTTAATACACTGATGTCAAACTAACCTTTAATTCTATGAATTACATGTATGTTACACTTGTATTTTTGTAATCAACTTTTTAATAACTTTTTTTCATTTCTTGCATCAGAAGAATGAAAAATATGGAATACTTCACAAATTTTCATATCATCCTTGTGCAAGTGCCATGTTCATCTCTGTATTGGTGTAATTTGGGTAGACCTGCTGCTGAAGCATGTAGTATACTCTAAATTTAAGTACGTAATGATATAATATTTATAAAGGCATGTATCCATAGTTGCCTTTTTGTAACAAGGAACCCTTATTGTTCCTAAAAATGCTATTGATCTCATTTCTCTAAAAATCTGTGTATACTGGAAAAAACTTATATAGTTTGTTCGATTGCATACATTTACAATTTTTTTGTCAATGAGTATTTTGTCATTTTCATTTTAAATTTGATCATACTTTGAAACCTTTACAGCTAAGTCCAAAGGTGGTGGCTTTTCAAGTACTTATTTATCAACTGAGTTAGCTTTGTGGAGCTAATGGACTCAAAGTAAGCCTTGCTTAAGAGCTACTTCTAACTTTCTGCAGCTTAAAATTTCCCAAATGAGGTCTTGCTGGGACAAATATCTACCTAAACCTTTACCCTTCTTTCATGTAGGAACAGACCAACCAGAATATCTTACCCTGACAGCATAGATTGTCTTACTGGAACAAAGCTAATCTTAGTTACAAGGGATCATGGAGAGATGAACAGTTCAGACAGAATTGTTCAGAATGGAAGGTATTTTATCAAAACATAATTGTTAATTATACTTATCATTTCAAAAGTAGCTAAAGCCAAGAAAGTGAAAAAAATTGTTCATATGCATGATTACCTATTGTCCTGGCCTGTCTATCATCCAACCAAGCAGGAACTTACACTTCTGACATTCTGTCACCAAATATTTCCATAGCTCCTGGAGAAGTCCATATGTTTCTCCTCGATATTAGGCCTTAAATTGGTAATGTTTTAATCACAGAGTTTCCTCTTGCCTCTAGGCCGTAAATCTACAAATGGTAAAGCTTTAAGTCTAACTCTACCAAAAACTGAGGTAGAGGTAATGGAATAATACTTTAAAACAGAGTTGCCTTTGATTCCCTAAACACAACACAACAATGCAAAACAATTTTTATATTATATATACTTATATATTTATATGTGCTGATTTTAAATTTCATAAAGTGAATCTTACTAGAATTGATAATTTGACAAATATATTGACATTTATTCCCATAAATAAATTGGAATATAAATAATTAGGTTTAGAATATATATTAGAATATAAAAAGTATTAATGCAATATCTTCGGTATAAACTTGTGATACCTTCTAAGTGTTCATGGTCTTCTGAATTCACATGGTAAAATAACAGTATTGTTTTCTGCTAATATATAAGGGATTTTATTCTGATGCTCTGTTTATTGTTTTAACTCGCTGGTCGCAAAGTGTTTTTCTCCATATTTCTGAAGCATTCTTACTGATTATACCCAAATTTTGCTGATATGATGTCTAAAAGCTATTATTTTTCTGCAGGACCCACGGGTCCTAGGAAACCAGGTCCCAGTTATCTGCGTCATCAGATAACAAGGGCATGACTTCTCACATAGGCCCATGCAACATATCAACAGAAAATAATTGAAGACTCATCTCAATTTCTCATTTCCTATAATATTTCAGGGCTCCAATTCTTTACAAGAATTAGCAGTAATCAATTGTGAAATGCAAGGCAAGTTAAAATGAAAGAAGAGATCAGAAAATTTGAATGAAAGTACTGTAATTCAAACTTTCAATTTACAATGACCAGCCCATATGAGTGAACAAAATCACAAATGAACAAGGTTATTTTTAATACCAGTCTCCTAATGATTAATGAAAGATTTCAGTGCAGCCAAAAATATAATTTCTGGAATCATAGATCCATAATTGGTCTACCAAGACTAGGAAAACTTGATTTAGAGGTCAAATATAATTTAGAAAAACATTAATTGAGAAGACCCTTAGTGCTTCAAAACACTGGTACTTCAGTAAAACTTGGTTCTGTAGTTTAAAAATGTTGTCATTCTCAAACCAATGTAACCTACATTTAATCTCCTGAAAGTATATTCCTTTTCAAATAAACTTTTTCAAATCATATTCACCAAAATAACACTTGACAAGTAGATGATAGTGACATTAAAAGGTTTTCATGTGTAGCGAGCAAGTTACAATAGAGTTGATTTACGTACTCAGCACTAATACCAAACAAGTTCAACCATTCATTAAAGTGTAGAAATAGTACCCCCCACCATTTGTGTTGTTCAGTAGGTGCCTTTCAGAAATGTGTTAAATAGATCAGCCTCCCATATTCCAAATCCAAATATTAGCTAATAAAGTAAATTTCATCACATAAGAAGGTACATTCTAAAAAGTCACTAATAGTTGCCTTATCATGTGTTGCCTTATTATATATTTTCCCTATCTGTTTAACATAGTAATAAATATGACTTTAAGTCTTGAATATGGGTACTGATGAGAGATGTGACAAACATAAAATCTGTCTTCTATTTCTATCACATTCCTCTAAGTAGTAAATTTTAGTTTTCTTCTCATTCCAAAACTTATAGGTAGTAGAAAAAATTATCCTTTGTAAAATAAAATAATCACATACCATTGTACAAAGCCATTTATAAAAACTGGTAGTTAGGAATGAATTCTAAGCCATTTTTAAACTTTCCTGTTGACTAAAGATTAATCTTCCAAATGAACGAGAATAAAATCATGTCTAAGTTCTTCACATCTCCAGTCTTGCAAATTGTTATTGCAGATGAATGAATTATGGAAATATAAGCTGACATCAGTTTCCTATATATTCTCCATCCTGGCTGAGATTCAGAATTTGCACAGCATAGGAAAACAGGTGCAATGACTGGCTTCTCACATCAGGGTGAATTTTTGGTAGTGCTGGGCTTCGAACTCGGGGCCTAGGAGGCCCAACTGCCCAATTGATCCACGTGATCACACCGGACTTTGAGTCAGTAAGGAGATGGGCTCTTCCTAGGAACTGAGATCGAGCCACAGGGAGGCCAAAATAGTGCTCAATGCATCATTTAAATATGGGATGTATATTCACATCCGTGTGTGGACTGCATCATGCATTGAGTGTACTTACTGTGTTTATTTTGTATGCTATTCATGAATGTATTGTGTATTTTCTTATGTATATGATGACAGGTATAACTGGGCTGACATGGATAACAACTTATTCCCATGACCACAGGGTGGCCCATGCATTCTCCATCCTTGCTGAGACCCAAGACTTGCACAGGAAAGGAAAACAGATGCAACTATTGGCTTCTGACGTGAAGATGAATCTTTTGGCAGGACTGGGATCTGAATCAGGGCCTAGCAGGCCCAATTGGTGAATGGGTCCAGATGCGCACACCAGCCTGTGAGCGACAAAGGAGCTCATCGTTCCCAGAACCTGAATTTGAGCCCCCTTGGGGGGAGAGTGGGGAGCATAATAGTCATCCATTCATAAGTTGAAGGTAGAAAGCAAGTAAGTACATATTTGTATAGAGTAGGATTGATGGTGACCTGTGATGAAATCCAATCTGTGAGTACCTATATTTGGATCTTTTCTGATGCATTAATTTCATGTCTGTGATGATTATTGTCATGCTTCATTAACTCTTCTTTACAAATAATCTATACCACATGAGTCTTGCATATCATTTCCTACTCGCATCATGCACAAACTACTCATTCAAGGATGAGATTGATCGCATGCCATGACTCTTCCTAGGTCCAGAAACAAGTATCTCAGGATCTTCCGCCATTCACTCCTCTTAGGGGGACTGAATTCAAGCCTCAGTCCTGGAAAAGTTACTCCTTATATACATTTTAACAATAGGATTTATACTTCCGTTCAGATGTTCAGTCCATATTGTGTTTGGTGCGTTTATTCATTTTATTTCCTGTTTTATTAATTTATTTCCCATTTATTGTATTGACTCTTATGACACTTATACCATTTATTACATTGTTTACATCCTATCACATAGAATCTAGATTTTAGATGTGTTCTCCATCATGCCTGGCAGTGCTAAGATCTGAACTCAGGGTCTAGCAGGCCCAATTCATGAATGGGTGAGTTTGAGCATGGCAGCCTCTAGCCAATGAAGCTGTCAAGTGGTTCCCAGGCACTGAGATCGACCCCCAGGTTTGGCCAAAACAGCTATACATGGATAGGCAGACGGTGGTATACAAAGTAATATATATTGTTAAAGAGTGCCAGCGCCGTCTATCTATGATTGAATGACACCTACTACGTTCCTACCAACTCTTAGGTATTTATTATACCACCATTGAAGGAATAATATTCTTTTCATGCTTAATAAACTATACATTAAGCTCAATCAACATTCTAGGACTATTGCATCCAATTTTAGACTAGACGGATGCATGAACTACTCATTCAATGCATATTCCCATGCATAGGAATGAGTCTCTTTTGATATCCTGCCATTGGTGTCAGGACTGGGATTTGAACCCAGGGCCTATGTTCACAGGTTGTCCTATGGCTTCACTGATAGCCCACAAGCCATCAGCAATGGCAGGTCATATCTACTTTGCAGCCATGTCATTCAAACCCAGGATGGTCACTGTGCAAAGAAAAAAATAATAAAACCCCAGCCTCCTGAAGTTTGCCACTTTTTCTGCTTTCCAGTTTTTTTTTCTTCCAGAAAGCCCCCTGGGCCTAGGATCTTAGGATCAGCTATGGTTCCAGAGGCTGCACCCGAGCCTAGGGAGATCCAAGCTGAGGCAGAGTTTCCATGACCTGAGTTCAAGCCCCATGGTTGGCCAAAAAAAAAAAGAAAAAGAAAAAAGAAATATTTAACTAAATTAAAAAAATAAAGCTCCCTAGTTTGGAATTTCAGCTACTTTTCTTTCCTAGCCTGGTATTTGAACTCAGGGTCTTGGTAAATCTGTAGCAATGTCAGGGAAGACTTGCTACTACTTGAGTTCAAACCTTGTGCCAAACAAAAACGAAAAACTAACTCACTGACATAAGCAGGGGGAGGTAGTTGTGGATATGGGAAGGAAGGTATGGTAGGGGGAAAACAAAGGAGGAGGTAACAATGCTCAATATGAAATTTACTCATTACCTTACTCTTGTATAATATTTTTACAATAAAAAACGAACAAAGACAAACAATGTAGTTCTCAGAGAAGCACTTTGGAGGTTAGAGAAGGATTTCTGACTGAATAGCTGTACAAAATTCTACACTTCTTAAAATATTCAGTATGGAACTGAATAAACATAACTGGTTCCATTAAAAATTATGTCAGTGTGTTGGAACTGGGGCCAGTATTTCTGCCATTGCTAGGATTTGAGCTCACCATCCAGGTAACTATTTTGCATCATGGGTGAAGGCGAAGCTTACTGTCCATGAGGAAAGAAATTCAGGCTAGAGTTCCCAGGGCCTGAATGAAGGCCCTGCAATGGAAAAAATATCTCTATACATGTGTATTATATGATATGTATACTTACATATGTATGTTAATTTCATATTATGATGAAGGTGGATCAGTGGTAGAGCGTTTGCCTTGCATGCCTGAGGCCCTGGATTCGATCCCTTAGCACCTCATAAGCAAAAAGAAAAAATCCAGAAGTGGCGCTGTGGCTCAAGTGGTAGAGTGCTAGCCTTGAGCTGAAGAGCTGACTGACAGCACCCAGGCCCAGAGTTAAAGCCACACAACCGGACCCCCCCCCCCCCCAGAAAAAGAATGATTTTGTATTTTGTTTTTCTTTGATTCATTTATTTATTGATTACTGTATTTGTACCCAATAATTTAGGACATTGACTCATTTTCATTAATATTTTATTAAGTGTTGAAACATAATACATAATTAAATGGAAGCATTTGTCACAGTCTTCACATGATTAAAGTCTCTCACAAGTATGAGCTTTATCTTATTTATCTTTGGAACCTTCCTATCAGGTTTTCTTTAGATGATTTATACTCAGAAGCCTTTTCTTTAGGATAGGCAAGTGAGGGATAAAATTGTGAGGGTGGGGCTAGAAATGTGGCTTAGTGGTAAATTGCTTGCTCAGCATGCATGAATACCAGGGTTTGAATCCTCAGTGCCACATACTCAGAAAAAGCCAGAAGCTGTGGAGTAGCTCAAGTGGCTAGCCTTGAGAAAAAGAAGCTCAGAGAGAGTACCCAGGCCCTAAAATCAAGCCCCAGGACTGTCAAAAACAATAAGCCAGATGCCAGTGGCTCATAAATGGATCAGTAGCTTCTCCTGAGGCTGAGAGCTGAAGACCACAGTCCAAAGGAAAGCCTGTTAGATTCTTATCTCCAGTGAACCACCGAAAGAACCCACCTAGCATTTTGGATTAAGTGGTAGAGTGTTCACCTTGAGCTGAATGGCTCAGGGTCAGTGCCCAGACGAGAGCTCGAGACTCACAACTGGAAAAAAAGTGAGGGTTAATTAAAATACTTTTCCTATTTGCTAATTACGAGAACATTCTTTGGAAGATGAACATTGATGTACACCAGAATTGGAGTCAGAGCTCAAGGTTCAAGTGTAGCACATACATATGCCCATCCTCTCAGACTGTAGCATTGTAATATTGTGTCCTATAGGGTTCTTAAAAGTCCAAGGTTAAAAGGCTTATTATGCTCCACAAGCCCTTTGTGATAAGCAGTTGAATTGTATTGTCAATGTCATTATAGTTCTGAACCTAGCAGAGCACAAGTAGCTCATGCCCATCACCCTAGGTCAGGAGGTTGAGGTCTCAGGATCACAGGGTGAAGCCAGCCAAGGGAGGAAATCTATGACAAAATGACTTCCACTTCTGAAAGGTCAGATGTTCAAGAGCTTCCTGTGTTTCCCTTGGTGATGAGAATTTACTTGCACATTAAATGTTCTTGGAGTTCTCGAGCTATAGAAGAAGGAAAGAAACATTATTGACCTGTCCTGGATTCAAATGAAGTTCTCAGGATCCAAGCCCTAGCTCTGATAGCAGGAAGAACTCCAGTGTAACTCTGTAATTGAAGGACAGAAAACAGTTTCAAAAGCCAGGCTAGGTGCAGAGACCAGGCCTACAGGATTAGGAGGCAGAATGTACACACTCAACAGGGAAGTGAGCTGCAAAACCACTTCATTTATTCCAGGCACAAGCAGCAATGGGGAAAACCTGCAACATTTGATAAAGTTACACCAGGGTCAGGCTTTACTCAGCCTCTTCAAACAATGACTAATTAACCTTCCTCCCTCATGTGAAGGGAGCCTCAGGCTACCGTTAGGTTACCAATAGAGAGTCAGTTACTGGGGGAGAGGGGAGGAATAGAGTAAAAAAAACCCTGCTCGCTGGTCTTAGGGAGTGGGTTTTTGACTCTCCATCTATCAGATTTGAAGACCCTTCTGTCTCTGCCAGTTCATTCTCCTTCCTTCATTCTCCACATAATTAATGCAAATCCCCAGACTAACTAGAGGCAGGACTGTTTCTATTTTGTCTCCAAGCACATGAGTTAGAACCTAGCTCTGCCCTCTTGACTCTGGGGCCCTTGGTTGCCTGAGAAGTGGGAAAGAGACAGTCTTCCTGCTCTGGGGTTATGTGAAGGCTCACTGCAAAAGGCCTCCTGACTGGGAAGTGTTCCCTTCTTTTCTCCTGACGTCCAAACATTAATCTATCATCTTCCTTCCTTCCTTCCTTCCTTCCTTCCTTCCTTCCTTCCTTCCTTCCTTCCTTCCTTCCTTCCTTCCTTCCTTCCTTCCTTCCTTCCTTCCTTCCTTCCTTCTTTCTTTCTTTCTTTCTTTCTTTCTTTCTTTCTTTCTTTCTTTCTTTCTTTCTTTCTTTCTTTCTTTCTGTCTTTCTGTCTTTCTTTCTCTCTTCCTATCTATCTACCTACCTACCTAGGTATCTCTTTGCCAGGTCTTGGGTTGAACTTAAGGCCTGGGCACTGTCTGTAGCACTCTACTACTTGAGCCACAACACCAATTCTGGCCTTTTCTGTGTATGTGCTTCTGAGGAATCGTACCCAGGGCTTCTTGCATGCTAGGCAAGCACTCTCTCACTAATCCACATTCCCAGACCCCTCATATTTTTCTTAATGGTAGTTTTTACGTAAGTATGCTACCATTTTATGTCCCCAAGTTTAATTTTCTGAAGACTGGTTACTTCTAAAAAATCCTATTTTCTGTTCCCCTGCCTGATTTGTGACTGTTCCTGCATTGTCCTCATTATAAAATGCTAATAAAGACTGCTGAGATCTTCAGTGCGCATCATATAAGGACACAGGCCTGGAACCCTGGAAGAGAAAGCAATGGTCCTGATATGAAGAGGATGATGCAGTAGGCGCAAGGATTATATCTGAAAAATAAATAAATAAATAAATAAATAAAAGAAGCATCATTGCATACAGTGTGTTTGAACTCAGGGAGGTAATATACACACATAAATATGTAGGGCACTGATACATAAACGTGGCCTTCTCTTTTTGAAAAATTTTTTGAGCCTATCCCATGGCTTAAACTCAGGGTCTGATGCGTTCCTCAGCTGTTTTTCCCAAGGCTGCGGCTTTACCACTGCCACAGCTCCACTACCAGCCATCTGGTGGTGAATCGGACATAAGTGCCTCCCAGGCTTTCCTGCCTGGTCTAGCCTGTTTCTCCTGCTCAGCTTTCTCTCTCAAAGCTCGATCCCTACCTTCTGGGCCACTGCTCCACTTCTGGTTTTCTGGTGGTTTATTGGACATAAGAGTCTCACAGACTTCCTGCTAAGGCTGACTTTGAAGGGTGATCTCCCAAAAAGATTTCAAGCGGCTTTCCTCAGGGACTCACCAAGGAGCCCCTCCACACAAACCTGTAGTCTAAATCTCAAGAGGCACTAGAGAAAAGAAATGCATTAAGATGCTTCTAGTGTATTCTAGATACTTAAGGTTGGAGACACACAACACTCCTAATTATTAGATCATTTTGTAGGCAAAAGAAGCAATGCAGACAGTATAAGGATCGCTCTAGCTTTTGGTCCGCCCATCTTGAGACAGTAAATTGTTGTAGCTCAATGCTAACTGGCAGAGCTGGCATGTCCTGTGGACATTTGCTCCCAAATCCTGTGACACTCATTTCTCACTTTTGGTTTCAAACCTATGAACAGATGGTAAGAGGAGGAGAGAAAATCTTTATTAGAGAAATCAGCTATAAAGGACATTGGGTAGTTAACTTATAAATTCATAACACTGGTATGACCCTGTTAAGAAGTCAGGTTTCCAGATTAAAAACTGAAGAAGAAAAGAAAGAAGGTGCCAGTGGCTTCTCATTGTAATCTCAGCTCCTTAGTAGGCTGAGATGTAGAGAATCTGAATTTGAATCCAGCCAGCGTAGGAATGTCTATGACACTGTTATTTCTAAGAGATCACAGAAAAAGCCAGAAGTGGGATTTTGATTCAAGGTTAATGCACTACCCTTGAGCAAAAGGATCTCAGGAACAATGCTTAGGCTCATAGTTCAATACCAGGACCTGCCCCCTCAAAAAGAACCTGTACTTCCATATCTTTGTGTATGTATGTATTATTCCTATAGGTGAAGCTCCAGAGTAGGTATGATGAATGGCACCAATCTAGAAAATTTGTATCCAATAAAATGATTTCATAACAGAGACTGATTTCATGACAGTGCATGTTCTGCGACTCCCCTCACTGTTTCCAGTATAGCCTGAGGGTTTCTCTGCATCCCAGGCCTGCTGGAAGAAGTCTCTCTCATTGTCTGGACAGGCAGACAAAAGGCCTAAGTTCTGTACAGCAGTGTAACAAACAACTCCATCTGTGTCAGATACTGAGAATGAGTGTGGGTGGGCTCTGAAGTTCAGGAAAAAAGGTCTATTTTTAGCACAATCTATTTCTTTCCCCATTGCTCTGGTTTGACAGGAAGCCATTTGTGCCACCTCCCGTGGCAGGCCAAGTCCTGTGCACTTATCCTGCCATTGTGAGACTATATTCCCGTGTTCAGATACAGTGCTCAATATAATTCAGCAGTCCTTCTGGCAGACAACTAAGGCACTGAAACTCATGAAAAGTTTCATTGAGGATGACGATGGGCCTATGATGCCTCTCCTAGGTTTCTGGAAGCTTGGGAAATCCAAGCACATACCTGATATCACAAAGCTTCCTGTCATCTAGGGCTCGTAAAGTTCTTCAGGTTTTGAAACATTTGACCTCTCCTAGTTGGGCCCTGGCTGGCTAGGTTTTGGGGTTGAAAGCAGGGCTGGGGTGCTGACCATGAGCTCAGTGTAGAAGCCCGGTGCTTTACCATTTTGTCTAACAGCATCACTTCTAGTCTGTGAGTGTGTGTGTGTGTGTGTGTGTATGTGTGTGTGTGTGCGTGTGTGTGTGTGAGCCCGCGTGTGCACATTCACATACACCATTCCTGGAATTTGAACTCAGGTCCTGAGCACTGTACCTATTTTCTCTTGTATAAGGATACCCCTGTCCCACTTGAGCCACAGAGACACTTCAGGCTTCTTTTTAGTGATATGGTCCTGAGAAATCAAACCCAGGGTTTCATATATGCAAAACACTCTACACTCTACACATTCCCAGCCCTCTACTTCAGGTTTGTTAGTTTGTTTCTATCTTTTCTTTATTGTTGTAGGAGTTGAAATCTGGACCTGGGTACTGTCCTTGAGCTCTTCTGCTCAAGTCTTGTGCTCTACCACTTGAGCCAAACAACACTTCAGCTTTTTGGAGGGTCCATCGGAGCTAAGTGTCTCAAGGTCTTTCCTGCCCAGGCTAGCTTTGAACCATGATCCTCAGATCTCATCCTCCTGGGTAGCTAGGATGACAGACATGAACAACAAGCACCCAGATTCCACTTCGGGTTTCTTAGTGGTGAATTGGAAATAATAGGCTCATGGAGATAATTGAAGATAATAGGCTTTTTTGTCTGGGATAGTTTGGAACTCAGATCCTCAGATCTCAGCTTCCTGAGAAGGCAGGATGACAGACCTCAGCTATAGACCCCTAGGCTGTAGCCTCTGCTACAAGGGGATCCTTGTCTCCACGTGGTGGAGTGCTAGTTATAAGCCCAAGAGGTAAGGGCCAGCATCTAGACCCTGAGTTCAAGGTTCATGAATGAGAAAAAACAAAACAAAACAATTGTCTGCAGGAGACAACTTACTAGTCCTCCGTAATACATCTTTGTCCCTGCCATGGGGACATAAATGAGCCTCCATATTCTTGTCTGCATAATCATCTCATTTGTGGAGATGTTACAAGGACCCGAAGAAAGAATGCACCCTGTGAAGGACACAGCACACTGCACTCTTTGCATGACTCAGCACACAGCATCCTTTGAAAGACTCCGCACACAGCACCCAATGCAGGATGCAGCAAACTGCACCCTGTGATGGACTCAGCACCTAGCTCTATTCCACAAGCTTTCATTAGAATTAGGGTGCTTTTTATCAGTATCACCATTTTTTGAGGAACATTCCACAAACCACACAAGTTCACATCTAATAGTTTAGTGTGGTGCTTTTATATTTTTGGGAGGCGGGGAGGGTTAGCCATGGGGCTTGAACTCTAAACATGAGGATACTATTCTAATAACATTTGCTCAAGGCTAGAGCTCTACCACTTCAAGCCATATTTCAAAGATTCTAGCAGACTTCCTGCCATGTTTTAAAGCCCCTGAGCACCCAGGATGTGGGGATAAGCCAGGGTAACCAGGATGACGGGGATAACCCATGGATCTGGGTTGCAGCAGTTTACATCTGGCTAAGTCAGGTTAGGTGGCAGCTGTCAGCACCAGACTCCTAGATTGCCTTGTGAGAGGTCTTTGAAGTCCTGTCCTTCTTGCCCTTCTATAGTTGCAGTTAGAACATTCTACTTTTTTGGCGGCAGTCCTGGAGCTTGAGTATGGGCTTTGACCCTGTTCCTAAGGGTTTGTGCTCAAGGCTAGCACACAATTGAATGAAACACAGCAGAACTTCTGGGTTTTCTATTTATGTGGTACTGAGGAATCAAACCCAGTGCTTCGTGCTTCCTAGGTGAGCATTCAACCATTGAGCCACAGGAGTGAATGAGATATAAATAGACAGAGATTGTTGTATATAAAAATTATATACACAAAAAGAGAGATGTCTGCATAATATTAAATTATAGATAGTATTACTACCAATTATTAGGTATTAAATTATGTCTCCATTTAATGATGTGTCCCAGTTAACAATTAATAAAGCATTAATTAAAATTACTCAATATCCTGTTATTGTTTATCACATATGTATGTACATACCTACATCTAATTATGTACTTTATAGAATGAGACAGATACCTGTATATTATTAAATTATGCATCATGTATTACTACTAATTATTAGATATTTATGTTTCCATGAAATTTTTACTCTGTTAATGCTTAATAAAATATTAAACTTAATCCACGTCCTATAATTTTTGTGTCTAATTTCATCCTAGAATGATTCTCTACTAATTCAATCTGTTTTTCATTTATTGTAATGACAATTCTCTACTTATGACATTTTTTACATTATTACATCCTATTACATAGCATATAGATTTGCATCTGAATTATACACCCTACCTGTCACCGAGCACTTTCAAAGACAAAGAAAACATGTTTCACGCTCAGCTTCTCATTCCACAATTACATGTTTGGCAGTTCTGGGATCTAAACTCAGGGCCTAGAAGGATCAGTTCGTGAATGGGTGACTGTCAGCACAGCAGCCTCTAGCCAATTCAGCTGCCAGGCAGTTCTTAGGCCCTGAGATTGAGCCCCGTATGTTGACCACATATTGCACATAGTGTAGTTACTCATTTTTTGCTTTATTCATTTATTTACCACTTATTTATTGACTTATTACACATGAAATATTTATTACATTTATTACATAGGATATAGTTTTGCCTATGTATGAAACTTCACATCTGACACTCAGGACTTTCACAGAAAAGGAAAACGTATCACCATGGGCTTCTTACTCTATGATTCAAATTTGTTAGTGCTGGCATCTGAACTCACAGTCTACAAGGCCCAATTCATTAATGGGTAAGTGTCAGCATGCCAGCGTGGAGCATATTGAGCTGACTAGCATTTCCATCACCTGAGATTTAGGAGTTGACAAAATAAAAACACATTGACATGCAGATTGTAGTACACAATTAAATATAGATCATTATAGAGTGCCGGAAATGTCTACACATTATTCAGCTATATAGGCTACATTGCTGCCAATTCTTGGGTATTTATTATGCCTTCATGTAATTAATATTATTGTTTTCAGCCTTAATGAATTATTAATTAAATCAACCATTGTCCTGAAACTATAGCATACATGTAATTAATAGTATTCTTTAAATGTGTCAAAAGCACACATTAAAATCAATTGGCCTCCTAAAATCACTCTAATTGTATAGTAGTATTCAGAAATAACTAATTCAACCTTGCCATTCATAATCTTCCATCGGTATTCCTATGACTATGAAGGAGACTCTTTGGATCTCTTAGGGGTCAGGACCAGGCTTCAAACACAGGGCCTATGTTGCTGTGTTGGCCTATGACTTCCCTGGTAGCCTGCCAGCTTTCAGCAATGCCAGGTTACCAACATTTTTCAACCATGTCATTCAGACCCAGGATGGTCACCTAGCAAAGAAAAAAATGTAAAATTGGCAGCCATCTGCAAATTGCTAGTGTTTTTTCTGTTTTGCATTAAATTTTTTTTCCTGTCAGCCCAATGGCTGGTCCCAATGGACCCAGGAACCCAGGTTTGGCTGTGGGTCCAGTGGCTGCATCCCTGCCTAGAGTGATCAAACCTGGGGCAGGACTGCCACTATCTAAGTTCAAGCTCAGGGCTTGACAAAATAAAAATAAATACAGGAGTTCCGGGAAGATGGCAGAGGAGAAGCTGGAGGCTAAACAAGCTCTCGCATAGAAAGCAGTTTTAGTGCTCCAGTGAACAGTCCTAAGCCAGAGAATCACACCAAGTGTGCCATCCCAGTACAGAGAGTTGGCCAAAGAGGGAAAATCCAGGCAAGGAAACAGATCTGCGCACTTTTCAGCAGCCACACGCGGCGGCCGTAGCCACCATACCTGCAACACAGAGAGTCCAGGACAACGACGCCAAATGCAGCAGGTGAGTGGATTCTACTCAACACCAGCAAGAACTGATAAGGAGCAGACATCTTCATTCTGCAGATTGCAGACCAGAGATGACCCAAGAACCAAGACTCTGGCATGAGTAGAAGCCTGACATCCTCGCTCCTTCTCAGAGAGCAGAGGAATAAGACCACCCCTCCCCACCCCAATACCAGAGATCTCCATCTTTGATACTGACAAAGGCCTGGCTGAGCAGCTAGCTCCAACTCAGGCTTTGAAAGAAAACAAGAGTCATTTAGCAGGTCACAGGAACCTATCCTGACATTCCAGGCTCAGCTACACTCAGCGAAAAGTCACCCAGGACAGCTGAGCAAGCTCCACCAGCCCCAGGAGTGGCTTTCTTCACTGGGTAAACAGAGTCAGAGGCTGCCCCTCCCTATAGTAACCTTGACAATCAATTGACATTCAGAAAACATAAACCCTGAGAACGGCTCCAAGCTGGGCTCTGTCAGTGTCTCAGAAGCTAGCCCCTCAGGGAAAAGCTACTGTTTTCTAAAAGGCCTCCACCCCACCAGAAACTAGCCTCATCACAGCATCTCCAAACTAGAAGAAATAGCCATCTCCCTCTTTTGTGAAACTCAAAGCAGATCTCTTTCTCGTTGAACTAGCCTGGGAGGAGGATCACAAAATTCTGGGTAAAGCAGAGCATTTTTCTGCCTGCTCAAACAAACTGACTTAAGAAACCAACCAAGCCACAGGAAAATCAAACACCACAAGCAGACCAGAGACTCAACAAGAGACAGTTACAGACACAAGGGAGATACAGGATCTACCCATCCACCCCAAAAATATCAAAGAATTCTTTTCTTGTACATTTTATAATTTTTTTAAACTTTTTAAAATTTTTAATTTTTATCTTTAAAAATTTTTTTATTAACTCTTTTTCTCTTCCTCTTATACTTTTCATTTTAAGGGTATATGTGTGTGTGTGATTTTTTTCTTTTTTTGCTTTTTATTCATTTTTTTGTTTAGCTCTATGGACTTTTGATCCTTTTCTTTCTTTCTTTTTCTTTCTTTCTTTCCTTCTTTCTTTTTTTCCTTCTTTCTTTCTTTCTTTGTTTCTCATTCTTTTCACTTTTTCTTCTCTTTCGTTCTTCTTTGTGTGACTTAATTGCTGTTCTGCTCACCCTCAGATATACCCATAGTCGATTATTAGACCTTATCCCCCATTTTGTACACACTTAATCCAGAAATTTATTACTCAGTTCAATACCTCTTAGACTTAAGTTCCTTAATAGCAGTATTACCTCTATATACCTATATAATATTTTAAGCATTTTTATTTTTAAGATTTTCACATCTCATTCTATCCCTCCCCTTCTCTTATCCTATCCCCATTCTTCTCTGAATATTACATTGTTAATTTGCATAATTTATAAGTGTTTCACTTTTAATTTTTAATTTTTTTCTATTTTTTCTTGCCCCTTTTTTTCTCTTTTTTCACTCTCTCTACTACCATTCTATCCAACGTATTGCCCGCTTTGATATTAGGATTTAGTCAAGTTAACTCTCCCTCTACATTTCCACATCCCTCTATTCCTATTTTTACCCACATATCTCCCTTAACCTAATAATGTCTGCTTTGCCAAATACTTCTTTGCAGTTTGCAGCACACTAATACATAGTTATTTGATGTTGAATAGATATATCTGTTGAACTAGATTGTATCTGCAGACTTTTTACTGTGCAACTGCAGACTTTGGTTGATTCTTGCCTTAAGATAGTGTTCTAGCGCAAAACTGGTGTTACATTCAACCCAAATGGGCAGAACAAACCTGAAAAACACAAGAAAAATGGTAAGTCTGGGTATCTCAACTCCCACTCATGGTAATCAGGGGACAGAACAGGAAATGAATAATCCAGAGGAGAGTTTCCAAAAAGCTCTACAAACACTACTGGTAATCATGGTAAATGAAAAGATTGAAAACCTGCAAAGACTTTGTGTGAGTGTGACAGGGAGAGAGAGAGAGAAGACATACCAAAGGTCAATACAGGAATATCATGAGCCTGAGGAAGCTACTCAAAGATTGATACAGGAATTGTATGAGCAGCTTGAGAACACTCAAAGAGAAATAAAACAATGGTGTGAGCAGGCTATCAGTCAAAGAGATAGACATGAATTGTGAGAGCTGGCATAGAGGAGACAAAGAGAAAGTCATGAATGGTGTTAGGAGGCTGAGAACACTCAAAAAGAACTACAGGAATTGAGTGAACATAACGAAGCTAATCAAAGAGTGATACAGAAATTGAGAGAACGGGATGAGAATACACAAAGATCACTAAAGGCATCCATGAAATCCATAAATAGAGAGCTGAAAGAAGTCAGGAAGTCCACAAAGGGAATGCTAACTGGAACCCAACAGAAGGAATGATAGTCCAAGGAAACCATAACCAATCAATTAAGAGACAAGAATAAACTCTGAACACTAAATTAAGGAAGTAAAGAAGTTAATACAAGATCTAAAACAAACCTCCAACAAAGAATTGGAAGCCATCAAAGCCAACCAACTAGAAGGAAAATAAATAAATAACAAAGTTGAAAGTCTTGATAGTAGATTGAATCTCGGGGAGTGAAGACAGCGTAGATATTATAGAGAAAGAACATACAACCATTCAAGAAAAATCCAAGAAATATGCTAGATCTATTGAACACATGGAAGACACCATCAGAAGGCCTAATCTGAGGATAATGGGTGTAGAGGAGCACCTAGAAATAGAAGTTAATGGTCTAGGAAATTTGGTTAACAGGATCCTAGCATAGAACTTCCCAAAAATGCAAAAAGATAGGCCTATTAAGATACAAGAAGCTTTTAAAAATACAAATAGACCTGGCCTAAGCAGGACATCCCACTCTCACAGTATAATCCTTGCAGGATCAATTCAGACCAAGGAAAACATCCTTAAAGCTGTCAAGGAGAAAAGATCAATCACCTATAAAGGGAAACCAATTAGAATCACCTCAGATTTCTCAGCAGAGACAATTAAAGCAAGAAGATCTTGGAATGATGTATGCCATGCCCTAATGACAAACAAATATCAACCAAGAATAATATACCCAGCTAAACTCTCCTTCATAACCCAAGGTCAAAGAAAGTCCTTCCATAGCAAAGAAAAATTGAAATAATTTATCTCCACTAAACCAGCCCTACAAAAGTTTCTTAAAGATGTCCTACACATAGAAAACCAACAAGACCACAATAAAGGCTAAGAAACTAAATCCAAACTGAGAATCCAAGAAGCATAGGAAGAACTCAGTTGCCTTAGCCCCCAAGAAGGTGGATAAAATGGCAGGAACTCCCTAATACCTCTCAGTCCTATATCTCAACATTACTGAACTTAACTCTCCAATTAAGCGACATAGACTGTCTAGTTAGATTAAAAAGCAAGATCCTTACATCTGCTGCCTTCAGGATTCATGTCTTGCCCATAAAAACAAAAACATTTTCAATATGAAAGTCTGGAACAAAATCTACCAAGCAAACAGGCCCCATTATCAATTGGGAGTTGCAATACTAATATCAGATAAAATAGACTTCAAATTAAGACTAGTGAGAAGAGATAAAGAAGGTCACTACACACTAATTAAGGGAAATCTCCTTCTGGAGGATATTACAATTCTAAATATCTTTTCGCCAAACAACGGAGCACCCAAATTTATCCAAGAAACACTATTTTCCCTCAAATCCCACATAGATCCAAGGACATTAATTGTAGGGGACGTTAACACACCACTTTCCCCACTAGATAGATAAACTCGGCAAAAACTCAAAAGGGAAACAGCGGACCTAAACAACTGCATAAATCAATTAGCTTTAACAGACACCTACCAAATATTTCAATCAGCAACATCAGAATACATGGTTTTCTCAGCAGCACATGGAACATTTTCCAAAATAGACGGCATTTTAGGCCACAAAGCAAACTTGTCCATATTCAGATACATTGAATTTATACCTTGCATTCTCTCGGAACACAAGGGAATAAAATTAGAACTCAACACTAAAAACCACCAAAGAGGGTCCTGTAACAACGCAAAGAGCCGGATAAACACACTGCTGAATCACGATTGGTTAATGGAAGAGATTAGAATGGAAATTCAAGTGTTCATATTATTCAACAAAAATGAGCACACAAAATACCAGCTCCTCTGTGAAACAGCAACGGCAGTACTCAGAGGCAAGTTTATAGCTGTCAGTTCTTACATCAACAAATTGGAGAGATCTGAAACCAACAATTGAATGAGACATCTGAGCCTCCTTGTAAAAGGGCAGTAAAATAAACCCCAATCCAGTAGATGGAAACAAATAATTAAAATTAAATCAGAATTAAATGAATTAGAATTAAAAAAAAAAACACAGAAAGTATCAACACAACAAAGAGTTGGTTCTTCGAAAAAAATCAACGAAATTGACAGACGCTTAGCAAATCTTATCAGAAAAAGAAGAGAACACATCCATAATATGTATTATAATGTAGGTCAGTTGGTAGGAAAGGAAGTGGAAAACAATACTACATCCAATGAAGCTGACATTCCTATTACATCACTAAGGAAGTAGTGTTAAGACCTGCAGGACTCATAGGGTTGTTGCATGTGACATTACTATGTAAAACACTATTAACGCTCAACTCAGACATCTATAACATTCTGCTTCCATTTTCAAGGTCAAAAGCCAAATATCTATGACGTTTTATTAATTGGGTATGTTTCCTAGGAAGGAAGAAGGAGGATTTGGTAGGTGCTGATGGAAAAATATGTATATTAGCTCGTGTACAAATTTTTTGCAGTTTTATTTATTTATTTTTCTTCTTTATATTATTTTTTTATTGTGAAAATACTTTACAGAAGGGTTACAATTACATGGGCAAGATAATGAGTACATTTCTTATCAAGCATTGTAGCCTCCTCCTTTGATTCCCCTTCCCATCCCTTCCCATCCTCCCCCCGCACCCCAACCCAATCCTCCCCGCTACCTCCCCCACCAAAGTTGTAAAGTTCATTTTTTGACATATCGACTTGTATATTGTTGCAATTGGTCCACTTGTATGCCTATTTAAACGATCTTTTGCAGTTTTAAAAGTGCTACTGATGAACTCACACTTACATCTAATTCACTTGCTGTCTGCACAAGATGCATATAAATGAAGATATTTATTCTGGTGGATAGTCACATATATTAACAAAATCAATTCTGGAAAAGAAAAGATACTAGGTAAGAAATTATAAAATATTGTCTATAAAATGGTTTATTTTCTTAGAGAACAAAAGGTAGTATTGAAATGATTAGTCCAGCTTTCTTTGAGATTTTATGCTGTCTCAGTATCAAAATGTTCTCTAATTCCTGTAACATCCAAGCATAAAAGACATGATTTGAAGATCTCAGTAGTTTTAGAAACAAAGGTACATAATACCTTCCTTCCTGCAGAGACATGTGAGCACAAGTATGATTGATTGTATTATAGTTCTCTTTATCTCAAGTGTTGCATATCTTGGTATATTACTCTATGTCTTGCATCAGCTTCTGTAGGTGAGATTTACCTCTACCTGCAATGTCAAAATGGGTTATGTGACTTACTTCAGTTTACAAAAGTGAACCAGAATTGGAGAAAGACTATTTCTAGGTGAAGATTTCTATCTAATTGTCTGTGTCTAAAAGCTGACTTGTTTCCCTTAGCCATAATAATAGCATATTTCAGAGGGAGTCTTCCTTCAATTTATATACTGGAAGAAGATAGCATGTGAAATTGAAGCAAAACTCAAATTCAGCCTCATACATATAACACAGGCAGAATTAAGCTAATATTAGAATGTGATATTAAGATGTTAGTTTCTTACCATCCTTGTATACCATTATTATAGTTGACTATAGCACACCAGAATTTAACAAATCCTAACCAAGAACTTAACAAATAGATAAAATTTCCTGTTGGAAATTATTACAATATTTTATAAATAAGCATTCTCTATGTGATCACTTGTAGGGTTATCTTTTCTATAGATGGGTTTAATCACTCTAGAGCACTGTATCTAATATCTATTATCATTATCCAGACCTTGTGATTGTGATGAGGATGAATAAAATATCTAGATTTCTTCTTCTCTTTTCCTCTTCTCCTATTTCTAGTGTGAATTCTCATCCTTTCTCCAAATTCTATTAATAAAGGAAGAATGACACATTGTGGATATCAACCAAAAGGCTTCAAATCAAGAATTTCATTCTTTCAGAAACAGATGAATTAAATCAGAGTGGCTCAAGGAAGAATAAAAACAGGATTTTTTTTTCCCTTTCTGGCTTCCACCTTAGAGTATGAACATGACTCTAAATATCTAATAAACCATTTCCCTCGACTAATTTTTTAAAATATAGTTTTTTAAATAAATGATAATTTAAAAATAAATAGTAATTTGTTGTTTGTTTTTGGGAGGCATGAAATAAGACTGCATTAACAATGTGTGAGTTGAGAGACTAAATTATATCAGAATCTAAACATAATGAAAAATAGACGATTTTAAGATAAATCGCTTGTAGATATATTTTTAATGTGATATACCCACAAAGTCATCTACTTTCTTCTTTTCCTCTCCATGCTGATTCAACTTCAATAAGCAGTTCATGTAATTCAAATGGCTGCCTTTCTTTCAAAAATAGATTAGACCCAAAAAAGTTAGAAAAAGAAAACCAGTATTGGGTGATGCATTCTTTAAAAATAGCAGTCAAATAAATATTAACCATAATTCCAAAATAATAACAACCAAATGCTCTTGAAAAGAGAAGATTGTATTCAGAATATATAAAAAGTGATAGTGCCAGAACTGCTTCAGGCATTTAGGATTTCTAGTACATGACAATGTTTTAATCAGGATTAATTGCTTTCAGGGACTAAATTTTTTCTAGTTATATTTCATTGAAGAAATATGTTGTTCAGGTTAATGAAAGGATAACAGGTTATAGTAGAAAGAATGCTACACATTCATTGTACATACCAAATACCTTCACAGAATATCTATCTTTCCCACATACCTAGTCCTTGAAATGTAGATTTGCATTATATATATGTTTGTAAAATTATAACCTCTCATTACCCAAGAAGCACAAATTTGAATAATTATTATATGGGGGAAGTATACTCAAAGGTAGTTAAAAATCCCAGGGGTAGTTCAAAAGGGACATGATTAGGTAAGAACCATCAGAAAGATGTAAAGATGCTACATTAGAAGATGAAGGAAAAAATAACAATCCAGATTCTGAATTTCTGGGAAGCAGAATAGGAGATAAATGCCTTTTACACTAGAATCATTTGAAAAATATTTTAGCTCTGTGGGTGTCTCTATTTTAATCTAGTGAGACTTCTTTTAGATTTCTGTCCTTTAGAACTGTAAAATGGTAAATACGGATTATTTAAGCCAAATAACTTGTAGAAATACTTTACAGCAGATTTGGTTTAGTAAATTAATTCAACTACAGACTTTTCCTAATATAACTACAGGGAGACCACATTTCCTAGTTTCTGAGAATAAGAAAAAGTTGCCACCAGCTTAGTACACATGTATGATGTACATACTACTAAAGGCCTTGCATTAATGAAGTCTTGAAATACTAAATAATATCTAAATAAGAAGCTCCCTATCTTTATTTTCACATTTGGGGATCACTAAGTACCAAAGTTATGTAGAAGGCTAGGTTAAGAATATGGGAAATGAAATCTGTTTGCTAATATTATAAAGATAATTTATGTCATGTTTGAGTTAGAGTTTCTAAAGTAATTAAAAAAGGTAATACAGAAACAGAGAAATTAAAGAATCCAGTAAAGTTATAGTCATCCCAGGATGGTACAGAATATTATAGGAACACTAGATGTTGAAAAAGAAGATAACAAAAATGAGTCCCCTAGAAAAATGTGAAACAAAATCTACACCACAGATTGTCATATAGCTAGAAAATAGTTTCCACTATGCTGTCTTTGATATTTTAGGTTTGTTTAAACAGCAACTTTCACCTCTTAGGAAATGACCCTGTATTAATACTCAAGGCTTTGCAGCTTTTAAGTCAGAAACAAATAATGCTTCTAAATTTAAACAAGCAGGATACTAAGTGTAACCCAGGCCATAGCTGATAAATAAGAATGATCTTCGGGAATAGTCAAACAATCCTGAAATTTTTCATACCTTTCCTCTTCTCCAACATGAGAAGTCCTAGTCAAGATATGTAAAACATTAATAAAGGATTTTTATATTTTTTATTGCTCACTCCAAAGCAAATACACTTTCCTCTTTGCAAGCCTGACTTTGGAAGAGTCACACCCTCACAATTCTTTTATAGACAAAAGTTTACTGCTTTGGCTTAGGTGTTTTCCTGCCTTTGGGTGTTGCTCTCTATTATTTTGGCAACTCCACAGAAAAACAAAATAAATCCATTACGCTTATATTGAATTGTTCAAAGTCAAGATGTCTTCAAACACAGTTTTCTGTTACCTTCTTCACTGCTAATTAAAGTTTAATTATTGCTCTTTAAATGCAACAAAAACGTGTTACTTTAATGTATATTCTCATTGAAACTGGTGATTACAGGAGTGTCTGTGATTGCTTTTTTAATTGTTTTCAAATATTTTCATTAATTATTTTCATTATTGCCTTTGTTGCAGTCTTCTAGTCAGGAACACAGGGTTACCCAAAAAGATCTTCCTAAGATATAAGATGTTAGGCAGAAAAGACTAGATGTATAATTAACGATTTTCATCTCTTAAGAGACTGCAAAGCTCAGAAGACATTTTGCTATTACTGGCATGGTTAAGATGACTTGAATGTTTTGGATCTTAAACTAAGTGAAATACATTTAAAATGTTACAGTTGTTCCAAAAAACGATGATAGCTTACACTTTTCTGCTCCAACGAGATGAAACCTATGATAAGGTTGGAGGGTATATCGATTTTAGGGTAGAAGGGTTAATGTTAAAAAGCCAAGGAAAATTCCTAAAACAGCACTGCCTATCACATATCATTCAATTATACTTATGGTATATAAGTATATACATACAAATATGAATTGAGTGACAAATATGTGATTTACAAAATTCAGTGACAAATAAATCCAGAAAAAACTTCTCTATATTTATATAAACTGGTATATCTAGTGAGGATGTAAAATTTTTTAGAATATATATTTTAACACTTATGTCAAAATATTTATTTTAACTGTTTATTTTTAGTCAGTTGTGGGGCTTGAAATCTGGGCCTGGACATTGTCCCTCAGCTCTTTAGCTCAAGACTAGTGCTGTACCCCTT
Organism: Dipodomys spectabilis; assembly: GCF_019054845.1. NCBI lineage: Eukaryota > Metazoa > Chordata > Mammalia > Rodentia > Heteromyidae > Dipodomys > Dipodomys spectabilis. The sequence continues at coordinate 1,440,960 of NW_024871246.1, read as the reverse complement.
GAGCCACTGTCAGTTTTTTGGTGGCTCATTGGAGATAAGAGAGTCTTCGACTTTCCTGCCTAGGATGACTTTGAACCATGATTCTAAGCTCTCAGCCTCCTTAGTAGCTAGGGTTACAATAATGAGCTACTGGCTCCTAAATACATAATCATTTTTACATATTTATAAAGTATTGAGTGGTAATCCCATTTATTTATATATTGTGTAATGATAAGCTCCATCATATCCATTAATTTCTGCATGTAACATTTCTTTTTAGTGAGAATGCACTAAAATGTATCTTCTGGGTGTGATGACATATCTATTCTTAACTATAATAACTTTGTTTCTTGTGGTATACAAGTGCTGTTTGCTAGAAAATACAGCCACTACCTTCGATAAGGCTGTTAAGCCTTGGAGCCTATTGATACCCTGATTGATAACATTGCTTGGAACAACCACTTTCCATAAGAGCCGTTAAGCCTTACAACTTACCAATGTCCTGTTTGACAACATTGCTTGGCGCCTTCTGAAGATTCCCCACCTATGACCTTTTGCAAAATATACTTTGCAGTTTTGATGCCTAGCAACCCTATTGACCTGCTGATGCTAATTACCCTGTTCAGCGTGGTATATATACTGCTGTGTAAAAAATAAAGTTTGAGACCTTGATCAGAACCCTGTCTTGGTCTCCTTTCTCGTGTCTGGTTTGTCTCTCATTCAGGTCAGTTCCTCTTTGAGCCCTTGTTGACCGACCCAGCGGGCCGGGGCAGGTGGTGCCCAACATGGGGCTCGAAGCATGGATCCTGGTCTGAACGTCATCCGATTGACCAGCCTCTCTCTTCTTCTTGGATGGCCACCCAGCCTGTGAGGGAAGATCTGCATCCTGATCACTGCAGAAACGCCCGACTGTGATACAGATCTGTAAGGTAAGGGAGGTGATGCAATCATGGGACAAACACTTAGTAAGCATGAACTTTTTGTTCAAGGCCTAAAAGCCTCACTCAAGGCACGAGGAACACGGGTTAAGAAAAAAGATTCAACTCAATTTTTTATGCTGATGGAGGATATTTGCCCTTGGTTTCCTCAGGAAGGCAATATAGACAAAGGTAGGGTCATGTTGGAGACTGTCATAAGGATTATTATGAAACTTTTGGCCCCAAAAAGATTCCTGTTCAGGCTTTTTCATATTAGAACCTCATAAATGAGATCCTCCAAGTTTGCTACCAACACAAAGATGTGTCTAGAGTGGTTAAGGAAGGTGAAGAATTTTTAAAAATTAAATTTACAGGGAGTCAGGCCTCCCTTGCCCCAAAACCCTTCTCCTATCCCCCCTCAGTCGCGTCTCATTGTCCCTCGGTTTCCAAACCAATGCCTGACGCTAACAGTAACTCACAATTACAAAAACCAAAAGCTATATACACGGTTCTTTCTAACCTCAGATCCCAAAGGCCCAATGATGCTGTTCTTCCCCCGGAGGACTAGGCCACTTTAGAAGAGGAGGCTGCTAGATACCACGCCTCAGACTGGCCCCCTCTAAGCCCCTTGGGCATGCAACCTTCTCCCTATAAAACAGCCCCTCCCTTCTGTGCCCCTGCCTTGGCCTCTTCAACAGATCTTGAGGAGGTCACCAGACAAGCCACAGTTAAGCTTTCCCGTGAAGCCCAGTCCTTAAGGGCCCTACTTCAGGCCAAGAAAGAAAAGGCCCAACTATTACAACTATATAAACTGGACCTAGAAATTAGGAACACAAATTTACAAAAATTAATGACAAAAAAGAAAAAGATCCTTCATGCTTTTCCAGTCACTCGGTCTCAAATTAGAGCCATTTCGGAAAATCTAAAAGGAGAATCTGATGATCAAGAGACTGAGGCAGATGACAGAGAGGAAGAGCGGGAGGGAGGGCCCAAGTGTGATGACTCAAATGGGGAAGAGAAAGGAGGAGAGCATCTGGTTATTAGAGCTCAAAAATACCATCACCTTAAATTTAGACATATTAAAGAATTAAAAAATGCTGTTTCCTTGTACAGCCCTACCGCTCCTTTTACCATTTCTCTTTTGGAATCATTGAGTGAGGACTGGCTTACAGTAAATGACTGGGCCATGCTAACCAAGGCTACTTTAACACGAGGAGATTTTCTTTTATGGAAGGCTGATTATGGTGAAAGGTGCCAGGATATAGCTCGCTGTAACACATCTGCTGGTTGTCACTCTAAGTCCTGGACCATAGAAAAATTGATGGGCAATAAGCCATTTGATACTAATGAAAAACAGGCTAAATTTCCCCCAGGATTGCTTGTTCAGATTCAACACGCTGCCCTTAGGGCCGGGAAAAACCTCCCTTCTCAAGGGTCCGCTGTTACCTCCTTGGCCAAAGTTCTACAGGGACCCCATGAATCTTACAGTGAGTTCATTGGACACCTTACAGAGGCTGCCGAGTGCCTTATGGGAAAGGAAGAAACTGATAATGAGCTTATTAAACATCTTGCTTTTGAAAATGCCAATTCTGCTTGCCAAACGGCTTTACGTCCCCACCGCCGTGGCAAAACCATTACTGACTTTATCAGACTTTGCTCTAATGTTGACCCCGCCTCGCGCAACATCGGCCTGGCCATAGGCGCTGCCCTTAAGGATTTTACTCAGAGCCAAAAACCTAAAACCTGCTTTAATTGTAAACAGCCTGGCCATTTTTCAAAGGACTGTACGACCCCCAAGGCTGAAAAACCACCCACTCTGTCTTTATGCCCAACGTGCAAACGGGTCATACATTGGGCCTCTGAATGTCGCTCCAAAACCAATATCCAGGGCAATCCCCTACCACCCAAACAGGGAAACTTTGTCCGGGGTCTGCCCCAGGGCCGCAAAATCAAAACAGGACAGAACCCTGGAACTGTCAGGTTCGTCCCCCAAGTGACCCCTCACGCACCATCAGCGCCCTCATATGGGCAACCACAGGAAATGCAGAATTGGACCTCTGTGCCTCCTCCCACACAATATTGACCCCCGAGTTAGGAAATCAGATTCTTTCCACAGGAGTGTTTGGCCCACCGCCCCCAAACACCTTTGGTCTCATTCTGGGGTGTAGTAGTGCTGTTTTTCAGGGCCTTAGTATTTCGCCTGGGGTTATTTACAAGGACTATGAGGGAGAGATTAAGTTACTGGCTACTGCTTCTCAGGGGCCAGTCAAAAGTTTTTCCTGGACAAAGAATTGCTCAATTAATATTGCTTCCCCTTGATAAGACAAACCCTAGCCTTACACAAAAGAGAGGATCCAGAGGCTTTAGGTCTTCGGATGCTTACTGGGTCCAGGAGATTATTCAGGACCGGCCTCTGTTCAAGCTAAAATTGGATGGGGAAAAATTTGAAGGCCTTATGGATATGGTTGCTGATGCTACAATTATTTCTAAAAGAGACTGGTCCCCATCCTGGCCCCTTACCCCTTCCATGACTCACCTTAAAGGCATTGGACAAACCTCTAACCCATTACAGAGCTCCAAAATTTTAACCTGGGAAGGTGGAGCAAAAAATAAGGGCACAGTCCAGCTGTACGTGGTTGAGACCCTCCCGGTTAACTTGTGGGGACGTGATATTTTATCCCAAATGAAGCTTATAATGTATAGTCCAAATGAATTGGTTACTCAACAGATGCTTAACCAGGGCTTTCGCCCTGGACAAGGCTTAGGAAAACATTCTCAAGGCCCTAAAGAACCCATTCAGGTGGTGGTAAATTCATTCCTTTCCGTATGGGCTAGAAAAATTTATCCTAGGGCCGTTGACATGCCTGTACTCCATGCAGACAAAATATCCTGGAAAAGGACTGAGCCTGTATGGGTTGATCAATGGCCTTTGTCCTCTGAAAAACTGGCTACGGCTACTACAGGTACAGGTACTACAGCTACAATACAGGAACAGCTTGCTGCAGGCCACATTGAACCCACCACATCTCCGTGGAACACTCCAATTTTTGTAATTAAAAAGAAATCAGGAAAATGGAGATTACTTCAGGATCTTAGAGAAGTAAATAAGGCCATGGTGTCCATAGGAGCCCTTCAACCCTGACTTCCCACACCCGTGGCTATTCCCACGGGGTACCATAAGATTGTTATTGATTTAAAGGATTGCTGTTTTACTATTCCTTTACATCCTGAGGACCGTGAATATTTTGTATTTAGTTTACCAGTAACTAATTTTAAAGGCCCTATGCCATGATTTCAGTGGAAGGTTTTACCCCAGGGCATGGCAAATAGTCCCACATTATGCCAAAAGTTTGTAGCCCAGGTGGTGGATCCATTTAGGCAACAGAGGCCCTCCATATATTTAATTCACTATATGGATGATTTACTTTTAGCGGGCCCTGACCCTGATCAGCTTCTTTACTGCTCCCAAAGACTTTCTAAAGCCCTTACTGACGCTGGCCTTCAAATTGCTCCAGATAAGATCCAGCTGGCTCCTCCCTATACATTTCTGGGCTTTGAGCTTTTTTATAAAAGGATTTTTTCACAAAAAATTCAACTTAGAACAGCCCATTTACAAACTTTAAATGATTTTTGGAGGCTTCTCGGAGACATTAACTGGCTCCGGCCATACCTTAAACTAACTACTGGTGAACTTAAACCTCTATTTGATATCCTTAAAGGGGACCCAAATCCGACCTCCAGCCGATCATTAAACTCCCAAGCCCTAGAAGCGTTGAGATTGGTAGAAACAGCCATTACAAATCAACAAATTACTTTTATTTCCTATAATAAACCCCTTCAGTACATTATATGTGCCACCAGCTTTACACCCACTGGAGTTTTTTGGCAAGAGGGACCTTTGTTTTGGGTACATTTGCCTGCCTCTCCTCCTAAGGTCCTTACACCATACACCTTCTTGGTAACAGAATTAATCAAAATGGGAAGAGAACATAGTAAAAAAAAATGTTTGGCAAAGATCCTGATAAAATAATACTGCCTTATTCTCCCACTCAAATTCAGTGGTTGATACAAAATGATGATGATTGGGCTGTGTCTTCCATTTCCCTTCAAGGAACCCTTGATAATCATTACCCTGCTAACAAACTTCTCCAGTTTTTAAGATATCAGTCCTTTGTTTTCCCCACACAAACTTCCCCTCAACCCTTATCTCATGCTTTCCTGGCTTTTACTGATGGTTCCTCCAATGGTATAGCAGCTTTTACCATTGATTCTCAGACTGTTTCCCTTCAGTCCCCTTACCATTTGGCACAATCGGTTGAGCTTTTTGCAGTTTTACAAGTGTTTATTCAACTATCTACTGTTCCTTTTAACCTGTATACTGATAGTTACTATATTGCTCATTCCATCCCCTTACTAGAAACAGTTCCTTATATTAAACCAACCACTAATGCCACCCCACTGTTTTCTTTGATTCAACAGTATATTTTAGCCAGACTTTGCCCCTTTATTATTGGACACATTTGTGCTCATTCAGGCCTCACTGGACTTTTAACAAAAGGCAATAATGTAATGGATCAAGCAACTCAGCTTGTTTTTCTGGTGGAACATGATCCTGTATCTCAGGCAAAAGAGGCTCACTCTTTACAGCACCTTAATGCTCAAACACTGCGCCTTCTTTATAATATTTCCAGAGAACAGGCGAGGCAAATTGTAAAACAATATCATAATTGTGTCACTTTTGCATATTCCCCATTTAGGTGTTAACCCTAGGGGTTTGGTGCCCAATGAAATTTGGCAAATGGATGTTACACATATTCCACATTTTGGCAGTCTTAAATATATTCATGTTACCATTGATACATCTAGTGGCTTTATTTTTGCCAGCCTTCACACCGGGGAAGCCCTTAAAAATGTTATTGCCCACGTACTTGCCTGCTTAACTGTTATGGTAAAACCCAACGTTATTAAGACCAATAATGACCCTGGATATACTGGAAATAACTTTCAACAATTTTGCCACCAGTTACAAATTAAACATATTACTGGGATCCCTTATAACCCTCAAGGTCAGGACATTGTTGAACCGGCTCACCAAACTTTAAAAAATACACTTCAAAAATTAAAAACGGGGAACCTTTACCCTATAAAAAGAGCTCTAGAAAACATCCTTCATCATGCCTTGTTTGTTATTAATTTCCTAAGCTTGGACATTAACAGAAAATCTGCAGCTGATCGGCTCTGGCATCCACAAACAAGTCAAAATTATGCTACTCTTTGTTTTTTGGAAAGATCCCCTAACCCATCAATGGAAAGGTCCTGACCCTGTACTAATTTGGGGCCGCGGGTCTGCCTATATATTTGACAATAAAGAGGGCGCAGCTCGATGGCTTCCAGAAAGCCTTGTTAAACCAGTTGATAACAAGACTAACAAACCCTCCATCTTCCAGGGGAAAAGAGAACCCTGAGAATCCACCCTTGGTTGTTTCACATGCTGTTGCCACTGAAAAATTTCATGATCCTCCACCTGCTGATGCTGGTTCCAGATGCCATTATTGAAGCTGACTCCGGTCATTGGGAATTTCAAGTTTTTGCAATAGAGTTTGACCTCCCACAACTGTTGAATAAGACCTGCTTTAAAAATAGCCAAGTAGAATTATACTTGGATGCCTGAAAACCCACTGTTCAATATATTTGGGGAACTTGTGGCATCTGGGAACAGAGTTACGTCACAAATCATAAATATATTTGCTGGAAGCATCTGGCCAGTCAAGCAGGCAATTGTATTGCCCTTATTGGTCCTTCCCACATGAACATTCCGGGTCCCTCAGCTCTAATTTGGAGTTGTTGCATCCTACGGGCCAAAAATGTTTTACAGGTGGCTGTAACCCGGTCAAGTATACAATTACTGACCCATTGAATCCCAAGTGGATATCAGGATTAACAGCAGGAATATGGGTGGATGGCCGAGGGCGAGACCCTTATGGGTTCGTACAAATTAAAAGTTTTGGATACCCAAACCTACTGCCTCCCCCGCTGAAGTTCTTATTCAACAGGTTGTTAATTCCTCCCAAGTTTTTTCCTCTATTGTTGCCCAATTGGATCCGGTGCATTCTGGGACCTTCTCCTTAATACTAGACATCCTTAAGAGGTCCTTTTTGCTGCTAAATACCACACGCCCGGAATTTTCACAAGGTTCCTGGCTGTGTATGGGTCCCACCCATGAGATACCTTTAGATGCGGCTGAGTATTTGGCCCCCCCAATGCTAAATTGTTAGAAGTTATCACCTCTTGCCATGCCTCCCCATATATGTATTCTCCACATGTTCTGCTGGAGGTTCTACCAGAAAATTCCACATGCATTAACTATATTACCTTTAATCAAACCAAGTATTTTTTAGATTGCTGAAGATTTTTTAACACTTCTGGCTACAGAAGGAAAAGACATATTGTCCCCCCCCAAAAAAACCCTCCTTTTTATGCCACGATGGCTTATATCTCTTTTTTAGAGGAAATTGGACTAAAGCCTGTATAATTGTTTTTTTGTTCCCCCCATATTGATATTCTTCCCAGGTCAGAACCCGTTCCCATTTATTTGACTGAGTTTACACGCAGGAAAATAATGCCCTCATTTATTCCCTTTATCATAGGCTTGGGAGTCACCGCTGGCATGGCTGCAGGTGCTGCTGGCATTGCCACTTCCATTTCACTTCATAACTCCGTACAAAACCAATTGGTTAATGACATTCAAGCAGTAACTCGAATTGTCTTGACCATTCAAGAACAGCTAAACTCCTTGCACAAGTTGTGCTTCAAAATAGGCGAGGCCTCGACCTTCTTACTACCAGGCAGGATGGTCTCTGTGTTTTCTTACAAGAGGAATGTTGCTTTTATGTTATCCAGAGTGGCATGGTTTGCGATCAAGTTAGACAACTTCAAGAAAACTTAGAAAAAAGAAGATGGCAAGGTGACTCATCCACCTGATGGTGGGGGACTGACAGCATACTCCCCTATGTTCTTCCTCTGCTTGGACACCTTAGTGCAATCCTGCTAATTGTTATTGTGGGATCATGTATTTTTTACAGGATAATTCATTTCGTAAGACAGTAAATTGACTCCCTGACATCCAAACCCCTGCAAATTCATTACCACAGGCTAGATTTGGCCGATCAGGAATGGGGTGACTGACTTTCGTGGAGCCACTGCCTCTTGCTATACAGGCAAGTCAAACGGCAGAGCTTAGGCCTCTTGGCAGCCAAAACCCGAATCGGCTAGACACACATGCCATGGGCACCTATGGAAGGGTGGAACCTAGTGGTATCCGCCGACGAGGGCGACCAAAAACTCGCCATTCGGGCTCATAGAAGCAAACACATCTTCATAGAGCTTGGATCCATCTGTAATCCTCTCCCCTCAAAAAGGATCGTTAAAACGTTCTAGGGGGATGGGTCTCTACTTCCTTCCACTGGTAAAGGCCCTTATACTACCAGACCTCTGCAAGACTCGGTTCAAGACCTTGTCACCCATTCCCTGTAAATAATTGGCCCATTTAATTAAATAAAAAGGGAGGAGATGCAGGGAACCAAGTGTTGTTTGCTAGAAAATACATCTACTACCTTCGATAAGAGCTGTTAAGCCTTGGAGCCTATTGATACCCTGTTTGACAACATTGCTTGGAGCCACCACTTTGCATAAGAACTGCCACCACTTTGCATAAGAGTCATTAAGCCTTACAACTTTGATAACATTGCTTGGCGCCTTCTGAAGATTCCCCACCTATGACCTTTTGCAAGATATACTTTGCAGTTTTGGTACCTAGCAACCCTATTGACCTGCTGATCCTAATTACCCTGTTCAGCGTGCTATATATATACTGCTGTGTATAAAAAATAAAGTTTGAGACCTTGATCAGAACCCTGTCTTGGTCTCCTTCCTTGTGTCTGGTTTGTCACTCATTCAGGTCAGTTCATCTTCCTGCCCTTGTTGACCGACCCCACGGGCTGGGGCAGTAATTTACACATCAGCCTTCAGAAACACACCAACTCTCCTCGTGCCTCCATTTCTGCATTTTTAAAATGAAGATAACATTCTTCCAACCCTAGATGATGAGATAGGTAACACCATCAGATGACACAGCACACATATTTGCATTATTGTGATTTATCCAACAATTGTTGAATAGCTTGTATAAGAATCTATGAAAAAATTATCTTACAGCTTTTATAAAAATCTCAACCACTAACAATAAAAATATTTAAAAAATCTCAACCATAATTTTATTGGCTTAACACCTTGCTTGAAAGTGTATCCCAAATACCAACAGAATTTACCGTAATTTTTCAAGTTGATAAATCAACTCAATACTCCTTTTCTCTTAAGAAATAAATCCTCTTTATGAGCTCCTCACATTCTGACACATAGCTATGAAGTGCAATTTCATGAGCCCATTATCTCTCATTTTCTGCTCATTGAAATCTGCTTGACAAAATTGTTCTGTTACAAAGCTGGTTGCAAAGACTTTTCTGTGATTTCCCCAAAAGATGGTAGTCATTTTTGTAAGTGACTTCGTAAACATTTTAAGGCAATCGAAGAAGGAAATTGGTGCAGAAAGTTGCACAGGAAATATTTTGAAAATTGTATTATAATCTTTCTTCCTTTTTATTGTCTCTTTTTCTCAGGAGAAGGGATTGAACTCAGGGCCTCAAACTTGCTGGATAATTGCTCTTGATCCATACACCTAGCACTTTGTTTAGCTTTAGATTGATTTTCAGATAGTTTCTTATTAACTGCCTAGTCTGGTCTCAAACCATGACCCTCCTACTTCTGCCTCTCTTATCACCATGTGGCACCAGTGTGTTTTAAATATTGAAGTCCCAGTATTATACTTTTACCAGACCAACTGCAAACCTCCTATACCTTCCAGAGTCTAGCTCATAAGTAGTTAGAATTATTGACATGTACCACTGTATCAAGCTGAATTTTCTTAAAAAGAAATCTTCAGTAGGTCTGCTAACAAAGAACTATTCACTCACTTCTCTTTAGTCTCCAATTCTCTACCTCTGTAACTTCTTTCTCATTTTTCTCCTCACTGAAGCAGGCAAGTTTGTGATAACTTCAGATTAGTTAATGTTTTCAAAATATTCCTTGTTAATCTAAATTATTCATTCCTCATGTTCTATATCATAGTGATTTTTCTATACCAAAAATATTCGTCTCAGCTAGGAGAGGTGACTGATGCCTGGAATCCTAGGTACTCTGGAGGCTGAGATGTAAAGATTTTGGTTGGAAGCCAGATAAATATTTTCTATCTAAAAGGAAACTGGGTGCCTCCTAGAAACATAAAAAAATCCTTTCATATTTGTTATAATAACAGCTTACAAATTTAAAGTTATTCACTTGATAAGCTTAATAGAAACAAGGAATCAAACATGAATTTCTCTCAGGAAATACAAGTCATTCATTACAACACTTACTTGATTTGTGAAAGAGATGAAATCTCATTCTGAAAACATAACTAGGTTCCATTGTTACATTCTCATTTCTGTCTTTATCAAAGATGATTCAGAGGAAACAGGCCTAAACAGATATGAGTCCAGCATTTAATGATCTCTCCATGGTTAGAAAGACAATCTTCACAAATTTTCACGCACCTGAACAACTCATACTGTTGATTCGTTCTGAGCCTGGATGAGTTTTCCCATTTGTCCTTCTGTGGCACTGCTTCTGTGTCAGGTGTGTGTCTTTCATTTTATTCGGCCGAAATGGACTCTTATTTCTGATTGCAAACATTCTGAGAAGCTTTTGCCAGGCCACAAGAATTACAGATAAAATTTTCATCCCATATTCTCCTCTCACATTTCTCCTGTCCTGAAAAGCTTTTTACTGAACAAAACGGAGCAATGATTGCACAGTGATATAAACCTGAGCAAGCATTATCACACTAGTCATAACACCAGAAAGGAACAAGTAGAGGAATCATTATCTGAGTGTCACCAGTATCAAATGACCTATTGCTCCACATGTTTAATTGGGACAACTAATAGATTTTTTGTTAGCTGCCAGTGGCTCACACCAGCAATCCTAGATACTCCGGAGACTGAGGTCTGAAGATTGTGGTTTATAATGAGCCCAAGATAGAAAATCCATGAGATTCTTACCTCCAATTAACTAACATATAGCTGGAAGTGGTACTGTGGCTCAAGTGGTAGACTGCTAACCTTTAGCAAAGCAGCTCAGGGACAGCACTCAGGCCCCAAAACCAGCACACGCACAAAGATAGATGCTTCTAGTTCCTAGCCATGTTCTTTTTTATAATGCTTCTTTTGGTGAAGATTTTGTAATCAAATAATCTTGATGCAAAGTAATAGCTATGCTGTCTTGGGCTTGTAGTCCTCAGCTTCATCTTCCTTGCCTGTACAATGAAGAAATTTCTTTGCCAAACTGGTTCAGTGGGAGAATACAGTCATAATATTCAATGTACATGTGTGAAAATGTGACCACGTAAATGGAGGGGGGGGGTTGGGTGAGATAGAGAAGAATGATCAAATTGATGACATCGATCAAGATGTATTCACAAACCGACATATTAAATTAAAACTTCTTTGTACACTACTTATGTATCATTTTGTACGTAGAAAAAAATGAAACCAGTTCTTCAGTGCAATCCACACATCTTAGGTATAGATTTCTCAAAGCTGTTTCTTTTAAAGAATATAGGACCGAGAAGAGTGGAACAAATCAGTTCCAGAATAAAACTGATCAACTCTACCCCAACATTAACATCAATAGTGATGTTGACCACACACCCTTGATTTCATGCACTGAGAACACATTTCCTCCCATCCCCCAATCCTGGGTTTAAATTCAGGGCCAAGATTCTGTCCCCTCCACCCACTCATAGCTAATGCTCTAACATTTGAGACACACATCCAATTCTGGCTCTTTTTGTTTAATTGGAGATGAGTCCAATGGATTTTCCTGCCCAGACTGACTTTAAATCATAATCCTCAGATCTCAGGCTCAGAATATAGGTGTCACCCATCAGTACCCAGCTTGAGAACTCACTTTTCCACTGTCATTCTCCTTCCCGAAACTACAATCTTGGGAGAAAAGATTCAGAGAGCCCCCAATTGAAGAACATTCTATAGAATGCCCTGTCCCATACTCCTAAAAAGGGAGAAATGCTATCTCTCTCCCTTTGATGAAACAATAGATGTTAGATTATTATATGATAATAATAGTAGATATTATTATAATGCTCTCAATATCTATTCCTATCCCCATTGATACCAGGCTTGGTTGTAGAACTTACTTGACAAATGACATGTGAGAAGTGATGGCATGTGTCTTTTCTAAGCTTTAGCACTGTGGTTTTCACTCTTTGCATCCCCTGGGAACCTCCAGCAGTCAGTCTGGATCCCAGAATGGACAGCATGATGAGTGGAAGTTGATCTGGAATAGGCTTTGTAGCATGAGAGAAAGTAATCAAAATTGTAAGGTATTGCATCCTTGGGGTTGGTTTCCCACAGTAAAATTAAGCTCACATTGAGGTCCCAGCTCTAGGTAGTCTAGGTCTCTTTCTCCCTATTTCCTCCCACTTCCTTCTCATTCTTCCTGAATATTTCCTCTTTCTCCTCAGGAGACAGCAATTCTTGAGTCTCCTTATCCTAGAAACTGGTTTCAGGGTTAAACATTGTGGCTTTCTGTTTTACATTTTTTCTTAAGTATTTCTTCACTTTTGTCTTTCTGGAGTTTTCAGCCAGAAGCTCCCAAGTGTGATGGATCTTCAGATAAAAACCCTCTGCCAGGGCTGAGAAGGTGGCACAGTGGTAGAGTGCTTGCTTTGCAAGCATGAGGCTCTAGGTTCGATTCCTCAGCCCCACATAAGCAGTAAAAGTTGGAAGTGACACTGTGGCTCAAGTGGGATAGTGCTAGCCTTGAACTGAAGAGTTGAGGGACAGTGCCCAGGCCCAGATTTCAAGCCCCAAAACCGACCAAAGTAAGCCAGGCCCAAAGAAGCAAATTATTTAAATTGGGATACAGGTGGATCCAGTGCAACAATGAGATGTGCAAGGCGTTATGTTGAAAAACAAACTTTACAACTTTGGTGGGAGGGGGGTCTGAGGAGGGACCACGGGGTGGGGGCCGGGAGTTGGGAAGGGATGGGAAGGGGAATCAAAGGAGGCAGCCACAATGCTTGATAAGATATGTACTCTTTTTACCTTGCCCATGTAATTGTAACCCCTCTGTATGTTATTTACACAATTAAAAAAATAAATTCCTCTGCCACATCTGCCTTGTTTGCTTTCACTCCCCTCATGTTGGCATACTGGGAGGCAAGAATAACATGAAGCTCCAGAAACATTTTGCATAGAAAAAGAAACCACCGCATGGGAAGTGAGGGGTGTATTACAAGAGATTGGGAGCTGAACACAGTTAGAAGGGACCACAGCTTCAGCCTCAGCTGTCTTCTGAATCATTGTCCTGTTTCCAGCTGCAAGCCTTTGCTCCAAAATCTATGTGGCGAATTCTGCAATTCTTATTGAATCATCCACACACACAGACTTAGTTAGGCATCCAGTATGACATAAAATATACATCTCTTAAATCAGAGAAATCTGTACTGGAGAAAATGTGCAGAAAGGACTTCATTTAATCAGGTTCACTTCATTTTTACATGCTTATAATTTGACTTAGAGAACAATATCAAATTCTCTTAGCCTTCACAAGATCAAAATATCCAAGCAATACACCACTGTAATGAAAAAAATCTTTTTACTAAAGTGAGTATTTGGAATGGGAAAAATCAAATATTATAAAACTTAAAAATTGATCAAATACCAAAAGAAAAAGAAAGACATTGATCAATAATGAAATACCAACGTGTTTAGTAAATAAATGAAATGTTTGAGATTCTTATCCACATAGGATATACATAGGAAAATAAATAGTAAAGTCACTGAGATCCCATCTTACACACCAGAATAGCTATCACCACGCAAATAAACTCCTGGAGAGGTTGAAATAAATCAGGATTTGTGTTTGGTGGTGTGGCATTGTAAACTAGTGCAACCCATATGGAGATCATGATGGAAGATTACACGATACAAAAAAGACACATATCTTGAAGATCATTATTGCAAATTGGATCCATACTGAAAGAATATAAACCAAGGGCTGGGAAGGTGGCTCAGTGGAAGAGCGCTTGCCTTGCATGCCTGAGGCCCTGGGTTCGATTCCTCAGCACCACATAAGCAAAAAGAAAAAAACCGGAAGTGGCACTGTGGCTCAAGCGGTAGAATGCTAGCCTTGAGCTGAAGAACTGAGGGACAGAGCCCAGGCCCAGAGTTCAGGCCCCATGACCGGACCCCCTCCCCCAAAAAAAAGAATGTAAATCAATATGAACATACATGTTCATGGCAGCAATATTCATAGCAACCAAGCTGTGTAATCAACCTGGATGTTCCAAAGCTATAAACATGTTTTGGTATATAAGAGAAGTGGACGTTTCTACTATATCATTGCTAAATATTTTTGGATAGATACCTAATCCTAATTTCACTGGGTTTTGTGGTATAGTGTTTTTTCTTTAATGAAGGACTTCCATATTGATTTCAGAGCAGTTACAATAGGATGAAAATATCATATAAAATGTGCATATTAGATAAAATTTATCTATATCAATGAATACATACAGATCATCATATAGAGTTTATAATTTGAGGCAATTTTAAGAAGATAACAGTAGGGGGAAAACACAATGTTAGAAGATTAATAACAAATATACAAATATGGAAAAATAGAAAAAAAGTGCAACTAATTAGTGCTAACAGTAACAAAACATTTTCCTCAAGTTTTAAATATGAAACTATTAAAATAATACTTAATAACATCAAATAAATATGGCATGGAAGAAAATATAGCATAGACATATTTTCCACAAAATTTGTTTTATTTTATAATAAATGGATTAAAACAAAATGTAACTACACGTCTGAAGATGATAACATTTTCAAGTGTCATTGATTGAATCTAGGAAAGGAAAGTAACCGACAAGTACAGGGTAAGAACAACCTGGGTTATGGAAGAAGATACTTAGTAGAACTTTGTGAGGAAAGAATGTTCCCCTTTTTCCTCATCAAAATAGGACAGCTACCTTTTGAGAGAACACTTGTAATGTAGTCAGAGCAGTGGAGTTACTAATTTAGGTAGTAACTTATTACTTTTATTCCCTAATCTTGTGATGTGATTCCCAAATGATGTGAGTGATCCTAGATTTTCTGAGCCCTTTTTTCACCCAGAGTTTCTAATTTCTCCACATGCCAATGATTCTTCTGCTACCCTCATTTCTTCTTGTTTCTCAACTCAACTCCTGTGACCTTTAGTTTCATGAGAAAGAGCTGAAGAAATATGAGGATGGCCTGGTGTCTGAGGTAACATCCACTCCTGTTTGGAGGATCTGGGGAAGGACCACCACGTGGGCCTCATAATCAGATATTAATTAACCTCTTTAGAAATGGAGAAACTCACTCCCTCAGGCAGAATCTGTCATTCCTTGACTTTCTTTGAAGAGATTTGGTAATAGGGAACAATTCAGAGAATGAGCTTTCCCACCACCCACCACAGCCTTGTCAGAATGAACAGGATCAAAATTAAAAGTGGCTTCAGTTCCCATAGGGCTAATCAAAAGCCAAGAGATCATACATTCCTCCTCATCAGGGACCTTCTGGTAGGAATAGAGTCTGGGCAAAGTCTAAGATGAAGATAAAATGAGACTGGGCCTAAGGAGGACACAAAAGTATGACCCTCTCTTTGACTCCAAGTGAGTTGTGTAGTGAGACATGACAACTTCCTTCATATATGAAAATTCATTAAGTGAGTTATCTCACTGCCACTTTGTAGGAGATCAGTTTCCCCAAAGGAGAAGTTGTTAAATGTTGTGATTGCCAGGTTGCTTTCTAGGCTGTTGCCTCTCCCACTCCTTCCCATGCCAGAAATGCATTTCTTCTTTTAGGCACTCAACTACTTGTCCTGACTCTTAGGCAGTAATACTGTAGGCTATTATTTTGCCAACCTCTTGCATTTGAGGTAGAATAGGCCCAGGCACTGCTCATGCCAAGGGGTAAATTCAAGAAGGTGAGTATAAACTCATATTTGTATTGAAAAATAATCATATTGAAAGAATTAAGTGAAATTAATAATTGAGAGATTTAGGATTCATAGCCGCTAAATTTAAGTAATTATTACAAACACATGTAGAATCATGGATTAGGAAGAGAACAGTGAAGTAGTTTCAATATAATTTGCAAAAGATACACCATAGCCATAACAGGATATGAGAGCATGAAGAAACTATTGGCATAGTTCCATTTACTATCTTAGGAGTGACATTGGATAGGAGGCTTTTAGAATAATATCTAAAAGAGAGGAACTTGCTTGGCACTGGTGGCTCACACCTGTGTTCCTAGCTACCCTGGAGGCTGAGATCTGAGTATTATGATTCAAAGCATGTCCATACAGAAAAAGCCAGAAGTGGTACATGGGTCAAGTGGTAGAGCACAAGCATTGAGCTCCGGGACACTGCGTAGGCCATGAGTTCAAGCTTCATGATCAGAAATACAACAACAACAAAACAATAATGATAAAAAGAAATAAAAGAAGGACTTAAAGATATGTGATGCAATGAGGCTGATGTGTAACTGTTTATGGAACCTACAAGGAGACAAAATTTGGAGCCAAATGATACCTATTCATGACTAATCAAGGATGCAAAGCAAATGCCAAATTCCTCTTCTCAAAAACTTGCAAACTTGGGCTGGGTTGGTGGCTCAGTGGTAGAATGCTTGCCTGCATGCATGAGGCCTTGGGTAGTATTTCTCAGCACCACATAAGCTGAAAAAGCCAGAAGTGGAGCTATGGCTCAAGTGGTAGAGCACTAACCTTGAGCTGAAGTGGTGAGGGTCAGCGCCCAGGCCCAGAGTTCAGGCCCCATGACTGGCCAAACAAAACAAAACAAAACAAAACAAAACAAAAAAACTATACTAAACTTCCAACCATATCTTTACTCATAATTGAGGAGAGGCTTTTTTTACAGGAACTCTTCTTATCTAGCTCAAGGTGATCAGAACTTCAGTAGAATTTTCATGTTGAGATGTAATGTGCCTAACTCTACTGAAGCTAATCATGGCTAGGAAAGTATGGACTGATACGTTTGTTGTATTTTTCCTCATAAATATATAATATTCTCAGGTATTATATGAAATATATTTTATAATAAACAATATATTATACATTATATAATATATTAAATATATTATAATATAACATATATATTAACAGACTTCCTAATTTTAGAGTTAGGAACAAGCAACATATTAAAAGAAAAATGCTTGAATCTCTGAGTAATTTCTCTACCACAGGACAATTCCAAGTTTCATTCTTATTACCCAAAGAGCAACATATAGGTAAGCGATGCCCATGGAGGTGGTTCCCTGGATTTTGGAAACTGTTATTGCATATCTATCTATCTATCTATCTATCTATCTATCTATCTATCTATCTATCTATCTATCTGAAATATTGTTTTATAATAGTGAATATATCTAAAACTATAATAACAGATAAATAAGTGAACTCCTATGTGCACACACACTCAATCACTTTCAAATATAAGAATTTCTTTTCTATGCTGCCTATTCACCTACAGAGCGAGCACATGAGTTGCCATTGAATTGTCCTGGAAGTTCTTTATCTGGCTACTCTAGCTTCACATGCTTTGTTCTGTAAGTAGCCAGATGTTATATGTTCAACATACTTGTTACAGGCAAAAGTATCCACCCTGTCACACAGAGAAACTTGGATTTCAGAAATGCCACAAATAAGTGGGAGGTACACAGTACTTTTCAAAATTGGATAGATTACATATTTATTAGAATACTTGTAAGAAAAAATATTCAGTGCAGGATGAAACACTTCAGAAAACTACATTTAAAATTATGTATAACCGGGTGGAGGTAGCTCATGCCTGTAATATTTGCTAATCTGGAGGCTGGAATATGAGGATCACAGTTCAAAGCCAGGTTGAGAATAGTCCCCGCGGGACACTTATCACCAATTAATCATTGAAAACTAAAATTGATTCTGTGGCTCGAAGTTGTAGAGAGCTAACCTTGAGCAAAAGACATCAGGAGCATGGCCAGGCTCTGAGTTCAAATTCTGTAATAGATAAGAAATAAAATAAAAAATAAATTACATATAATTTTTTATCAACTCTGTAAAAGGAAAATAGGATATAACACATGGCAACACAAGACTTCAAGTTACAAAGTTCCAGGGCATTTTCTCACTATTGACAACTAGGAGTAATCCATATCAAAAAAAAAAAAAGATGAACGATTTATACCAAATTCCAAAATATGTAATACAAAGTAAATGCAATAAACATGCATTCCACAGTCTAGTAATATCATATTGTGTAAAGAATCTGATTAACTGATTCATGAAAAAAATACTATGCAGTTAAAACATCCTATCTCAGGTGTCAACTTAGCACAATACTTTCAATCTATGATGTCTGTTTTGTATATTATCCAGCCCTATCCATCCCACAATGGCAGAAAGCTCTTCCTGAGAAAGTCCAGAGACCTGTCTACTGTGAGTGCTCAAGGTAGACCTGTTCCCATTCTCTATTATTTGGGCATGTGATAGACAATATCTGATAAATTGGAAAAGGCACAATTTGGGACTGGCTTCCAGTAATGATATTTTAATTCTCAGAAAAAAAGGAAATTGAAGACAGAGGGCAAATTTACCAGATCCCTGAAAGATTTCTATCATTGTGCTAAAACTGTATCCTTCTACTGACACTTGAACAAACGTCAGCAATTGTCACTCCAACCACATGTCCAAAAAATAACTTTCCAAATATTGACCTGTTTTTACTTTGGTAAATCAAGACACAATATTGTGGCCCTGTTTTACCTAAACTATTAGCTATGTTTGGCCCAAGGGATAATTGACCTTACCAATTTCTTAAATTTTAGGTCATCACATACTCACTTCGTTGCCCTTAAACATTAAAAATACCTATCCATATAAGTCTGCATTACATACTTATTACTGTTTTTCTTCATTTGTCATGTTTTACATATTTGAATATCCCCGGGGTTAGTTCTGTAATGTTCATTCTCATGGTTGTTATCACTGAGTACATGTAATTATTTCTTTTTTTTTTCTCTCCAGCTCTGTTTTTTTCTTTAATTCAAGTCCTTAATAGCATCCTGTCTACTGACAACTAGCTACTGATTTTAACAAACTAAAAAGATCCCAAAGTGAGCTTCGATCTTTATATACATACCTGGTCCTCATTACTATTTAATTAAGTGATAATTCTTCTAGTCTTGTCAAAATACCTGGCAGTCATTTCAGACTTACATACTTTCCACTCCTCATATTTAATCTATGACCAGGTTTCAACAAATTAACTCACGGAATATTTTATGAACCATACATACATACATAAAATATGTGTGCTAGTACTATGAGTTAAATTCAGAGCCTAGGTTCTTTTACTTTTTTTTTTTTGCTCAGGCTGGCAGGCTTCTATTTGAACCACAGCTCAACTTTTGGCTTTTTGGTTCTTAGTTGAAGATAAGTGTGTCGTGGTCCATTTAACTAGTCTAGCTTGAAAATATGATCCTCTGTTTTCAGCCTTCTAAATAGCTAGATTTAAAGGCATGCACCACTAAAACCACCCCTATTATATTTGAATGAAAAATAAATTTAAAGAATGAATATTTCATGGGACCTCTGTTTCATTGGACTTGGCTTACTTCACTTAATATAATTGTTTTCCAAGTCTTTCCATTTCCTAATAAATGAGGCCATGCCATTCTTTCTGATGGAGGCATAGAATTTCATTGTGTATAATTACCATATTTTCTTGATCCATTAATCTACTGAGGGGCATCCCATGGTTTCCCTTATTTGCAATATCTAGTATATGTATGAGTCAAGCAGAAAAGGTAAGATAAGGTGATGTTAGGAAAATGAATTCTAAGATATGTATTCAAATGTTTTTTTTCTTTCATGCATTTGTTTCTAACGCATTTATAAGATTATTTCTTTGTTGCTTTGTATGTCCATCCCCCACAGTATATCCCCTGCTTTCACTGTATTTGATATCTGTATAATTTGTGGAGGGAAAGGGGAAAAACAAGTCATTTAAATAAGGATAAAGGTAGACCCGTTGCAACAATGAGAAGTACAAGTTGTCATGTCGAAAACGAACTTTACATCTTTTATGGGGGGGAGCATTAAGTGTGGGGCTGGAGGAAGCTGGGAAGGGATGGAAAGGGGAAACAAAGGAGGAGGCTACAATGCTTGATAAGAAATGTACTCATTATCTTGCCATCTAATTTTATATTTTCACAATAAAATAGGAATGAATATTTCTAATATTTTCAAATCAGTATGTTTTCATTTACACTAAAACACATTGCCTTAAATGCTTTTTGTTATTCTAGCTATCTTACCAAGAAAGGAAAGGAAAAATTCACAACCGAAGAAGCTCTGAATGTACAAATGCTCAAGCCTGCAAGCCACAATTTCTTTGCTGGGAAATAAAAAAGGATGCTATCGTCTAAGGCAAAGCAGGAGAAAATGCTCTTTACTGAAGTTACTGGAAGTTGATGAAGATGAGGAGGAGCAACTTTATCCAGAAAGTATAACAGTGTTTGCTGTCGTAGGATGACTCTAGTGGATAAGTGTAGCCAATCCTAGAGGATGTTTATAGCGATGAGGAGAATATTTGAAGGTGCATATGTGATTACAAAGGTGAGTTTTCTTGAAGATATATGTTTGTAGCATAGTTTCTATACTGCTGAAAAAGAGACAAGATAGGGATGTTGACATTCCTTGTATCTTTCACGGTATTAAATTAAAACCAGTTTTATACAAATATTATTTATAGTAATTATAGAATATCACTAATTATGCAAATATTACAAATATATCATTCATATGTTATGTAATATAACAATACATACATTATGCACACATAATTTAATTTTTCTACTTGTCTGTCCAGGAATTAAACTAGGAATATCTTTGAAAATTGATAGCAAAGTATGGTCCTTACAATTTTATGTAACATATAGTTTAACCCAATAATTAATTTGTTCCTCACTTGGTTTAGAAATGGAATATTGCAATATAATTGAACATTCAAAAATAATTATGTAAGAACATGCCACGGATGGAATTAAAAAATATAACATCAGTCATATCTGTAATCCCAGCTACTTAGGGGCCAAGATCTGAGGACAGATATATGAAGCCACTCTGAGTGAAATGGCTCAGGGACAACATCCAGAGCATAGTTCAAGCCTCAGTACTGGTACAAAAATAAATTATGTGACTAAAACATGCAAATATATGTATTTAAATAAAGATGTCATTTCTTGTATCCTTCACAGTATAATACTAAAACCAGTTTATACATGTATTTTTAGAGTAGTTATAAAATATCAGTAATTATTCATATATTATATATATATATCATTTTTATGTTATGTGATATATTGCATATATTATGCACACCAATTTTATACTGATAACACTAATATCCATTAAATTGATATATATTTTAGAATAGGGAATAAATTTTCTTTGGTACAACAAGGAAGAAACTAGTCACAAAAATTATTCATTTTGTATTATATATCCATAACAAACTATTCCTTGTGTATTCAAGGTACTGAATGATAAAAGCCTGTGTTCATCAGCACAGGAGTCTTTGACATGGATTTGTTCTCCTTAAGCAATTACTCCTGGAATAATAAACAATGGAAACTGAATGATGTTCATTGTTATTTCATTTGGAATAAAAATCACTTACAATGTCATTACCCAGACCCTTTTCATTTAAAATACTTATATTCTGTAGCAATGTTATTGATGTTATAACCATAATTAGGAAGAAAATGTGAGATCATCTACTCAATAGCTCTTGAAAGGTCAGAATATTCTCAGATATGCCTGGTAAAAACCTGGATTTGAATTATGGGTCTACAACTGGTCAGTCTTAGGTACTTGGGAAATTTGTTTGGCCTTGTTGCCTACTTCTGTTTTAATAAAATACTTAGGGCTGGGTAGGTGGCTCAGTGGTAGAGTGCTTGCCTTGCATACATGAGGCTATGGGTTCAATTCCTCAGCACCACATAAACAGAAAAAGCTGGAAGTGGTGCTGTGGCTCAAGTGGTAGAGTGCTAGCATTGAGCTGAAGAGCTGAGGGACAGCACGCAGAGTTTCGGTTCCACAACTGACTAAAAGAAAATAATAAAAAATAAAAAAAAAATTAATTTCCTAACTTGAAATACTGTCATAAGCACTAATTACCCTAATGCAGGTGCAGTGCTTGGAATGGTGTCTGCACAGAGAAGTCAGCTTCCATCAGTATAGTCACAGCATCCTTCCTGAAGGCATTAAGAAATATATACCCAATTGATATTAATATCTGTGAAAATTTGTCTTTATTTAAAAAAGTCTTTTCTTCATATGAAAAAATGAAAGTAATGTTAGGACTGTCCTGTGGCTTTTACACTGAAGTAGTTTTGCCTAAATTTCATTCTTAATCTATTAGTGGTAGCAGTAGCATTCTTTAGTGCTACCCTTCATATTTCTAGTTCTGTGTTCCATTTGGAATACTATTGTAACTTAGTTCATAATCTTTGTTATCAGAATAAATAAACAAAAACTGCTGATGTTTTCAACAAAGAGAAAATTTTAGATGTGCATTATATTTTATGTTCTTAATAGTTTCCTGAAATTATTCCTTTTGGATTATATAACCCTAACAATCTATTTTTTATGATTTCTTATATGACTTATATAGATTTTTTATATGATTCTTACATGATTTCTTAGAGATCCATAAATAAAACAGCTCAGAACAGGAAAAGAGTAGGTAAGAAGTCATAAAAAATAGTATTATGGTGGTCTTAATGGCTAAGTGTAAAGCACATATAAAAAAACCAATGGAAGATTCATTTTCTCTTTTTGCTATTATCTCCCCTTCTTTGTAGCAAGGTTCTCACTATGAAGTGCCAAGTGGTCTGGACATTTCAAACCTTATCTCAGTGACAGAAGTGATGTGATTAGGGACATGTTCTCCCATGACTGGCTTTTAGGAAGCTCACAATAAAGCAATACAAATACACATAAATAAAGTTTTGTGAGTGATGTGTATTCAATTCCTCAACTGCCAAAATTAAATTCATATATGAAAACATCAAATTACTTACATTATAATATATGCAGTTCAACTGGCATCACTAACACCTCCATAAATCAAATGCAAACTAAAAGCTCTACTTCAAAAACCAACTTCAAAGGCAGTGTTGGAAATACAAGAAGATAAACAACAAATCTAAAGTAGTGAGATCTTTAACCCTGGCAATGAGCAATGATAGCTGAAATTTTAACCAGGTTTGAAAAGTTCGGGTGTCCACTAACCATGTGATTAGAGTTGCAGAGTTCACCTTGGGATCAAGATTGGAGGTAAAATTCAAAGGCAGCTAAGGTTGCTGCAGTATTGTAGCTTGATACAGTGTGACCCTCCCTGATAATGGTAAAGCACAGAGTAGAAGCTAAGTCAGTAAAATGTATAGGAAGGATTCAACATTGAGAGTAATTGCAGGGGGTGATCATCACTCTTGCTTTGAAAATGTACAGCTCATCATTCTACTTTAAGCTCTAGCGGATTTCTGATATAAAGACAATTATGACACAACAATGTGCCATTAGTGCTGAGCAGTGTGGGTGTATATTAGTCTAACATATGTAAAATCCTTAGAGGTATAGAATGGCCTGACCTTCACACTTCGTTCTATGTTGTTGAGTTTCATGGAGAAATGTTCATAATTAGGCAATTCATACTCATCTAAATCTGATTCAGTCAACTGAGATAAGACATTAGGGTCATTACTTCAGTTACGAGGTTTTCTGACCCATGGAAAAAATAACATTATTTCACAATGTATATATTTTTCTGAAAATTTATGCAATATCAAGTACAAAATATACAAAAAGACAATTATCCATCTCTTTATATTATCAAAAATAAAGATACATCTGAATTGTACTTTCTTGCTAGAAAATCACAGGATGACTGCTGATGTTTGGGATCTTCCAAGGTGCTCCTATACACTTCTGAATCTTGTTCAAGGAGGTGTTTTTCCATAGTTTGTTTTGAGGTGTTCAGAATATCAATACTGTAACTAACAACAACCATGGAACAGCAAAGATGATGGGATACCTGGCCAAAAATCTGAGAAATCACAGGAAGTGATAGGAAAGAAGACACCAGAGGACCCATAGCCTCTTTGCCAGGTTCTGGATCCCAAAATCCTGCTTAACATGCTTTATATTCATTCTACTACAGGGTTGGGAGATCGTCAGTGCCTACAGGTATGTCCACAAACTAAGGCATCAATCTAGCTTGTGGTTACAACTATTAACATGACGTATTGTTTGTATACATAATGATAATTAAATCCCTTTTTGTTAGAGAGCCTAAGGGAGCAATAGTCATTACAACCATAGCACAGACATCCATCTTGTCTCCAAAGTCTTAATCTTTTAATGTCCAACAGCTCTAACTTAAATACTCTTGAGGTAATAACTCATACTCCAGTCTTCCCTTGACTGTTTGAACTTCTCAGGAACCTGAAACTTGAGAATTAGGAATTGAAGAAAGCCTGGTCTAAACTGCAGAATCTTGTCTCCAAAGAAAAGAAATTCTATATATATTTATCTACTATGAAACATACAATAAGTTAAATTTATATAATGGAACAAATAGATCATTGTTAATGGAAATAAAATTTTGGCACAAGTTTTCAACACATACATATGTGTGTATATATATATATATATATATATATATTTAAACTTGGAGAAATAAAATTTCAAATGGTATTATCTGCAAGTTTAAGTCTACCTGCCACCTACCTATTTACCGACACATTTATTTCTGGTTAGTCTTCACAAACGACTGTTTTCTTACTTAAGTACAAAAAATTGCAAAACAAAAAGTACAAAAATTGCAGTATCATAACACAAATGTAGTTTAATCCCTACCATAATAATTTGGAGAAAACATGCATTAAGTTAATGGCATTGAATACTGCTCAGGAAGGAGAGTCTAGAAGAATGTATAGTGTGTGTGTGTGTGTGTGTGTGTGTGTGTGAGTGAGTGTTCCATAAGTAAATAATGGAGTCAGAAGTAGACATATTATTCTTGCTTAGTCTTTTTGCTCAAAACTGACACTCTATTACTTGAGCCACATCTCCACTTCTGGATTTTGGTTTCTTAATGGGAGAAATATCTCACAATTTTCCACATGGGCTGTTTTAAACCAGGATCCTCAGTTTTTGACCTCTAAAGTAGCTAGGTTTTAAAACATGAGCCACTGGTGGACAGCAACTACGATAACATTTTTGCATTGTTTGAATAAATTTTAAAGTAAGACATATATGTTACTTGTGAAAATGATGAAATAGTAATTAATGTTTAACAGAATTTAAAGCATGCAAAGCTGAGAAAGGCAAATGGTTGAGAATTGTATGGAATAAATCAAAATTACCTGTGACAGTTTTCAGTAGTTACACAGAAATGATTGCATTGTTGGACCCTAAGGCCATCAGATAGCTGAACTCCAGCTGGCTGCTATGCTCATTAGGCCAGCTAATGCTTTTCACAAACATGTGATGTTGTTGGATGGCAAGGATCAGTTTCAAGATCAGAACCTGAAATATTTCTTTTTTTTTTTTTTTTACAGTGAAAGCAGGGGTTATATTTTGGGGGAGGGACATACAAAGCAACAAAGAAATAATCTTATAATTGCGTTAGAAACAAATGCATGAAAGAAAAAACATTTAAAATACATATCTTATGGTTCATTTTCCTAACATCACCTCATCTGACCTTTTCTGCTTGACTCAGACATATACTAGATAAGGGAAATAATGGGATCTGTGTTTCATTGGGCTTGGCTTACTTCACTTAATATAATTTTTTCCAAGTCTTTCCATTTCCTAACAAATGGAGCAATGCCATTCTTTCTGATGGAGGCATAGAAATCCATTGTGTATATATACCACATTTTTTTGATCCATTCATCTACTGAAGGGCATCTGGGTTGGTTCCATATCTTAGCTATGGTAAATAATGTTGCAATAAACATAGTTGTGCTAGTAGCTTTAGTGTGGTCTTGTTTGTAAACATTTTGGTAAAAGCCAAAAAGTGGGATTGCTGGGTCATAAGGGAGGAATTAACTTAACCAAAGATGTGAAAGACCTCTATGTTGAAAACTTTAAAAACTTGAAAAAGGAAATCAAAACAGAACTTAGAAAATGGGAAAAACTCCCATGCTCCTGGATTGGAAAGATTAACATCGTGAAAATTGCAATACTTCCCAAGGCTATCTACACATTCTACGCGATACCTATCAAAACTGCAACCTCATTCATCAAGGAAATAGAAGAGGCAATCCAAAAATTCATATGGAACAATAAAAGAACCCAAGTAGCAAAAACGCTCCTCAACGGAAAGAACACTGCTGGAGGAATATCAATACCAAATTTCAAACTCTATTATAGAGCCATAGGAATCAAAACAGCTTGGTACTGGCACAAGAACAGACCTCAAGACCAATGGAATAGAATTGAAAATCCAGAAATGAACCTACAGACCTATAGCCATCTAATCGTTCATAAGGGAGCTAAAATAATAGAATGGAAGAAAGGCAGCCTCTTCAGTAAATGGTGCTGGCAAAATTGGTTAACTACTTATAGAAAACTAAAGCTAGATCCTTATATATCATCCCGCACCAGAATAAACTCCAAATGGATCAAAGACCTCGGGGTCAAAGCAGAAGCTCTGAAACCATTACAGGATGGAATAGGAGAAAGCCTAGGTCTCCTTGGCACAGGCTGAAATTTTCTGAGTAGAGACCCGGAAACACAACAAATCAAAGAAAGGTTGGACAAATGGGATTGCATGAAGTTGCAGAGCTTCTGCATGGCAAAGGACATAGCTAGCAAGATCAATAGAAAGCTCATGGATTGGGAGAAGATCTTCACTAGCCATACAATTTAAAGGGGTCTCATATCTAAAATATACTTGGAACTCAAAAAAATTAAATCTCCCAACAACAAATCCTCAAAGAAACAACTGCCCAATAAATAAGTGGGCTAATGACTTAAAGAGAAACTTCTCTGAAGAAGAAAGCAGGATGGCCAGTAGACACATGAAGAAGTGCTCAACCTCCCTAGCCATAAAAGAAATGCAAATCAAACCAACATTGAGATAGCAGCTCACCCCAGTTAGAATGGCAAAAATCAAGAACTCCAATAACAACAGATGCTGGAAGGAATGTGGACAGACAGGAACCTTACATCATTGTTGGTGGGAGTGTAAACTTGTTCAACCACTTTGGAAAGTAGTATGGAGGTTCCTCAAAAGAACCTGAAATATTTCTATTGATCTAGAAGGGTCAACAATCCAGGACAAGAAATGTGATTAACAGTGATGAATGAAAAAACCATCCAATCCAAAGAAGACAGAATAACTGTTACTATATCTGAAACGAGTATCACAAGGAATCGTGGGCTGAATATGATGGTCAATGTCTGTAATGTCTGAATTTGGGTGGCTGATTTAGGAGTAGGCTTGGGACCAGTCTAAATTTCAGGCCAACAGAAGGACACATAGCAAAATGCTATCTTAAAACAACAACCACAAAAGACTCAATGACTGGGAATGTAGTAGAGTGCTAGGGTATCATGCATGAAGCACTTGATTTGATTCCTCAGTGTGTCATAAGCAGAAAAACTGGAAGTGGTGCTATGGCTCAATTGGTAATGTGCTAGCCTTGAGCAAAAGACACTCAACGAGAGTGCCTAGGCCCTGATTTCAAGCCCCAGAGCTAAAGAATTCTTTATACTCAATACAAAATTGTTCTGTTGTGCATTTATAATAAACTTTGTTAGGAAAAAGTAAAATAAATTAATGAAATATTATCTGGCATTGGACAGGACATAGTGAGATCTAAAAATGATTGCTGCCGAAGGCTCCTTGATACAACTTACATTACAGATACACTTGCCATATTGTGATTTTTTTAAGGATACAATCATGGGTTTTTTTCTTTTTCAAAATAATTGTACTGCCAGGTGTCAGTAGCTCACACCTGTAATCCTAGCTACTAACGAGGCTGAGATTGAAGGTCTCTTTTCAAAGCCAGCACTGGTAGGAAAATCTGTGAAACCCTTATCTACAACTTAAGGTTCAGAAAATGTGAAGTGGCACTTTTGCTAGCCTTGAGCTGAAGAACTGAAGAACAATGCCCAGGACTAGCGTTCAAGTCCCACAACAGACAAAAAAAAAATACTAGTAATAATAGTAATTATATAATTACTATTAAGGTGTTATATATAAGGGCTACTAATTCATAAATTTTTTCTTTGCTTAAAGAAACACATATCCATATTCATTACCAACAGTCAAGATTTGGCCATCTACATTCTAGCTGATCCCTGGGTGTAGAGGCAATGTGTAATACAAAGCAATACAAACCAGTTCTGACTATAAATAATTTTTCTCTGCACATCT
The DNA here is from genome assembly GCF_019054845.1 of Dipodomys spectabilis. NCBI lineage: Eukaryota > Metazoa > Chordata > Mammalia > Rodentia > Heteromyidae > Dipodomys > Dipodomys spectabilis. The sequence goes on along the minus strand of NW_024871246.1, from coordinate 1,412,394 downwards.
TAAAAATCAATGCTGACAACATGAAATAAAAAATCCCTAAGTTTAAAACATTCTTCTAGACAAGTTAAAGAAATCCTGATAAGTATTTTAAGAATAATTTCAGGGAGCGTGAACTCAGTGCCTTCTGTCTCTGAGGTTTATTACTAAAGGCTAGTGCTGCCACTTTGAGCCACAGTGCCACTTCCAGTTTTCTCGTGGTTAATTGAACAGAACCGACTCACCAGCTTTCCTCTCCAACTTGGCTTTTAACTAGGATCTAGAGATCTCAACCTTCTGAGTAGCTAGGAATATAGGTATGAGTTCCTGGCTCCTGGTTAGAATAATTGCTTACCTGAGACAGAGGCCAGTTAATATTAAATGTCAATCATGTTTAACTTTGTAAAATAAAATTAACTGAAATGTCTTCCACTAGAAATAAGGAATCAAATGTACAGGTGGGTTACAAAGTTCTTACCAGAAGCTACATATTTTTCATTTTTTTTTCTTCCAAAATTGTGTGGTTTCCAGAATCATACCATATCTTTCCTTGCAATTTCTTTAGTTTATTTCATACATGCCCACAGCTTCTTCAACTATCATTTATTTATGTGAAGAGCCTTCAAATATCTATTTTCAGTCCAAACTCCTTGTATGCATCTTTTATTCATATATTCAACTGTCATAAAAGCTTGAGAAACAGTAATCATCTCTTTTCATTACTGGATACTATTAATGAGTAAGTAAAATTTAGGAAAATAAAGAATAACATCAATAAACATAAGATGATTTTAATAGTAATGTTAAACATAAATATAATGTTTCTATTTTCTGAGCAATTTAATAAAAACCTCAAAGAAAGAAATATATTTGAGTGCTGATATTGTGGCTTAAACTCTGATATTGTGGTTAAACCTTACGTTCTCACTTAAGCTTTTTCCCTAATGGGTGGTGCTATATACTTGAACCACAACTCCGTTCCAAATTTATGTGGGGGATTATATAAAGATAAGAAGCTTGTGGAATAAAAATCATTTGTGTCCCTATCTTGGGGTTCATTTCAGTTAACAGTATCTTATATGATTATATGGTACCATGTATTAGTTACTTCAAGTATGGTTATTTGGGCCTGGCTTATTTCACTTACTATATTTTTTTCACATCTTTCCAATTCCTAACAAGTGGGACTATGTCATTCTTTCTAATGCAGGAATAGAATTCATATATATATATATATATATATATATATAAATATATATATATATATATATACACATACATACATATATGTTTATATACATATGTATGTATACGTATATGTATGTATATACATACATATATATGTATGTATATATGTATATGCATATATATACAAGAAAATGTGGCACATATATATGTATATATAAATACATAGTTATATGTGTATATATTCCATATATATGTATATAAGTATATATATATACACATAGGTATATATGTATAAATTCCATATATATGTATAAAAGTATATATCTATTCATCTACTTAGGTGCATCTGGGTCGGTTTGATATCTTAGTTATTGTAAATAATGTTGCAATATACATAGTTGTGCTGGTAGCTTAGTATGTTCTTGTTTTTGATCATTTGGTAAATGCCCAAAAGGGAGATTGCTGGGTGAGCTCTAAGTGCAGTCTTGGAAAAAATTATATTAACTGAAATAATTCAGACTCAAAAAATCATAGGTCCTATAGTTTCCCTTATTTGCAGTAAGTAGTATATATCTGGGACAAGAATAAAAGTTCAAAAAGTATGTACATTTGACCAGATAAGATATTGTTAAGCAAATTGAACTACAAAATAGGGATTTATAATATAACATGTGATTTTTTTTGTTTCTTTGTATGTTCCTCGCCCATGGTATAACCCCTGTTTTCTCTGTATTCAGTGTCAGTGCCCTGTATCTTGTATAGATAATTCTTTAGCTTTGGGAGGGGAAGGGAAAAAACAAATTGTTTAAATAGGGATACAGGCTGATCCATTGTAGCAATGAGATACACAATACACTATGTTGAAAAAGGAACTTTGCAATTTAGGCGGGGAAGAAGGGAAGGGGGAATGGAGGAGTAATTGTACAGGTGGGAAGGAAGGAAGGATAGGGGAAAACAAAGGAGGAGGTAGCAAGGCTTAATAGAAAATGTACTCATTACCTTGCTCATGTAACTATAACCCCTCTATACTGTATTTTTTCAATAAAAACCTCTTTAAAAAAAAAAGGTATCATGTACATCTAGTATAGTAACCTACCTCTGTAAACCCAGCTGCGCGGGAAGCAGAAATGACGAGGATCACAGTCTGAGGCCAGGCCAGAGAAAAAAACTGCCAAGATATCCATCTCAACAAATGAGCTGGCCATAGTGGTTCACATCTGTAATCTTAGCTAATTGTGTGGGACACATAAGAAGCAATCTAAGATCATTCAGTCAATCTAAGATCAGACCCGGGCAAAAAGTTCAAGACCTCAAGTAAATAAAGTGGACTAGAAGTATGGCAAAAGTAATTGAGCTGCTTGTTGCTATACAAATCAAGTCCTATCTAGCAAGCAGAGAACACCTGAATAGAACCCTAGTAATACTCCTCTCTTCCACAAAAAAAGCCTAAATAACTTTTCCCCATTTGAACATCTAATTTCAAGGCCACTGAAAGATTAGAGATGGTGATATTCTCTTTAAAATTATGTATTCAATGGAGACATGTGATTTTTGTTAGCTCCATAATTCTCAAAAACATAAAATATATTCAAGTATTTAATATATACCCATATGTGTACATATATCCATGTATGTTTGTATATACATGTATGTGCGTATATGCATATATACATATATGTGGTTCATCTCTTTTCTGTGTAGCAAATGGTACAAATGAAACTGTGCAATCACAACTCAAAGGCATGAATAAACAAAGAGAATGAGCTTAGAACTCATATTTAAGTATCTATGGCTAGCCGATAACACTGACAATCTTTTACATCAATTTGCATGTGTCAATTACTGCAGTAGAGGGACAGTACAACAACAATGGCATACCAGGCAGAAGAAAGGAGAAATGAGAGATACAAATAGTACAATACTCTTTCTGATGGTGGGTAAATAGGATTTCCCCTCTTCTCTCTCTCTCTCTCTCTCTCTCTCTCTCTCTCTCTCTCTCTCTCTCTCTCTCTCTCTCTCTCTCTGTCTCTCTCTCTCTGTCTCTCTCTGTCTCTCTCTCTCTGTCTCTCTCTCTCTCTGCCTCTCTCTCTCTCTGTCTCTCTCTCTCTCTCTCTCTCTGTGTGCATGTATTACATTTTCTTGAATCATTTCTCTCTTGAGGGATATCTGGGCTGATTCAGTAAGCATGGTTGTGCTGAAATATTTACAATATCCTGGTTTGTAATCTTTCAGGTAAATGCCTAGGAGTAGAGTTGCTGGATCATATGTAAGTGGATAGTCAAAACAGGGGTGAAGGGGGAAATGGTACAAGAAAGACCAGGAGAAAATGGGGGAAGTGCACAGAGCAATCCAGTAAATATCCTACAAAATTAAGAAGAGTGAAGGAAGAGGTGCATAGAGGAAGGATGCGAATGTTGAAAGGTTTGGCATTGATTAAGGTATATTGTACGCAGAAACTGCTTTGTTTAATAACTCCTTTGCTACTTAAAATAATAATTAAAAAATCATGTCCCTAAAATATTATGCAATTAGAGACCAACCATGAGAATCTGCTCAGATCACCTCTAAGGTCTATAAATCTGTTTTGGATAGGATAATTTTTAGAACAACACTAATGATACATATCATCTGAAGAAAATTTAATGATTTCCAGCTATTTAAGATAACCATTTTTGGAGATATGGTTCAAGTGGCAGCTTGTTACCTAGTGAGCAATGCTTTCAGATATTGAATTCAATGTTGATCTTGAACAAAAGTAAAAACAATCAATAAAAGTCAGGCACTTTCCATGGCACTTGTAGCTCATGAGTTTAATCCTACCTTTAATCAGAAGGCAGAGATCTGGGGATCTCAGTTCAATGTCAGCTTGGATAGGAAAATCTGTGAGACTCTCATCTCCAATTCACTGCCAAAGAAAGCTGGAAGTGGAATCATGGCTCAAGTGGTACAATGCTAGCCTACAGCATAATGCTCAGGGATAGAACCCAAGCCTTGAGTTCAAGCCTTAGAATAGTGCATATAGATACACAAAGGAAGTAAGTCACTCAAGTTCTCAACCTTCCATTTCCATAATCCTAACTCTAATCCTGGTCACAACCCTGAGAGTAACCTTGATGATAATAGTAACCCAATCCTAAAATTAATGGAAAATATATCCTAACCGATACTCATGCACTTTGCGCCAAATCCTACAGATTCCCTTACTTGGATTCTGAAATCATTCCCTATTATGAATATTAACCTCAAATCTTCATATCATGAAAACTATCATAGTGTCCACTGATCTTAACTTTTACTGAACTCCTATATCTCCAAAAAGAAGTTGCAAGTTTACTTAAATTATACTCTAGTTCCTAACCCTAAATATATATCTAAACCTTACTAGAAACCTAACTCTAAATTTAACCCTATTGTACCCTGAATAGGAAAACACTGTAGTTTTTGTTAAATTTCACACTTATTTTACTTGAAAATGTTAGCAGAAAACTCAGTTTTACCTTAAAGCTTACCCTTCTCTAACCCTAAGTCTAACCTGAACTAGAACAGTAACCCTAGCCATAGTACTAATAGCCTATGGATTCTAAAAGCCATACAAATACATTAGATTTATTCATCCTAACTTTGATTCAACTAATCTCTCTAAAAATAGTTTGTAGTTTTATTCATTATCTTGCCATTTTTGTAAAACTAACCTTAACTGGAATATTGAGGCTAACCCTCACACTAATCATATCCTAATCTTAATATAATTAGCAGTTTCATATTTCACATTCATCCTAATTCTAACATGACTTTTTATTCAAAGATAGTTTCAGTTTGACCCTAAACTTACCATTGCCCTAATGCTAACACTAACCACAGCTGCAACTGAAACCTAACTTTCACCCTAATGATAGTCCAATTGTAATGTTTATGAAAAATAGTCTAGTTTTAATCAGTTTGCACTCTGGAAATGAGTTTCAGATTGTCCTGATTCCCACAAATTTTCTGACTCTTCCTCTGAAGTTATCTTGTTCCCTAACATGAACCATTATAAAATAACTTGCCCTCAAATTCTCTTATCAGTAAAAATACTGTAGTATCCATTGATCCTACCTTTTCCTGAACCCCTGTAGCCTAAAACATTTTCGGATTTACTTACCATCTAGTACATTACTTAACGCTCTTAACCTAAACTGGATGGAAAAGTCTCATTTAATCATTAAAAAATGATCACTAAGAAATAAAGATAATGAAAATACTTTAGTTGCATCTCAATCTACTTAAAATAGATTGGTTACTATTATCATCAAGGTTAATACAGTCTCAATTTGGTACCAAAATATTAGTGTTCATGAATATCACTCATTTTTAGAAAATGACTAGTCAAACAAAGTTTATACTATATATGAAATTTAAAAAATGAAAAGGATACCCAGATTAATGACCTAACTCAGATATTCAGAGATTAGAAAAATGTAGAAATATCTTCATTTATGTAGGTCAAACATGGAAGAGAGGATATGGCAAGCCCAAAGCCACATACCAATGGCAGAGATATTTAACAAATCCCATGAAGTTGAAATCAGTCTTAAAAGGGAGATCTGGGCATAAAGGGAGTAGGGCAGAAGAATGGAGAGGGAATGGTGGACTAATACAGTCATATAATTCAGTATATATAAGTGAGAATATAAGTAGGAAACTTGAAGGGATATGTGGGGTTGGGGTAAGGGAAGAAAGAAAAATGGAAAGTTTGACAATGATCCTCATGCATTGTACATTGAAAAGCACATATACTCTATTCAACACTGACATGATGAAGCAAAACCCCTTTGGACAATTAGCTAAAAATTAATTTTTTTGAAATTTTAATGTTAATAGACCAGATGCATAAACCTTTAGAGATAAATAAGAGGATAGCATTGACATATTGTTGAGGTTTGTGCTCCTTTCAGTATACAAAAATTAGTGTGACAAGTCTGCTCTGAATGTAAATTGTGTTTTGCCAATTCTTCTTGCTAATTGCTTAAAATATAGAGAACCAAATTCCAATATCCCTACACTTCCAATTTAAAAAATCTTATAGACCTTTGAATTTTTGACTTGTTTCTAAATATCTTAATGTAATGTATTGGAACTAATTTCATTCCACATTTAAATTTAAATTTTAGATCACTAAATTCTTTTAAAATCCTCTCACTCCATCACAGGTATGGATAGATAACTGATGTGGGCAGAATCAGAACTATTCAGAAATTTGTAAATGGATGCTTACCTAGTTTTCTCTCTTCTGGAGCACAGAATACAGATTGTCTTAACTGGAAAAAGTTTGCCTTCCCAGGTTTTCTGCATATGACCATTCCATCAACATTTTGTTATTAGAGGATTATTCAAGATTAGCTATATGTTGATTGATAATGACTGAGCTTGACAGAAAGGTGAGGGAAAACAATCTACACTTCAATGAGGTTCTGACTTGTGTTTCACAAAGGGTTATGAAAGCTCTCCATTAGAAATATAGATGCTGCGCTTCTAAAAAGTCCTTGCGTGGTTAGACTTTCTGATAATGTCTCAATTCAAGTACTTCTCCTTGGAGTTCCATATTATTTAAGATACTGTATTAGATCCTTTTACATTTTGCAGACAGCCCTTGGTGATGAAATTTGAGCTTTTCAAAATTGCTCTCCCAATTCCATCCACAAAATGCAGACAAAAAGACAAAAAAATTGAAAAAAATTGTATCTGTTGATAGTGCAAATACTTTTATTTTCCATTGCAAACATAAAATGTAGTAAAATGTTTCATAGCAATTACACTGAATTAGGATGTGGACACATTCTAATGTAAATAATATACTGTGTTCAAGTAAAAAGTTTGAGCATCCAAAATTTTAATATTCCTGTGGTCCTAAAACCAATACCTTACTGATATTGAGTGATAAATACAACTTCCCATAAGTACAGAAATTTTCCTTGTATCTTTTTAATATATATTTTTATTGTAAAGCCACTGTACACAGGGGTTACAGTTACATAAGGAAGGTATTGAGTATATTTCTTATTGAGAATTGTTACTCAATCCTTTTTTTTTCCCCTAACATCCCATCCCTTAACATCACCCAAATCCTCCCTCCAACCCCCCTCTGATAGTATATACTCTGATAGGATATTTTCCTGCTACTTTGGTTGTTGGGAGTGTCTACAAGAGCAAGCATTCCATAGGGAGCAGGGAGACAACATATGACCTTTACTTACTGAGATTTCCGAATGACTTACTATCACTTGTACTGCATTTTGCAAGTCGAATCTCATGTCTTAAAACGTACCAGTTTTAAGAGATAAGAGGAGTGGTAAAAGAACTCTTAGAGACAAATACATCTTCAACATATTTGATTCCAAACATTCCGTCTAAGGCATATTCAACAACTAGTGAAACTTGTGTTGACTGTATCTATGTGTCTTTCTCCATCTGTACATGTATACATGGGTATATGAATGTGTGTATTTGTGAGTATAGTAACATACATGTGTACATATATAAGGGCACATACATATATGCATATATAAAAATGTAAATATATAAATATATTTGCATATATATATCAAGTATTCAGTGATTTAATCTATAGTTCCTAACACATTGTCATTCTCACAAAGTGTACATGATAAACTGCTCTGAGGATCTGTGCTCTATGATGGCTATCCTTTTTTTTTTCATTTTATTTTATTTTATTTTATTTTTGTGAACATACTGTACAGAGGGGTTACAATTACATGGGCAGGATAATGCGTACATTTCTTATCAAGCATCGCAGCCTCCTCCTTTCTTTACCCTTCATGTCCCTTCGTAGCCTCCCCTCCAGCCCCCCACCGAATCCTACCCCCCTCCCCACCTTCTCCCCCTCTCCCGCACCAACGTTGTAAAGCTCGTGTTCAACATGACAACTTGTACTTCTCATTGTTCCTACAGGTCCACCTGTATCTTTAAACGACTTGTTTTTCCCCATGTCCTCCACAAGTTATACTGACATCAAATATAGTGAAAGCAGGGGTTATATTGTGGGGAAGGGACATACAAAGCTACAAAGAAATAATTTTATAAATGAGTTAAAAACAAATGCATGAATGAAAAATACATTAAAATACATATCTAAGGGTTCATTTTACTAACATCACATTATCTGACCTTATCCGCTTGACTCCTACATATACTAGATAGTGAAAATAAGGGAAATAATGGGACCTATGTTTCTTTGGGCCTGGCTTACTTCACTTAATATAATTTTTCCAAGTTTTTCCATTTCCTAACAAATGGGGCAATGTCATTCTTTCTGATGGAGGCATAGAATTCCATTGTGTACATATACACATTTTCTTGATCCATTCATCTACTGAGGGGCATCTGGGTTGGTTTCAAATCTTTGCTGCAATAAACATAGTTGTGCTGGTAGCTTTAGTGTGGTCTTGTTTGTAAACATTTGGGTAAATGCCCAAAAGTGGGATTGCTGGGTCATAGGGGAGCTCTATGTGAAGTCTTTTGAAGAACGTCCACACTGCTTTCCAAAGTGGTTGAACAAGTTTACATTCCCACCAACAATTAAGTAAGGTTCCCTTCTGTACTCATCCCCTCCAGAATCTGCTGTTATTAGATTTCTTGATTTTTGCCATTCTACCTGGAGTGAGGTGGTATCTCAATGTTGTTTTGATTTACATTTCTTTTTTTTTTTTTTTTTTTTGGTCCGGTTGTGGGGCTGAACTCTGGGCCTGGGCGCTGTCCCTCAGCTCTTCAGCTCAAGGCTAGCGCTCTACCACTTGAGCCACAGCGCCACTTCTGGCTTTTTCCTTTTTGCTTATGTGGTGCTGAGGAATCGAACCCAGGGCCTCAGGCATGCAAGGCAAGCGCTCTACCACTGAGCCACCTTCCCAGCCCCAATTTGCATTTTTTTATGGATAGGGATGTTGAGCATTTCTTCATGTGTCTATTGGCCATCCTTCTTTCTTCTTAAGAGAAGTTTCTCTTTAAGTCTTTAGCCCACTAATTTATTGGGCAGTTGTTTCTTTGAGGATTTGTGGTTGGGGGATTTAATTTTTTGAGTTCCAAATATATTTTAGATATGAGAGTCTTGTCTGTTGTATGGCTAGTGAAGATCTTCTCCCAATCTGTGAGCTTTCTATTGATCTTGCTAGCCATGTCCTTTGCCATGCAGAAGCTCTGCAACTTCATGCAATCCGATTTGTCCAACTTTCTTTGATTTGTTGTGTTTCCGGGTCTATATTCAGAAAATTTCAGCTTGCGCCAAGGAGTCCTAGGATTTCTCCGTTTCCATCCTGTAATGTTTTCAGAGTGTCTGCTTTGTCTTCGAGGTCTTTGATCCAATTGGAGTTTATTCTGGTGCAGGGTGATATATAACGATCTAGGTTTAGTTTTCTATAAGTAGTTAACCAATTTTGCCACCACCATTTACTGAAGAGGCTGTCTTTCTTCCATTCTATTGTTTTAGCTCCATTATCAAAGATTAGATGTCTATAGGTATGTAGATTCATTTCTGGGTTTTCAATTCTATTCCATTGGTCCTGAAGTCTGTTCTTATGCCAATATCAAGCTGTTTTGATTACTATGGCTTTATAGTCGAGTTTGAAATTTGGTATTGATATTCCTCCAGCAGTGTTCTTTCTGTTGAGGAGCGTTTTTGATACTCAGGGTCTTTTATTATAGCATATGAATTTTTGGATTGCCCCTTCTATTTCCTTGAAGAATGAGGTTGGAATTTTGATAGGTATCGCGTTGAATTTGTAGATAGCATTGGGAAGTATTGCCATTTTCACGATGTTAATCTTTCAATCCAGGAGCATGAGAGGTTTTGCCATTTTCTAAGTTCTGTTTTGATTTCCTTGTTCAAGATTTTAAAGTTTTCATCATAGAGGTCCTTCACTTCTTTCGTTAAGTTAATTCCTAGGTATTTTATTTTTTGTGGGGCTATTACAAATGGAGTTGCTTTCCTAATTTCAGCCACACTTTTCTCATTGTTGGCATATAGAAAGGTCATTGATTTTGGGGGGTTAATTTTATACCCTGCTACTTTGCCAATGTTTTGAATCAGCTTGAGTAATTTGGGAGTGGAATCTATGGGATTCTTTAAATACAAGATCATGTCGTCTGCAAAGAGGGAGAGTTTTATTTCTCCTTTCCCTATTTGGATCCCCTTTATGTCTGCATCTTGTCTTATTGCTGTTGCTAGGCATTCTCATACCAGATTGAAGAGAAATGGAGAGAGTGGACATCCCTGTCTTGTTCCTGAGTTAAGAGGAAATGGCTTTAGTTTTTACACCATTAAGTATAATGCTGGCTGTAGGTTTGTCATATACAGCCTTTATTGTATTGAGGAATGTTCCATGGATTCCTAATTTTTCTAAAACCTTCATCATAAATGGGTGTTGGATCTTGTCGAATGCTTTTTCTGCATCTATTGAGATAACCATGTGATTCTTATTCTTGCTTCTGTTGATGTGATGAATAATATTAATTGATTTGGGTATATTGAACCACCATTGCATCCCAGAAATGAATCCTGTTTAATCATGGTGTATGATTTTTTGGATGAATTGTTGAAGTCGAATGGCCAAAATTTTGTTGAGAAGTTTTGCATCAATGTTCAACAAAGAAATGGGTCTATGGTTCTCTTTCTTTGTTGAGTACCTGCCTGGTTTTGGGATGAGGGTTATGATAGCTTCATAGAATGTATTCAGTAGTGAACTTTCTCTTTCAATTTCATTGAAGAGTTGGAGGAGTATTGGTATGAGCTCTACTTTGAAAGCCTTGTAAAATTCCGCTGTAAAACCATCTGGTCCTGGACTTTTCTTAGCTGGTAGGTCTCTTATTGCTGTTTCTATTTCAATGCTTGATATGGGCCTGCTAATCTCGTTTAATTCATCTTGGTTTAATTTTGGCATATCAATATTTGCTAGGAAAAGTTCCATTTTTGTCATGTTCTCAAACTTATTAGCATAAAGTTTTGAGAAGTATTCGCTTATAATGTTTTGAATCTTGGTTGTTTCCATGGTGATGTTTCCATTCTCGTCTCTGAGTTTATTTATTTGGGTGTGTTCTCTTCTTTTTCTGATAAGATTTGCTAAGGGTCTGGAAATTTTGTTAATTTTTTCGAAGAACCAACTCTTTGTTTTGTTGATTCTTTCTATAGTTTTTTTGGATTCTAATTCATTTAATTCTGATATAATTTAAATTATTTCTTTCCATCTACTGGATTGGGGTTTATCTTGCTGGTCTTTTTCAAGGAGGTTTAGATGTGTCATTAAATTGTTGGTTTCAGATCTCTCCAATATGTTGATGTAGTTGCTCAGAGCTATAAACTTGCCTCTGAGTACTGCCTTTGCTGTATCCCAAAGGAGCTGGTAATTTGTGTGTTCATTTTTGTTGAATTGCATGAACATTTGAATTTCCTTTCTAATCTCTTCCATGACCCACTCATGAGTCAGCAGTGTGTTGTTCAGCCTCCATGTGATACCGGACTTTCTTTGGTGGCTTTTGATGTTGAGTTCTAATTTTATTCCCTTGTGGTCAGAGAGAATGCAAGGTATAACTTCAATGTTTCTGAATTTAGACAAGTTTGCTTTGTGGCCTAAAATGTGGTCTATTTTTGAAAATGTTCCATGTGCTGCTGAGAAAAATGTGTATTCTGATGCTGCTGGGTGAAATGTTCGGTAAATGTCTGTTAAATCCAGTTGATCTATGCAGCTGTTTGGATCTGCGGTTTCTCTGTGGAATTTTTGCGGAGCTGATCTATCTAGTGGGGAGAGTGGTGTGTTAAAATCCCCAAAAATTAATGTCTTTGGATCTATATATGATTTGAGGGAAAGTAGTGTTTCTTGGATAAATTTGAGTGTTCCATTGTTTGGCGAATAGATATTTAGAATTGTAATATCCTCCTGAAGGTGAGATCCATTAATTTGTATGTAGCGACCTTCTTTATCTGTTCTCACGAATTTTAATATGAAGTCTATTTTATATGATATTAGGATTGCAACTCCCGCCTGTTTATGGGGGCCGTTTGCTTGGTAGATTTTGTTACAGCCCTTAACATTGAAAATGTGTTTGTTTTTACGGGCAAGATATGACTCCTGAAGGCAGCAGATTGAAGGGTCTTGTTTTTTAATCCAACAAGACAGTCTATGTCGCTTAATGGGAGAGTTCAGTCCGTTAACGTTAAGAGATAAGACTGAGAGGTATTTGGGAGTTCCTGCCATGTTATTCACCTTCTTGGGGGCTGCGAAAGTTGGGTTCTTCCTATGGTTCTTGGATTTTAAGTTTGGGTGAAATTTCTTGGCCTTTATTTTGGTCTTGTTGGTTTTCTATTTGTAGGACATCTTTAAGAATCTTTTGTAGGGCTGGTTTGGTGGAGATGTATTGTTTCAATTTTTCTTTGCCATGGAAGGTTTTTATTTGGCCTTCAGTTATGAAGGAGAGTTTAGGTGGTTGCAGTATTCTTGGGGGATAGTTGTTTGTTTTTAGGTCATGGCATACATCATTCCAGGCTCTTCTTGCTTTGATTGTCTCTCTTTAGAAATCTGAGTTGATTCTAATTGGTTTCCCTTTATAGGTGATTAATCTTTTCTCCTTGACAGATTTAAGGACCTTTTCCTTGGTCTGAGTTTATCCTGTGTGGATTATAATGTGACTGTTGGATGTCCTATTCTGGTCTGGTCTATTTGGGGTTCTAAAAGCTTCTTGTATCTAAATAGGCCTAGCTTTTTGCTTGTTTGGGATGTTCTCTGCTAGGATCCTGTTAAACAAATTTCCTAGACCATTAACTTCTGTTTCTAGGTGCTCCTCTACACCCATTATCCTTAGATTAGGCCTTCTGATGGTGTCTTCCAAGTGTTGAATAGATCTATCATATTTCTTAGACTTGTCTTGGATGGTTGTATGTTCTTTATCTATAATATCTAGGCTGTCGTCAGTCCCTGAGATTCGATCTTCTGCATGGTCTAACCTGCTGTCAAGACATTCTACTTGTTGTTTTTTTATTTCTTTTCCTTCTAATTGGTTGGCTTTGATGGCTTCACATTCTTTGTTGAAGCTTTGTTTTAGATCTTGTATGAACTTCTTTACTTCTTTAATTTGGTTTTCAGTGTTTATTCTCAATTCACTTAGTTGATTGGTTATGGTTTCCTTGGACTCCCATTCCTTCTGTTGGCTTCTATTCATCATTCCCTTTGTGGTCTCCCTGACTTCCTTCAGCTCTTTGTTAATGGATTCCATGAATGCCTTTTGTGATCTTTGTGTATTCTCTTCCTGCTCTCTCAATTCCTGTATTACTCTTTAATTAGCTTCCTCCCATTCGTGGGATTCCTGTTGTTCTCTTTGAGTGTTCTCAGCCTGCTCACGCCATTCCTGCCTTTCTCTTTTTGTATTCTCAAGCTGCTGGTGCAAGTCCTGTATCAGTTATTGACTAGTTTCCTCACGCTTATGATATTCCTGTATAAACTTTTGGATTGCCTCCTCTCTCTCCCTATCACGCTCTACAGAGTCCTTTGTATGCTTTCAATCTTTTCATTTATCATGTTTGCCAGCAGTGTTTGTAGAGCTATTTGGGAACTCTCCTCTGGATTATTCATTATCTGTTCTGTCCCCTGATTATCAAGATACCCGGATTTGCCGTTTTTCTTGTGTTTTTCCTGCTTACTCTGCCCATTTGAGATGAAAATAGCATCAGTTTTGTGCTCATACACGATCTTAAGGCAACCATCAATCAAAGTTTGCATTTGTATGGTCAATAGTCTACAGATATGATCTAATTCAACAGATACATCTATTCAACATCAAACAACTATATATTAATTGGCTTCGAACCGCAAAGAAGACTTTGGAAAACCAGAAATTATTAGGGTTAGGGAGAGATGTGGGTAAAAAATAGGAATAGATTGGTGTTGGGAGGCTCAGGGAGAGTTAATTAAGTCCTAATCTTAAAGCAAGAAATAGGTTGGGTAATATGAAAGTAGAGTGAGAGAAAAAAAGAAGAAAGGGAAAGGGAAAAGAAAAGAAGCCAGAAAAAATTGAAAAGTAAAAATTAATAATATTATGGAGATAAATACAATCTATTTGGAGAAGAACGTGAATATATAGACAGAAGGGGAGGGGTATAGAAGAGATGTGAAAAACTTAAGAATAAAAAAGCTTAAAATATTATATAGGTATAAAGAGATAGTACTGCTATTAAGGAATTTAAGTCTCAGAGGTTTTGAATTGAGCAATAAATTTGTGGATTAAGTGTGTACACAATGGGGTATAGGGTCTAATATTCAACTATGAGTTTATGTGAGGAGTACAGGACAAGAGTTAAGTCACATAAAGAAGAACGAAAGAGAGGAAAAGGTGAAAAGGATAAGAAAGGAGGAAAAAAAGATCAGAAGTTCAGTAGAGCTAAACAAAAAACAAAAAGATAATTTAAAAAGAAAAAAAGAGAAAGAAAACAAAAAAAGAAAGAAAAACGCACACTCACGTATCCCTACAATAAAAATTATAAGAGGGAAAAAAAAGTTACTGGACAACAATTTTTTTTTCAAAAAAGTCAAAAATTAAAGATTAAATAATGTTTTAGAATAGAAAAAAAATTTCTTTTTTATATAAGGTAGAAGAAGAAGAAAGAAGAAGAAGAAGAAGAAGAAGAAGAAGAAGAAGAAGAAGAAGAAGAAGAAGAAGAAGAAGAAGAAGAAGAAGAAGAAGAAGAAGAAGAAGAAGAAGAAGACGTTCTTTGAATTTTTTGGGAGGGGTGGGAAAAATCCTGTATCTCCCTTATGTCCGTAACCAGCCTCTTGTTGGAGTCTCTGGTCTGCTTGTGGTCCTGTGGGTTGGTTGGTTTCTTAAGTCAGTTTGTTTGAAAAGGCAGAAAAATGCTCTGCTCTACCCAGGATTCGGCGATCCTCCTCCCAGGCTAGTTCAATGGGAGGCTGATCTGCTTTGAGAATCACAAAAGAGGGGCATGCAGTGATGAGGCTAGGTTCTGGGGAGAGTTGAGGCCTTTCAACAAACAGTAGCTTTTCCCTGGGGCTAGTTTGTGAAAAACTCACAGAGCCCAGCCTGGAACTATTCTCAGGGTTTCTGTTTACTGAATTTCCATTGATTGTCGATGCTGCTAGAGGGAGGGGCAGCCTCTGGCTCTGATTACCCAGTGAAGAAATCCACTCCTAGGGCTGGTGCCGGAGCTGGGTGACTTTTCCCTGGGTGGAGCTGAGTCTGGCAGGTCACACCGCCATTAAGTTCTTGTGACCTGCTAAATGACTCGTTTTATTCCAAGGCTTGAGTTGGAGCTACCAGCTCCTCCGAGCTTTGTCGGTATCCAAGATGGAGATCTCTGGTACTGGCGGGGGGAGGGGTGGCCTTCCCTCCTCTGCTCCCTGAGAAGGAGTGAGGATGTCAGGCTTCTACTCACGCCGAGTCTTGGTTCCTGGGTCGTCTCTGGTCTGCGAACTGCAGGATGAATATGTCCTCTCCTTGTCGGTTCTTGCTGGTGTTGAGTAGAATCTGCTCACCTACTGCGTCTGGCTTCTTCGTCCCGGACTCTCTGTGGCTCAGGTATGGCTCCTGCGCTCTTCGCCACCGCCACAGCTGCCTGCGTGGTGGCTGCTGGCTAGAGCTCAGATCTGTCTCCTTGCCTGGATTTTCCCTCTCTGGCCTGACTCTCTGTCCTGTGATGGCACACTTGGTGTGGTTTTCTGGCTTAGGACTATTCACTGGATCTCTAAAACTGCTTTCTATGCGAAAGCTTGTTTAGATTCTAGCTTCTCCTCTGCCATCTTTCCGGAACTGATGGGTATCCTTTGTACTCACTTCCCCATTACCTTGTTTTTCATCCTTGTGAACAACTTCAGAGTACTTTCCATAGGATAGCTTTGTTTTCATTACATGTAGTTACTCACTGATAGTCAAAGAAAAAGGTTGTTTGTAAAAGGAAAAGTACTTTTAGGTCACAGGTTAAAAGTATCTTATCCATCCCAATTATTCCTATGAGATAAAATTTATAATAGTAATAAAAATGAAAAGGAATTCCTAGATCTGTTGTTTTACCATTTAGAATGGCAAATAATAATATCACATCACAGTTGTAACTCTTAAACAAGGCAAGGTAACTGCTTATCCCTCTCATGTTCCCACAAACCAGTGGATCCTGAATGATGATAGTAGACCACCAGAAATTCTAAGTAGCAGACATGAAGCATGAAAGAGAAAGTGAGGAAATGAGAGAGAGTATAAGAGAGAGAGAAATATCATAATACTGAAAGTGCATAACAGATAAATAAGAGCTATATGAGAATATTAATATGGCTATCCTTAGACACTACATGTACATTTGAAGGTATTTGTTGTATAATAACCAATCAACATAAAATATAAAGATTTTCATGGATGTCGGAGGAAGATGGTAGAGGAGAACCTGGAGGCTAAACAAGTTCTCACATACAAAGCAGTTTTAGTGTTCCAGTGAACAGTACTAGCCTAGATAATCACACCAAGTGTGCCATCACTGTACACAGAGTTTGACTAGAGAGGGAAGATCCAGGCAAGAAGACAGATCTGAGCACTTGCCAGGAGCCACGGTTGTGGCAGCATCTGTGGCACCCATAGCCACCATATCTACAACAGAGAGTCCAGGACAAAGTCGCCATATGCAGTGGGTGAGTGGATTCTACTCAACACCAACAAGAACTAAAAAGGAGCAGATAAATACATCCTGCAGATCACAGAGCAGAGATACCCAGGAACAAAGACTCCTGCCTGAGTAGAATCCTGACATCCTCACTCCTTCTCATGGAGCAGAGGAGGGAAGGCTGCCCCTCCCCCGACCCCACCAGACATCATCTTTGATACTGAGAAAGGCCAGGCTGAGCAACTATCTCCAACTCAGGCCTTGGAAGAAAACAAAGAGTCAGTTAGCAGGTCACAGGTATCTGACCTGACCTTCCAGGCTCAGACCCACCCAGGAGAAAGTCACCTAGCCCAAACAGAGAGATTTCTGCCCTCACAGAGGAGTGACCATCTTCACTGGGTTAACAGAACCAGAGGCTTCCCCTACCTACAGCAGTCTAGACAATCAATTGAAATTCAATAAACATAAACATTGAGAATGGCTCCAGGCTGGGGTCTGGGAGTCTCAGGAGCTAGACCCTCAGGGAAAAGCTACTGTTTGCTGAAAGGCCTCAACCCTACCCAGAACTTAGCCTCATCACAGCATCTCCAAACTAGAGGAAAGAGCCATCTTTCTCTTTCGTGATACTCAAAGCAGATCTCCCTCGTACTGAACTAGCCTGAAAGAGGATCACAAAATCCTGGATAAAGCGGAGAATTTTATTGACTGCTCAAACAAACTGATGTAAGAAATCAATCAGGCCACAGGAAAACCAAACACCACAAGCAGACCAGAGACTCCACGAAGAGACTGGTTACAGACACAGGGGAGATACAGGATCTTTCCATTCCTCACCCCCCAACCAAAAAAAAAATTAAAGAACTTTTGTTGGTACCATTTTTAAAAATTTTTAAATTGTTTTCTATTAATCGTTTTTTTTCTTCTTCTCCTAATTTTTATTTTAGGTGTGTGTGTGTGTGTGTGTGTGTGTGTGTGTGTGTGTGCATTTAAAAAAAAATCGCTATTGACCTTTTAGTCCTTTTTAACTTTTTTTTATTTTTTTGATTCTTTTCATTTTTTTTGTCTTTCTTTTTTTGTGTGTGACTTAATTGCTCTTTTGACTCATCCCCAGATAAATACCTTTCATCGATTATTAGAACTTATCCCCCATTGTGTACATAATTAATCCAGAAATGTATTACTTAATTCACAAACTTTTATGCTTAACTTTTTAATAGCAGTATTATATCTTTATACCAGATAATTTTCAAGTAAATACTTTTAAGAATTTTTATTTTTTAGTTTTTCATGTCTCCTTTCTATCATCCCCCTCCTGTCATCCTATACTTTTCTTCTCTCAATATCACTTCTTTAAAGTTACACAATTTTTAAATGTTTCACTTTTTAAATTTAAATTTTTGTTTTTCCATTTTTGATTATCTTTCTTTTAATTTCTCTCCTATAATTCTGTCCAATCCCTTTCCCTCTCTGAGATTAGGACTTGGTTAAATTTACTTTAATCTCTCCACATACTTCTAATCCTATTTTCCCCACATTTCTCCCTAAACATAATAATTTCTGATTTGAAAAATTCGTCTTTGCTGTTCTTAGCCCATTAATGCATAGTTCTTTGATGTTGAATAGATTGTATCTGTTGAACTAGGTTGTATCTGCAGCCATTTTGTCTATGCAACTACAGGACATTCCTTGATGCTTGCCTTAAAATAGTATTTTAGCAAAATATTGGTGTCACTTTCATATCAAGTGTGCAGAACTAGCCGGAAAACATGAGAAAAATGGCAAGTCTGGATATCTCAATTCTCATTCATGATAATCCAGTGACAGAACAGTTAATGAATAATCCAGAAGAGAGTTCCTGCAAAGCACTACAAACACTACTGGTAAACGTGGTGAATGAAAAGAATGAAAGCTTGCAAAGGACTCAGTTTGAACCTGATAGGGAGAGAGAGAGGAGGCAAACCAAACATTAATACAGGAATCTCGTGACTGTGAGGAAATGACTCAAAGACTGATACAGTAGTTGCGTGAATAGGTTGAGAACAGTCAAAGAAAAATAAAGGAATTGTGAGAGCAGGCTGAGAACAGTAAAAGGGAAAGAAAGGAATTGCCTGAGCAGGCAGAGAACAGATGAAGAGAGACAGGAATTGCGTGAGCAGGCTGAGAAAAGTCAAAGAGAACTACAGGAATTGCATGAACATGAGGAAGCTAATCAAAGCGTAAGACAGGAATTGTGACATCGGTATGAGAATAGAAAAAGATCAATAAAGGCATTCATGGTATCCATAAACAGACAGCTGAAAGAATTCAGGGAGACCACACAGGGAATGCTGAATGGAGCCCAACAGCAGGAATGAGAGTCCAAGTAAACCATAAACCAATCAACTAAGTGATTTGAGAACACCAAATTAAGGAAGTAAAGAAGTTCATAGAAGATCTAAAGCAAAACTCCAACAAAGAATTTGAAGCCATCAAAGCCGACCAATTAGAAGGAAAAGAAATAAAAAAACCAAGTAGAAAGACAACAGTAGATTACAGCATGCAGATGATTGAATCTCGGGGATTGAAGACAGCCTAGGTATTATAGAGAAAGAACATACAACTATCCAAGACAAATCCAAGAAATATGATAGATCTATTCAACATTTGGAATACACGATCAGAAGGCCTACTCTGAGGACAAATGGTGTACAGGAGCACGTAGAGACAGAAGTTAATTGTCTAGGAAATTTGTTTAACAGGATCCTAGCAGAGAACTTTCCAAACAAACAAAAAGATAGGCCTATTCAGATAAAAGATGCTTGTAGAACCCCAAATAGACCAGACCAGAACAGCACTTCCCATTGTCACATTATAATCCACACAGGACCAATTCAGACCAAGAATAAGTTCCTAAAAATATCAAGGAGAAAAGATCAATCATCTATAAAGGAAAACCAATTAGAATAACCTCATATTTTTCAGCATAGATAATTAAAGCAAGAAGAGCCTGAAAGGCTGTATACCATGCCCTAAAGACAAACAATTTTCAACCAAGAATACTGTACCCAGCTAAACTCTCCTTCATAACCGAAGGTCAAATAAAAACTTTCCATAGCAAAGAAAAACTGAAAAATATATCTCCACCAAACCAGCCCTATAAAAAATACTTAAAGATGGCCTACACACAGAAAACCAACAAGACCACAATAATGGCTAAGAAACCACACCCAAACTGAGAATCCAAGAACCATAGGAAGAACCAAGTTTCCACAGCCCCCAAAGAGGTGGATAGCATGGCAGGAGCTACCAAACATCTCACAGTCCTACCTCTCACATTAACGGACTTAAAGCTCCAATTTAGCGAAATAGACTGTCTAGTTGTATTAAAAAGCAAGATAATTCTATCCCCTGCCTTCAGGAGGCACACTTTACCTATAAAACAAACACGTTTTTATAATGAAAGGCTGGAATGAAATCTACCAAGCAAACGGCTGCAATAAACAGGAAGGAGTTGCTATAATAATATCAGATAAAATATGCTTCGAATTCAAATTAGTGAAAAGAGATAAAGAAGGTCGCTACATACAACTTAAGGGTTCTCTACTTCAGGAGGATATTACAATTCTAAATATGGAATCAGCAAACAATGGAGCACCAAAATTTATCCAAGAGACACTATTTTCCCTCAGATCTCACATAGATCCAAAGACAGTAATTGTTGAGGATTTTAACACACCACTATCCTCAGTATATAGATCAAATCAGCAAAAAAATCAACAGAGAAACCGCAGATTTATACAACTGCATAGAGCAAATAGATTTAACAGACATCTACTGAATATTTCATCCAGTAGCATGAGAATACACGATTTACTCTGCAGTACATGGAACATTTTCCAAAGAGATCACCTTTTAGGTCACAAAGCAAACTTGTCCAAATTCAGAAACACTGAAGTTACACCTTGCATTCTTTCAGACCACAAAGGAATAAAATTAGAACTCAACACCAAAAGACACCAAAAAAGTCTTGTAACACATGGAGGCTGAACGACACACTGTTGAATAACCAGGGGGTCACGGAAGAGATTAGAAAGGAAATTCAAATGTCCATGATATTCAACAAAAATGAACACACAAATTACCAGTTCCCAGTTCCTCTGGGACACTGCAAAGGCAGTACTCAGAGGCAAGTTTATAGCTCTGAGTTCCTACACCAACAAATTAGAGAGATCTGAATCCAACCACTTAATGAGACATCTGAACCACCTTGACAAAGATCAGCAACATAAACCCCAATTCAATAGATGGAAAGAAATAATTAACATTAAATCAGAGTTAAACGAATTAGAATAAAAAAAGAAACAGAAAGAATCAACAAAACAAAAAGTTGGTTCTTTGAAAAAATTGACAAACCCTTAGCAAATCTTATCAGAAAAAGAAGGAACACACCCAAATAAATAAACTCAGATGTGAGAATGGAAATATCACCACAGAAACAACCAAGATTCTGAACATTATAAGGGAATATTTTCAAACCTTTATGCTAATAAGTTTGAAAACTTGGCAGAAATGGACCCATTGCTAGCAATTATCAACATGCAAATACTAAACCAAGATGAGTTAAAGCATCTTAAGGGGCCCATATCAAGCGTTGAAATAAACACACCAATAAGAGACCACCCATCTAAAAAAATCCCAGGAACTGATGGATTTACAGCAGAATTGTACAAGACCTTCAAAACAGCTCACACCAATACTGCTCCAACTCTTCAATGAAATTGAAAGAGAAAGTTCACTACCGAACTCATGCTATGAAGCCATCATAACCTTCATCCCAAAACCAGGCAGGGAATCATCAAAGAAAGAGAACTATAGACCCATTTCTTTGATGAACATTGATGCAAAGCTTTTCAACAAAATCTTGGCTAATCGAATTCAACAATTATTCCAAAAAATCATATACCACTATCATACAGGATTCATTTCTGGGAGGCAAACCTGGTTCAATATACACAAATCAATTAATATAATTTATCACATCAACAAGAGCAAGGATTAAAATCACATGGTTATCTCAACAGATGCAGAAAAAGCATTGGACCAGATCCAACACCCCTTTATGATGAAGGTTCTGGAAAAATTAGGATCCATGGAACATTCCTCAATACAATAAAAGCTGCATATGGAAAACCTACAGCCAGCATTATATAATTAATAGTGAAATACTAAAGCCATTTCCTCTTAACTCAGGAATGAGACAAGGATGTCCACTCTTTCAACTTCTCTTCAATTTAGTATTAGAATGCCTAGCTACAGAAATAAGACAATATTCCATAAAAGGGATCCAAATAGAGAAAGAAGAAGTAAAATTCTCCCTCTTTGCAAATGACATGATCTTGTACTTAAAGAATCCCACGGACTCCACTCCCAAATTACTCAAGCTGATTAAAAACTTTGGCAAAATAGCAGGGTATAAAATTAACCCCCAAAATTAATGGCTTTTCTGTATGCCAACAATGAGAAAAGCGTGGCTCAAATCAAGAAAGCTTTTCCATTTGTAATAGCCCCACAAAAATAAAATACCTAGGAATTAACTTAACCAAAGCAGTGAAAGACTTCTATGATGAAAACTTTAAAAATCTGAAAAAGGAAATCAAAACAGAACTTAGAAATTGGCAAAAACCTCCCATGCTCCTCGATAGGAAGGATAAACATTGTGAAAATGGCAATATTTCCCAAGGCTATCTACAAGTTCAATGCCATACTTATCAATATTCCAAACGCATTCCTCAAGGAAATAGAAGAGGCATTCCAAAAATTCATATGGAACAACAAAAGACCCCCAATTGCAAAAAGCGATACTTAACAGAAAGAACAGTGTTGGAGGAATATCAATACCAAACTTCAAACTCTACTACAAAGCCATATAAATTAAAACTGTTTTGTACTGGTACAAGAACAATGGAACAATAGAATAGAATTAAAAACCCAGAAATGAACCTACAGTCCCATAATCATCTAATATTCAATAAAGGATCTAAAAAGATAAAATCAAAGAAAGACAGACTGCTCAGTAAATGGTACTGGCAAAATTGGTTAATCACTTGTAGAAAATTAAGGCTAGATCCTTATATATCACCCTATACCAGAATCAACTCCAAATGGATCAAAGACCTCAGAGTCAAAGCAGACATTCTGAAAACATTACATGATGGAATAGGAGAAACCCTAGGTCTCCTTGACAAAGGCTGAAATTTTCTAAAAAAAAACCCAGAAGCACAATGAAGGAAAGAAAGGTTGGACAAATGGGATTGCATGCAATTGCAGAGCTTCTGCATGGCAAAGGACATAGCTAGCAGGATCAATAGAAAGCCCACGGAATCTGAGATGATCTTCACTAGCCATACAACCGACAAGGGTTTCATATCTAAAATAGACCTGGAAAACAAAAAATTAAATCCTCCAACAACAAATACTCAACGAAAATACTGTCCAATAAATAAGTGGGCTAAAGACATAAAGAGAAACTTCTCTGAAGAGGAAAGGAGGGTGACCAATAAACACATGCTCAACCTCCCTAGCCATAAAAGAAATGCAAATCAATCAACATTGAGATATCACCTCACGTAAGTTAGAATGGCTATAATCAAGAACTCTAAAACCAACAGATGCTGTAGGGGATGTGGACAAAAGGGAACCTTAATGCATGTTTAGTGTGTGTGTAATCTTGTTCAACCACTTTGGAATGTAGTATGGAGATTCCTCCAAAGACTCCACATAGAGCTTCCCTATGACCCAGCAATCCCACTTTTGGGCATTTACCCAAATGATCACAAACAAGACCATACTAAAACTACCAGCACAAATATATTTATTGCAGCATTACCATAGCTAAGATATGGAACCAACCCAGATGCCCCTCAGTAGATGAATGGATGAAGAAAATGCTGTATATATACACAATGGAATTCTATATCTCTATCTGAAAGAATGATATTGCCCCAGGAAATGGAAACTTGGAAAAATTATATTAAGTGAAGAAAGCCAGGTCCAAAGAATCATAGGTCCCATGGTTTCACTTATTAGCAATTGCTAGTGTATGTCTGAGACACGCAGAAATTGTTAGATAAGTTGATGTTAGGTGAAATGAATCGCAAGATAAGAATTCAAATTTATTTTTCTTTCCTGTAATTATTTCTAACATATTTATAAGATGATTTCTTTGTTACTTTGTATGTCCCTCCCGCATGGTATAAACCCTGTTTTCACTGTATTTGATGTTGGTATAATTTGTGGAGTGGAAGGGAAAAACATTTTTAAATAGGGATACAGGCGGACCCACTGCAACAATGGGATATACAAAACATTATGTCGAAAAAACGAATTTTACAACTTTGGGTTGGGGGAAGTGGGATGGGGAAACGGGATGTAAGGGGGGTGAGATTGGAAGGGATGGTAAGGGGAAACAAAGGAGTATGCAACAATGCTTGATAAGAAATGTACTCATTACCTTGCCCATGTAATTGTAACCCCTCTGACTGGTATTTTCACACTTAAAAAAAAAACAGGATAAACCATAAAATATAAAGTGATTTTGATAAAAAAATAAAAAATTATTCAGAATAAATTATCAATAAGAAAACAATCTTTACAGAAGCAAACTCTCAGAGATATTACATGACTTTGTAAAGGATAAAGTGGCTGAATTTAATATAAGTTTAGAAGTATGACCATTCAAAAACATAAAAAGATTTTCTTTATTTCATTATATAACCCAAAGCAGAAAGTAAATGTTGTTTAGATGATTTTTTAAAACACAGTCTTTCAGGTGCTGGGAGGGTGGTTCAGTGTAGAATGCTTGCCTTGCATGCATGAGGTCCTGGGTTTGATTCCTCAGCACCACATAAGCAGAAAAAGATGGAAGAGTTGCTGTGACTCAAGTAGTAGCACTAGCCTTGAGCTGAAGAGCTGAAAGACAGCACCCAGGACCCAGAGTTCAAGCCCCACAACCAACAAAAACAAAACAAAACAAAACACAATCGCTCACTTTTGTGTGCTCAACATTGTAACACTAGTGCTTCAGTCAAGGGCTAAGATTTTAGGTGTGGACATTTATCAACACTCCTGATTCAGATTCTAATTGATAAAATGTTTAATCAATGTTTTGTTTTTACTAATTTTGCTTTTTGTAACTTCACATATACCTATAAAAAACAGAGTGGCCATCCCAATAACATTCTCAAAGTACTTCCTAATGATGACTTACAAAAAGTTGTATTATATTACAACAAGGAAAACAATGCTACAAATAAGGAAAACCAGTACATAAATATTAATGATTAATAAAATAAAAAAACAAAACAATTACCACTGTTTCCAATATTTGAAATGTACTACATATTCGATTTATTATTTTCTCATATTGCTGTACATTTAAAACTGCCTAAGTCTATGATGTTAAACCAGAATTTTATAGGCTATCAATAGCCTTTAAAGTTACTCACTAAGATTATTATTTATGGTTCATCTCATCATTTGTATATGGCTTATACCATCATTTGTTCCTCGCTAACATATAAAGTAAGGAAGCCCTTAAATTTTAACAGAAACTGTGAAGGTAATGTCTTAAATCTTCACTCTGCTTCTTTACACAAACACTTTGCAACTTCTCATTAGTACAGTTTCTATAAACTCTGAAATGTATATACTTAGTAGTGTATGACTGCTACCATGAATCTTATATGCTTTGTGGAAAAGTTTTACAACCTGCTAAATAGTCTAAATTTTGGCATATATGAGCAAATTCCCAAAATTAAACATATTAAAAACATTCAAACTTTTAACAAACCTTAACACTTTCTATAGTGTTCATTATCACAGGATCCTTGTACAGAATAATTGAATTCCTCCTCCAACACATGCGTTGAACAACCAATGTCTGGAATTATTTTGTTTTTGACATGTCAATCTTGACTTTATTCTTAAATGTGTTATTATGTAAAAAATACATGGTTCTAAAATTTCACCACAATTCTTTTGAATTTAATTTTTGTGGAATTGTCTACTTTAAGAAAATCAATTACACTTTATATATAAAAAATGTTCTGTGCTCAATTCAGTAGTACATACACTAACATTGGAACAATAAAGAGAACAATAGCCCCTGACTGAGGATGACACGCAGGTTCGTGAAGCATTCCCGATTTTTAAAAGAACAGATGTTGGATGGGCTTTGGACAGAAGTTAATCTTAATGCATTTTTGTTGGGAGTTTAAACTTGTTCGAAGACTTTGGGAAGTAGTATGGAGGTTCCTCAAAAAACTACATAGAGTGCCTCTAAGACCCAGCAATCCCATTTTGGACATTCATCCAAATGATCACAAACAAGACCATACTAAATCTACCAGCAAAACTATGTTCATTGCAGCATTATTTACCATAGATAAGATACATAACCAAACCCGATACCCCACAGTAAATGAATGGATCAAGAAAGTGTATGTATTTGTGTGTGTGTGTGTGTGTGTGTGTGTGTGTGTGTGTGTGTGTGTGTGTGTGTGTGTACTGCAATTCTATGCCTCCATCAGAAAGAATGGCATCACCCAGTTTGCTAGGAAATGGAAAGACTTGGAAAAAATTATATTAAGTGAATTAAGCCAGGCCCAAAGAAGTGAAGTAAGCCCGGCCCAAAAAGAAACATATATCCCATGGTTTCCTTATTTGCAATAACTACTATGTGTCTGAGACAAGCAGAAAACATCATATAACTTGATGTTAGGCAACATGAACCCCAAGGTAAGGATTCAAATGGTTTTTCTTTCTTGTGATTGTTTCTAACATATTTATAAGATGATTTCTTTGTTGCTTTGTATGTTTTTCCTGCAAGCTAAAGCCCCTGTTTTCAATGTATTTGATGTTGGTATAATTTGTGGAGGGGAAGAGAAACACAAATTGTTTAAATAGGGATGCAGGTGGACCCATTAAAATGAGATGAACAAGTCGTTATGTCAAAAAATGATTTTGGCCGCGGGGTGGAGGGATGTAGATGGTGAGGGGACTGGGGTGGGGGAGGTTTGGTGGGGGTGGGGAGTGGGAGATGGGCAGGGATCAGAAGGGGAAAGAAAGGAGAAGGCAACAATGCTTGATAAAAAATGGAATTCTATGCTTCCATCAGAAAGAATGACATTGTCCCATTTGTTAGGAAATGGAAAGACTTGGAAAAAATTATATTAAGTGAAGTAAGCCAGGCCCAAAGACACATAAGTCCCATGGTTTCCCTTATTTGCAATAACTAGTATATGTCTGAGTCAAGCAGGAAAGGTCAGATAAGTTGATGTTAGGGGAATGAACCCCAAGACAAGTATTCAAATGTATTTTGTTTTTTTTTTCTTTCAGGCAATTTTTCTCTAACATATTTATAAGATGATTTCTATGTTGCTTTTTATGTCCCTCCCACAAGGTATAACCCATGCTTTCACTGCATTTGATGTTGGTATAATTTGTGGAGGGGAAGGAAAAAAAAAAACAATTCGTTTAACCAGGGATACAGGTGGACCCATTGCAACAATGAGATGTACAAGTCCTTATGTCAAAAAATGAACTTTACAACTTTGGGGGGAGGAGGACCAGGTGGGGGAAGAGGGGGAGTATGGGAAGGGGTGGGAAGGGGAAGCAAAGAGGAGGCAACAATGCTTGATAAGAAATGTACTCGTTATATTGCCCATGTAATTGTAACTCCTCTGTCAGTATTCTCACAATAAAAAAAAAAAAGAAATGCACTCAATAACTCGCCCATGTAATTGTAACCCCTCGGTATGGTATTTTCACAATAAAAAAAGAAACATAGGTCCTATGGTATCCCTTATTTGCAATAACGAATGTATGTCTGGGATAAGCAAAGAAGGCATGGTAAGGCGAAAAAAAGGAGGAGGCAACAATGCTTGATAAGAAATGTACACATTACCTTTTCCACGTAATTGTAACTCCTCTGTATGGTATTTTCACAATTAAAGAAAAAAAGAAAAGGTCAAAAGCAAGTGCATATGACTAGATAAGATGATGTTAAGGTAAATGAACCCCATGATAGGGACACAAGTGGTTTTTTATTTCTTTCTGTTGTTTCTAATATATTTATAACGTATGATGTGATTTTTTTATATGTACGCCCCCCACAGTTAAACCCCTGTTTTCACTGTATCTGATGTTGGTGCACCTCCATCTTATATATACACTTTTCTAATTTGGGGATGGAAAGGGAAAAAACAAAATGCTTAAATAAGGATACAGTATGACCCATTGCAACAATGTGACGCACAAGACAGTATGGTGAAAAACGAACTTTACAATTTAGGCGGGGTGGGAGGAGGGGAGTGTACTTGTGGAGGTGAGAGGGAAGGGATGGTGGGGGAAAACAAAGGAGGAGGTAACAATGCTTGATAGGAAATATACTCATTACCTTTTTTATTAACTGTAACCACTATGTACAGTACTTTTACAATAAAAAAACATAAAAATATTCTTGGATGGAAGAGAATATTTCCCCTATTTTACCCATTTAATATCATTAACAAAGAAATTAATGCAAAACACTGATATGAAGATATTTTGAATAAATGTGTGTGTGTGTGTATGTATGTATGTATGTATGTATGTGCGTGCCTGCTCATTTTCGTTCTCAGAGTTAGAATTCAGTGCATCAAGTTCTCCGTAGGCCATTCCTCTCTAGATTGATGAGCTACTATATAAGCTAAATCTCCATTCTTGGCTCTTTGCTAGTTCATTAATTTTTTTTAAAAAATAATTTCATGAATATTTTTTGTCCTGATTGGCTTCCAAGGGTTATCCACAGATCTCAGGTTCCTGAGCACATACCCGAGTAGACAGGATTACAGGTGTGACCAACCATCACAAGGCTTTCAGAATAATTTAAAAAGTAGAAGAAAATTTACTTCATAAAGGCTTGTTTATCATCTCCTGCTTTTAAAGCATTTTGGAGTGATTATATGTGAATTTATTTCATTTTTGGATTCTTAAAAGGCAGTAAGTGATGGTATTTAAAAGTTTTAATCCTTTTTTTTTATGGGTCATGTGGCTTGAACTCTGGGCTTGGGCGCTGTCCCTGTGCCTTTCAGCTGAAGGCCAGTGCTCTACCCCTTGAACCACAGTGCCACTTCTGCTTTCCTAGTGGTTTATTGGATATGAGAGTATCACAGACTTTCCAGCCTGGGCTGGCTTTGAAGCGCAATCCTCAGATCTCAGCTTCCTCTGTAGCCAGGATTATAGGTGTTAGCCACCAGCTACCGGCTAGTTTTAGTACTTATTAAAACGTATACTGGAACTGTGGAACAGAAGAAATTTGTCTCTCTTTAGACCTCAATTTATGAGCTCAACTCTGAGCATAACCCAATGTCACCAATACAGTCCGTGTTGAAGACAAAATGTGACAGAAAACAATTACCGTGGGCAATAATTGCTATCTTGGACAACATGAATATTGAATTGAGAGTGTAAGGGAATGGAGAGGATTTTACCTACTTTTTTATTGCTGACTTTTGGAAATTTTGACTCATTTCCTTCCCCACTGTGTGTCTTTGTGTCATACACTTAGTGCCTTTAATTACAATATTTCCTAACACTAAAATGGTAATAATATTAGAATTATAGCAAATGTTTTCTTAAGAATTAAGAGAAATAAAACTTGTGAAATACTTGACATAAAATTCTAGGAATGAGCTTACAATTACATGGGCAAGATAATGAATATATTTCTTATCAAGCACTGTTGCCTCCTTCTTTGTTTCCTGTTTCCATCCCTTCCCATCTCCCCCCACACCCCCCCTCCCACCACCCTCCCACCAAAAATGTACAGTTCGTTTTTCGACATAAGGACTTGTTTCATCTCATTATTGCAATGAGTCCACCTGCATCCCTATTTAAACGATTTGTTTTTTCCCTTCCCCTCCACAACTTATACCAACATAAAATACAGTGAAAGCATGGGTTATACCATGGGGGACGGACATACAAATCAACAAAGAAATCATCTTATAAATGTTCGAAACAATTGCAATAAAGAAAAAAACAATTGAATCCTTATCTTGGGGTTCATTTCACCTAACATCAATGTATCTGACCTTTTTCTGCTTGACTCAGACATATACTAGTTATTGCAAATAAGGGAAACCATGGGACCTATGTTTTTTTGGACCTGGCTTAATTCACTTAATATAATTTTTTCCAAGTCTTTCCATTTCTTAACAAATGGGGCAATGTCATACTTTCTGATGGAGGAATAGAATTCCATTGTGTATATATATATCACATTTTCTTCATCCTTTCATCTAGTGAGGAGCATCTGGGTTTGTTCCATATCTTAGCCATGGGAAATAATGCTGCAGTAAACATAGTTGTGCTGGTAACGGACAAGGGTCTCATATCTAAAATATACCTGGAACCCAAAAAAATTAAATCCCCCAACAACAAATCCTCAAAGAAACAACTGCCCAATAAATAAGTGAGCTAAAGACTTAATGAGAAACTTCTCTGAAGAGGAAAGGAGGATGGCCAATAGACACATGAAGAAAAGCTCAACCTCTCTAGCCATAAAAGAAATGCAAATCAAAACAACATTGAGATACCATATCACCCCAGTTAGAATGGCTATAATCAAGAACTCTAATAACAACAGAGGCTGGAGGGAATGTGGACAGAAGGGAACCTTAATGCATAATTGTTGGGAGTGTAAACTTGTTCAACTGCTTTGGAAAGTAGTATGGAGGTTCCTCCAAAGACTCCACATAGAACTCCTCTATGATCCAGCAATACCACTTTGGGGCATTTACCCAAATGATCAGAAACTAGCCAGCAGTTTTTTAAAATACTAAATAGAATGCAATAAGCATTACAAAAGCCTTTACATATAACGAGAAACCAGAAGGAATGTTCTCTATTGACCATGCTCTGCTTCAAAGGCAGCCAGGTGGATAGCTTCCCATGCTGTAAATCAAACTGGTTTTATTATGTGTTGGCAGTATAAAAACATCAGGGACAGAATAATGAAGGAATGTTGTAGACTGAGGTTAAGTACATATGAAAATGTGCAAAACTGATGAAAATGTAAAAGTCTCTGAGTAGTATATTGTGTTTTACATCATTTAAGTTAAATTGCAAAAATAGGGAAGACCTAGAGCAATGAATTCTTTTTGATAGCCAATCAAAGGTCCTTAGAAGATTGAACTCTTTCCTCATTCTTGTAGAGAAATCATCAGATGAGAGGAACTCTATTGTTTTTTTGGTTCTTTCCATTTATACTTCAGTTTGAAATCTGAACTACATGAGACTGAAAGAAACCTAGAAAAATGAGACACGCAGGCTTTGGAAAGAACCATGAACGAAAAATAAATAAAATACATATAGTCTTGTAAAAGGTCTAACTAAATTTATTTATATAGTCTTAAGTGTAAACAGAAAATGATTTAAACAATATAATGCAACAGTGTTACTCACAAGACAATACGTTGGAAATAGTCTTGGGGGGGCATTGGGATGGAAGAGGGAGAAAAATAGGGGAAGGGATAACAAGTTATAAAAGAAATGAATTCATTATCTTACTTATGAAACTATAACCCCTCTGTACATTAACTTGACAATAAAATTTAAATAAAAAACAAAATACATGATAGCAAGCAGCAATGCAGGAGATGTGAGTGGGGGAAATACTGTACTATACAAAGAAGAATAAAACAGCTGTGGGGAGCAGTAATTTGACTTTAACATAAGAAGTAATAAACTTGCATACAGATTTTCAGCCTCATGTCAGTCAGTAAATAGGGAAAACAAAATGCACAATCAGTAAACCAATAGAGATAAAATAGAAAACTAAACAATTAAGGTGAAGAGATTACATGGACCAAGAATAAAAAAATGACACAATTATTAAACAAATAACAAGCTAGTAAGTTAAAAAAATATTACTAATAATTCTAGTAATGTTTTTTTACCTCACAACTTATAAGAACTACACTTCAAATCACAGTTTAATAGTATATCATTTTAAAAATAGGTTACTTATTATTGATTTCTTAATATTGAATATTTAATATATAATTTTAATTTCAGTAGCTATAGAAAAGAAAGTGCAACTAAGTTTAATAATATATTTCATGAATTGTACAATTGAGAAGCATTAGAATTTTAAAAAATAACATATCAATATTGTTTCATTTCTGTGAATTAATGTAATAATTCAAAATGTGTTCTACACTTAGCACTCATCTTAACATCAAATAATAAATTATTGCACATGACTTGGTATTAGATGGAAGGGTTCAGCCCTGTGGTAATATTCACACCACACAGTACATCAGAGTTTGACTCCTCTCATCTAGCTTAAATTGTGGAAATTTGATTTCTACATGCATGTTAAATTCCTACCTAGGTAACATCTATAAAATTATATACAATTATATATATGAGGAGTGTTTCAGATGATACTTAAAAGTCACATTCATTAATTAAATTTTTATTGTTTTCTACCAAATAAATATTTATAGAGAGACTGAATTTCTGAGTAGATAGTTGATGGTGTATGGGTACTTGATTATACATATTGAGGATTATTTTATATTTCTGCCATTGTTTCTACAATTGGATTTAATTTTCCATAAAGGGTTAAGTGTATTATATTGGATATATAAATGTAAACTGAATGTTTATTATATTAATATTTTGCCACTTGTCTAATCCCAAGTTTAAATTATCCATATGTTTGATGTAAAGAAAATAACAACAGATATAAAAAAGAAAAATCAGTGTGTAGTGGACAAGTATTTTCACCTTTATTTTGATAGTTGTTCCTCTTTTACACTACAGAATATTCTAGGGAAAATGTGCTCAAGTCTGACCACAACTGCAGAATATTATGGTTTGGTCTATCATAAGAGAAGGAAGGAAGGTGTACCTTCCTTCCAAAAGTCTGCTCCCAGGGATGTGATCTGTTTTATGGTGGTGACTTGTAAATGAACATTTTTGACAGTCAACTTTGAAAAGCCATCTTGATAGACCATTTTTTGTAAATGGTTACATTGGATTATCCATGGCTTTGCAAGGATGCCCGATTGCCTCATTTTGAGACAATTAAAACAGGAATTTATTCAGCTGTTCTTTGTATCTTTAGGAGAAAAACCCATTGACTCTAGGCCTGGGGATCAATGGTGCCCAGAGAAGCTACTACCTTGAATAGTAATCCTAGACCTCTAAAAACAAAACAAAACAAAACTCCAGTAGGCACAGCCACTCAGGGCAACTATCACAGCCTACATGAAGTCAGGCAAAATACAGAAGCTGAGAGTCATTTAGCTGATAACGAATATATTTTTATGAGGCAGACTGAAATGAGACTTCAGAGAGAGGGTCAAAAGACTGATCAGAGAGACTAAAATTGGTCACACGAAGATTGGAAAATACAATTCCTTGTAGAGCAAATAAATCTTAGAAAGCCTGTGCATATAAGAACAAAACAGCAGACCAACTTCCAGAAAAGTGCACTCTCTTAGAGGTCAGCTTAATGAATTATCAATGGAAATCTTTGCATTCTTAAATATTTGACCACATGTAGGAGAAGGCCAATTGCTGAAGAGAAAGAAAATGTCATCACTCTGTTACGAGGTCCAATATCACATTAGGAAGGAATCAAGCACAGATTTGTAATAAAAAGAGAAAAAAACATTCCAAATGAGGGTTTCATTTGTTTTGATGTAACAGTTTCTGATTTAGGTGCAAGCAATTACCAAACAATTGATCCAGTCCCACAGCTGAGTTGATATTTACTGCAGTATTCCCACATGAAGGAAAAGAGAAAATTTACAAATGTCTGATGAAATGAGTTGAGGGTGATGTGTTCTAATAGTGATATCTGAGCTTTAGACATAGATGAAGAGGGGGATTTTCTTTTATAAAAATCTCCCATTTTTAGCCTGGTGCCAGAGGCTCACAGCTGTAATCCTAGCTACTCAGGAAGCTGAGAACTGAGGACTGCTTTTCAAAGCCGGCCTGGCAGGAAAGCCCCTGAGCCTCTTATCTCCATTTAAACACCAGAAAAGCAGGAGTGGTACCGTGGCTCAAGATGAAGAGCACTGACCTTGAGTTGAAGAGCCCAGACTTCAAGCCCCTCGACCAACACCAAAAAAAAATCTCCCTTTTGTTGGACTGCCTACATCTTTTCCTAACATTCAACAAAGAAGCCATTTTATCACCCACAACATTTAAATCCTGTCCTAGCTACTGCAAATAGAATGATTTGTTATCTTATGTCAAAAAGTACATATTTTCGGGATCAAATACCAGCAGTGGTAACATTTTTTTCCAGTCCTTGAACTCTTGGCCTGGGCCCTGAACATGGTTATGCTTGTATGTGAGCTTGTTTATTTATTGGATTACTGCCCGTGAGGGGAATTACAGGGTTATAAGAGAGATCTATGTTTAGTCTTTTGAGGAAACTCCATACTGCATTCCAGAGGGGTTGAACAAGTTTAACTTCCCACCAACAGTGTAATAGAGTTCCCAATTGGAGCCAGGTGCTGGTGGCTCACACCTGTAATCCCAACTACTCAGGAGGCTGAGATCTGAGGATCATGGTTCAAAGCCAGCCCAGGGAGGTTCCCAATTGGCTACACCCACAGCAGCATTTGCTACTATTAGTTTTCTTGATAATGGCCATTCTAACTGGGAAGAGGTAGAATCTGTCTTGTAGATTTGTAGGCACCTTCTAGCTACCATAAATGAATGAATCCATGAAACCTGTATTTTTCTGAGTCTGCATTCCTTTCTCTTAGTATAATTTTCCCAAGCCTTTCATTTTCCTTAAGACTGGTGAAAAGTCATCCCTTCTAATGGGTGAATAGAATTCCATTGTGTGTTTGTGTGTGTGTGTGTGTGTGTGTGTGTGTGTGTAAGATGACTATAGGCCCATGAGTTCATTTCTAAGCCTACTTTTTCATCTGTAATTCTGTAATTTCATATTAAATTTGGATTGCTTTCTCTATTGCATTGAAGAATATTGTTGGGATTTTGATGGGTAGTGCATTGTCAATTGTTTGAGGCAGTAGTGCAGTTTTCACAATGTTATTTGTGAAAGCATTGAAAGATTTTGCATTTCCTTGAATCTCCTTCAATTTCCCTTTTTATATTTTTAAAATTTTCACAGTAGAGGTCCTTCACATTTTTGGTTAAATTAATTCCTAGTTTTGTTGTTTTTGTTTTGTTTAGATTTGATTTGATTTTGAGGCTTGTTTTTTGGATTTCAACCTGGATGTTCCCATTGTTGGTAACACAGAAAGACTACTGATTCTTGTGGGTTTAATACCCTTGCTACATTGCTAAAGGTTAGCAACACCTTTACTAACTTGAGGAAGGAAGGTATAGGGTCTTTAAATACAGGATCATTTCATCTGTACAAAGGGATCATTTTACTTCTTCCCTATTTGGATCCCCTTTATGTTTTTCTCTTGCCTATTGCTCTTGCTAGAATGTCCACTACTATATGTAAGAGTAGTATAGAGAGTGGACATCCTTGTCTCAGTCCAGCTTTTATTTTATTATTTTTTGAGTTTTCAAAATCTGGTTTAATTCAAACTGAGGGGCACATTGTGAAAATACATATGCATAAAAATCTAATAAATGCTAGACAAACAACATATTACTTTACAATAGAATAACCACAAATTTGAAGGCTCAAATTGAGTCTGTCACCTGTAAATACAACTTTATATTTGGCTCAAGTGGCTACTCAATTTCAAATGGTGCCAAGTTCCTCCAAAGTGCCTCTTGACCCCCTCAGCCTTGGGAGGAGTTTC
This sequence comes from Dipodomys spectabilis, assembly GCF_019054845.1. NCBI lineage: Eukaryota > Metazoa > Chordata > Mammalia > Rodentia > Heteromyidae > Dipodomys > Dipodomys spectabilis. Next base: position 1,376,760 of record NW_024871246.1, on the reverse strand, counting down.
ACCACAGTCTCAGTTGAAATCCCAGTCATCCCTTCAACTCTTGGGGCCAATTGATTCATTGGTACCCAAACACAACTGGAGGCTAGGGATTTCCAGTGGCCAAAAGTTATTGCACAGAGAACTCCATTCTAAGCCATACTCAGGGCTAAGAAGGTGTGAGATTAGCCCTTTAAACAGTGGTATAGCATTAACATGGTCTATGTTAAGAAATAGCTCCTTAGTGAGAATGTACTAATTACTAGTTATCACACCAACAGAAAAAGGCAACATGGGAGCTTCACATTTCACATGAAAGACTAGCATTAACTGGGTCTGGCTTCACTCACATAGAGTGATTATTTTATTTTAGACCTAAGAGAAAATGAGTTCATACCAGTCATTTCTTCACATAAGATTTGTGTAGCATTAAAATTGTTTAACGCTAATGATTAGGCCATGCAGGTAAAAAATGTGTGATTCTCCTCTGCCAAAACAGAAACACCCCATTTCGACTTCTGTCCAGTTTCCAAAAAAAAAAAAAAAAAAAAAACACAACCAATATATACATACATACACCTTTGTTATTGCACATCTTTCACACAAATCTGTGTATGTATTTTATATAATATATATATTTAAATACACTACACATAAAAAGACTATGGCACTTTACAGAATACATGTTTAACAAAGATCATTCATTACACCACAAATGTTTGAAATGATACAAAACCCTTAAATCATTTAATGTAACATTGTGAATTAAACCACAGGTTTAAAGCATCCACAGACTCCAAGACAAATATTTCTGCTTTAGAGTTCATTGAGAAGCCCAGCTTATCACAAAACTTTAAGCAACAGATGCAGGCAAAATTAATAAGACTTTTCTGGTATTAGCAATTGTTTTATTAGAAAAATAGAAAAATAGTTGTGGGTCAAGTGGTTTTTGAAGAGCTGTGTAGAAGAGTTTTAGTCTAGACTAAAATAGTTGTGGGTCAAGTGGTTTTTAAAGAGCTGTGTAGAAGAGTTTTAGTCTAGACTTCATTCCAGATTTTAATGTCTTCATGTGTCCACTGTTAGGTACATGCTTTGTCATACGCATACTCTGTATTAAATTGAGGAAAGTTGCATGCATTCCTAGCTTCTCAGACCTTTTAATCATAAAGAGGTATTGGAGCTTATTAAAAGCTATTTCTACATCCATATAAATGATCATGTGGTTCTTGTCCCTGCTTCTGCTGATGGTGTATGTTACATTTATTTACAAGTATGTTGAATCCAATTGTACCCTACAATGAATCCTGTTCATTATACCTCAAGCAGCACCATTTGTTGTTACTGGAAGTAACGGTTACTGGATGTGGAAACTGATCCCAGGAGAGGAATGGAACATAGAGGAATGACAAAGTTCAAGTTAATATGTGTTTTCCTTTTTACTGTACAAGAAAACAATCCCAAGGCTTGAAGGAAACTCTGTCCCTGACTTTTTCGAGTGTGTTCTTTACTCATATAAAACTTTTCTGTAAACTTTAGTTGATTATTACAAAAAGAAATAATGTGTTATTTGAATGCCAGCATAGAACAAAAAGAAATAGCATTGCTTTAAAAGTGTTCTACTGCAAAGAAACAAAGACATAGAAGTTTTAAAGTGCCTTATGTGTGGATATTTCACTATTGAGATGATCCTCTTGTTGCAGGAGTCAGTTATCAATTCCTTAGTCTGGTCCTGAGTTCTCCTTAGCTATAAGGATTCCAAAAAGCAGGATCCAGTGAGTATGATCAGCAAAAGGAGCCTCTTCTCTTAAAGGAGTACTCTTTTAAGGAGGGTCCCAAAGAAATTTCTGTGTTGCTTTTGTTTGCTTGTTTGTTTAGTTTGTGCTGGTTGTGGGGCTTGAACCCAGAGGCTGGACCCTGTCATTGAACAGTTGCCTTTTCTGCCCACCTGCCTCCAAAGCCAATACTCTACTGTTGAGCCAAAACTCCACTTCTGGATTTCGGGTGTTTAATTAGACATAAGAGTTTGACAGACTCTTCTGCCTGGGTTGACTTTGAACTAAGAGAGTAAGAAAGCTATGTGATATCAACTGTAAAGACTACTCTTTTGAAATGAGAAATATTAGATGAAATTTATTGTAAAGCTAATATTTGACAATTTTTAAAAGAAGAGAATATGTCCATCAAAAAAGCCATAACTTAAATAATTCAGCAAATGTAGGTACACTGAATCATTTTGGAATTATTTTTTCTGCATGGGAAGATTATTGAAGTTGTCATTCCTTTTGTGGAAGCTTAAAGTCACATTTCACTTTTTTTGTTGGTCGTGGGGATTGAACTCTGATCCTGGGCACTGTTCCTCAGCTCTTCAACTCAAGTTGAGCACTCTACAACTTTAGGTCCAGCACCACTTCTGGGATTGTGGTTGTTAATTGAAGATAAGGGTCTCATAGACTTTCCTGACCAGGCTGGTTTTGAACCACAATCCTCTGGTCTCAGCCTCCTGAGTAGCTAGGATTACAGGCGTGAACCATCAGCACCTGGCTCATATATGTCTTTATGTGCACTGAATGACACTATGTAGACAAAGCATGGAAATTTGAACCAAATGATGACATGTCAGCTTTTCAGAAAAATTGAGGTAGCAATAAATATGTCTTCCTTTTCCATGTTGTTACATTAATGACTCATGGGACCCTTACATTAGCATCCACTGCCATCTGTATAGGTGTATTTAGTATCAGGAAATGTTCATAGAGAAAAATAGAAAGACTGAGATTTTTAGAAAGCCAAGGAGATTGAGTAGGAAAGAACAGCATAGAAGGAGATACATTTATTACACAGATATTAAGAACTAGCCTAAGAGATTTAGAATGCTAAAGGCAACGAGGAATAAGCTTAGTTGATAACTAGTTCTTCAATAAAAAAAAAAATGGTTCTCTAGAACAGTTTCTGGTACACCGTAGTTACTATCATTTATTCCTTCCATCGAGTTATTCCTTCTATTCTGTCAAAAGTGGTGCCATGATTGACCAAAAAGATTTCCAAATGTCACTTAGACTATCCTTCTCTCTGTGATTAGCAGTAACCACACAAAATCCTGGAATCTTTGAATTTCCAGAATTAATCTTCACCTGACATCTAAGCACATTCCTGGCATTAGTTGCTTTGACCTAATGACCAAAACTTTTTTTTTCAACAGAGTATATTATTATAAGTAAAGTACATGAATAAGGGACTATTGTCAGGTGTCAGTATGGAAGGAGCAATTATATATTCAAAGTATGGTTTCTTTATTTTACATTTACTAACTAAATGGTTTTTTTAATTGTGAAAATACTGTACAGAGGAGTTAAAATTACATGGGCAAGATAATGAGTACATTTCTTAACAAGTATTGTTGCCTCCTCCTTTGTTTCCCCTTCCTATCCCTTAACATCCCCCCCATCTACACCGTCACCCCCCCGCCAAAATTGTAAAGTTCGTTTTTGAACATAACGACTTGTATTTCTCGTTTTTGCAATGGGTCCACCTGTATCCCTATTTAAATGATTTGTTTTTTTCCATTCCCCTCCACAAATTATACTAACATTAAATACAGTGAAAGCAGAGGTTATATCCTGTCGGGGGGACATACAAAGCAACAAAGAAATCATCTTATAAATATATTAGAAACAGTCACATGAATGAAAAAATATTTGAATACTTTTGTTTTATTGCCAGTCCAGGGGCTTAAACTCAGGGCTAGGGCATTATTCCTGAGCTTTTTTTTTTTCCTCAAGGCTAGCACTCTACCACTTGAGGCACAGCACCGCTTCCAGTGTTTTTCTGTTTATGTGGTACTGGGGAATTGAACCCAGGGTTTCATGCATGCTAGGCAATCACCGTACCATGAAGCCACATTCCCAGAACCCTAAATGAATTTCTTAAGAAGGCATTACATTTTGATTCTGTAACTATGTATCATAATTTTGGCCAGGAGCTAAAAAATGATGTAGAAAACAATACAATATGAGAAGTCCAATAAAGCTGGATGGAAAATGAATAACCGTCATGGTCTAGCTAGGGTACAGAGGGGCTTATGTCATGGAGTTGTTTCAACAGGCTGAGCGAGACAGCTCCTGACCCACAGCCCACCTCCAGAATGAGAGGGCCACTATGGGTTCTAGCCACATGGAGACAATGAGCCACCTCCTCCAGCACACATTCAACCAGTTCATGTGAGAGAGAGGGAGAAAGAAAGTGAGAAGTACACTTAAGCCCTGTGCCGGTGGCTAAGAACTCTAATCCCAACTACACAGGAGTCTGAGAAATGAGGATCATTGTTCATAGCCAGCCCAGGAAGGAAAGTCTGTGAGACTCTTATCTCCAAAGATCCACCAGAAAACTGGAAGTGGTGCTGTGGGCTCAAGTGGTAGAGCGCTAGTCTTGAGCTGAGGAGCTCCTGAATAGCGCCCAGACCTAGAGTTCAAGCCCCATGACTGACAAGAAGTGGACTTCCTACTACAAAAAGGGGACTGAATAGCATCCATTTAACTAGGAAGCGTGGTATAGAAGTCAGGCCTAGTTTCCTGTGAACTTGACGTCATAAGTAGGTCACCCAGCATCTCCATGCCTTGTTTGCCCCAGTTGCAAAACTCAACACAGTGAAGGATACCCTTCCTCATGGGGATAGAGTAATGATGAAAGAGAGCCATGTTTTGTTTCATAATCCCACACCTGTTGCCCCATTAATAACAGGGGCCACCTGAGCCCTTTCCAGGTATCTTCCTGTCATATGCTCACAGAATTGTCGAGAACACTACCGAAGGCCACTCCCTCTGTGCCTAGCCATGTTCCAGAGATCTCTCTATATAAATCCCTTGTTTCCTCACAACTGTCCTGTGAAGAAACTGAGTTCCGATGGTTGTGGCCCTACCCAGAGCTTTATCTGTGGTCAAGAATCGGCTGCCATGAACTAAGAGTTTGTGATAATCCATCTAAATGATGACTGAGCATGGCTCTACATGTCTACCATCCCAACTACAGAGGACCAGGCCTGGTGGAGCATACATGTCACAGATAGGAGGAACACCGGAGCTCAGCCCAGCCTGAGCATATATTGTTTGTTTCTCAGAAATGCACAAGACAGAAAGGTGGCTCCTCAGAGCCAGGGAGAAGAAACAAGCAGGGAATCATGGTGCTCTCAGAGGGGTTTCTGACCCAAGTTGGGAATGGTGTTGGGGCGGTCACTCACCTGTGCTGCTGGGAGATGCTTTTGGCAGCTGATCCAGGTAGAGCGAGCAAGGATGGTGGCGGCATGGCAGACACATGGGCCCAGAGCAGAGGACCAGCGGCAGGGACCAGGTCAGGGCCTTAGGCCGGCTGCGATTTGAAATCAAGCACCACAGAAGGGGTGAGGGGGCCGGGGCATGTCAATTTCCTACTATTCTCTAAAGTTACCTTGAATCTCTTGCTCAACACTCAGCCACCTCTACCTTCCTTAACTGCTGGTAGTGGTGTACTAAAAGAGGGAATCCAGGTGCTACCAGGCATCATGGAATGTGGGCGTTGCCACCATTCTTGTATCCCATTGGTCAGAAAGAAACATGATGTGATGCAATCAGCATGGGCAGAGTCAAGTTGACAGGGGCTCTCCCAGCCATTTTCTCAGGGAAATCTGTCCCATTCAGTTGGGGACAAGAGGGAGACCGCTTTAGCTGGATGGCTGCACAGATTTTTGTTTATTTCTGCTTGTTGCCAGTCCTGAACCTTGAATTCAGGATCTGGGCACAGTCTCTGAGCTGCTTTTGCTCAAGGCTGGCCCTCTACCACTGGAGCCACAGGGCTTCTGGCTTTGTTGGCACTGAAGTTGGACAGGGGTCTCAAGGACTTTCCTCCTGAGGGTGACTTTGAACATGATCCTCCCATCACAGCCTTGTAAACGTCAAGGAGGACTGTTGAGAGCCACTGGTGCCTGCCTAATCATTGGTCTTGCTGATGTTCTTGGACAGACCAGTGAGTTCCCTATCCTTGAGTTTAAATGGTGGGAGCTGGAGCCCACAGTTGGAATCCTGGTCCTGCCACCTCCAAATGGCAGGAGATTCTAAGACACTCATTCATATCCATATGAATACAAATGGGATGGGATGTATGTCATGATTGAATGGGCACTTCTTGAATGATTCTAGGATAAAATTATACATAATTATATTATAGGACACTAATCGATGTTATTCAATACTTTATTAAGCATTTAAACAATCACATTCATAAAATGGAGGAATAATGAAATACCTAAGAATTGTGCCTCACATACTATAAAGGTGCCATTTTTTCTGCCAGGACTGGGATTTGAACTCATGGTCTGGGTAACACTGTTGTACTGTTTAGGAAGGGGAATCTGGTCTCCTTGAAGTCAACAAATTCAAGTCTGTTCCTTAGGCCTGAAATCGATCCCCACCTATTCATGTACAATTTACATATATGATTTATATTTATATACATACGATGACTCCATATTGCATTCAGTGTAGTTATTTTATTTTTTTTTGTTTTATTTAAGTATTGATCATTTATTTTATTGACTATTATGGCACATAGAACATTGGTTACATTGATTACATAGGATATAGGCCTGCATATGTATTCCACTTCATACCTGACACCCAGGACATTCACAGAAAAGGAAAACGTGTCAGCATCAGCTTCTTACTCAAGGATTCATTGTTTGGGAGTGCTGGTTTCTGAACTCATGGCCTTCAGGGCCAAATTCATGAAGGGGTGAGTGTGAACACGCCCTCCTGGGGCAAACTGAGCTGACAGGCTGTTCCCAGGACCTGAGATCGAGCCCAGGAGTTAAAAAAATATGAACAGATTGACATGCAGATTACAGTACACTAATAAATATGTATCTTTATAGAGTGCCAGAGATGTCTATACATTATTTAGTTATATAGACTACATTCCTACCAATTCTTGGGTATTTATTATGCGTCCATGTAATTAATGTTATTGTTTTCATCCTTACACTATTAATGAAATCAACCAGTGTCCTGAAATTATTGCATTCCTGTAAATAATAATATCATTTTAATGCTTCAAAAATAAAATCAATCAGACTCGTGAAAACATGCTGTCTAATTTTATAGGAGCATCATTAATGATCAACTCATTCAACTGTGACATTGACAAGAATCCATTGTTATTCCTTTGGATGGGAACCAGTTTCTTAGTATTTCCTGCCATTGGTTGGTCAGATCTTATGTTGCTACTTGGGCCTATGGCTTCCCTAATAGTCTGCCAACCTTCAGCAATGCAAGGGGAAGTACCCTTTGCAATATTGTCATTCAGACCCAGGAGGGTCACCGTGCAAAGGAAGAAAATGTAAAAAGGCCACATTTTTTCTGTGCATTGTTTTCCCTGAAAGGCCTGAGTGTCTAGGATCCCATCAGCAGCTGAGGGTCCAGTGGCTGCACCCCAGCCTAGAGTGATCAAAGCTGAGGTAGAATTGCCACTACCTGAGTTCAAGCCCTGTGCCTGACAAAATAAAAAAAAACATACATACATACATACATTAAAAATATTTAAAATATTATGAGGATCCGTGGCTTGTAATTCTTGCCATTTTTTCTGCAAGGTCTGGGATTTGAACTCAGGGTCTGGGGAAATCTGCAGCACATTGAGGGATGGGATAATCACCATGCTGGAAGACAATAAAGAAAGGCCTGTTCCTAGGGCCTGAATTCAAAAATAATATTCGTATACATTTTAAATACATGATTTATATTTACATGCACATGTTTATTGCATGTTGCGGTTAGTGTATTCATTTTTTATATTTTATTTATTTATTATGCATTTGAGTGAGTATGATTACACATATAACATTTTTTGCATCCTATTACATAAGACATAGATTTGCTTATGTATTCTACATCATTCCTGAGGCCCAGAACTTTCACCGATAAGGAAAACAAGTGGGACAATTGGCTTTTCCAACAGGATTAAGTTTTTGCCAGTTCTGTGCCTTGAACTCAGGGTCTAACAGGCCCACTTCATGAAAGGGTAAATGTTAGCACAACAGTCTGATGCAAGTGAAGTTGGTGGGCACATTTGAGGACCTGAGATCAAGCCTAGGAATGGCCAATATATAAACAGATAGATGTTTAGATTGCAGTGTGTGTGTGTGTGTGTGTGTGTGTGTGTGTGTGAGCGTGCATGTGTGTGTATATTAACATATGTATATGCATCTACAAAGGTATACAGAGAGAGACAGATATTTATGTAGATTCCAATATCTAACCCAACATATTCTATTACTACCAATTATTTGGTCTAAAATTATGCCTCCATTAATTAATCACGGTAGAATACTTAATAAAGAATTAATCAATGACCTATATTAATTGCATACAATCTTATACTGGAATGACTATCTAATTAGTAATTCAGTTAGTACATTTCAAATATTCTATTAGTGTTCCTATAGATAGGAACAAGTTTCTTAAGATCTTCAGCCATGTGTAGGTGGCAGGCCTAGGATCGATCTCAGGGCCTAGGTATCTGGGTTGGAATGATGCTTCACTGACATCCCCCCAGCCTTCATCCATGCAAGGTCACATACAATTTTCAAGCCAAGTCATTGAGCCCCAGGAGGGTCACAGTGCTAAGTAAACAAAAGTAAACCTGTTGTGTAAAAATTACCTGGTTTTTCCTCATCCATTTTTGTTGGTTTACTGTATTTTTGCCAGTGCTGGGAATTGAACTCGGGTCCTAGGATCCCTGGATCATCTGTGGGTGTAAAAGCTGCATCCCAACCTAGGGTAATCATGATTTAGGACACAATAAAATACTTCCTTGAGCAAAAGGAGATCAGGGAAAATGTCTAGACTCACAGTTCCAGCCTCAGGACCTGCCACAAAAAAAGAGCCAGTAACTCCATATGTCTGTGTATGTATACATGTATTTGAATTTGTGAAGATCCAGAGTTGCTATGAAGAAAGGCACCTAGCTAGGAAATTTGCTTTGAATAGAATGATTTCTTAGCACAGAGTGTGCATTCAAGACAGTGCATGTTCCGGGGCTCCCCTCACCGTTCCCAGTTAACCTGAGGGGGTCTCCATACCCCAGGCTGCTGGAGGAAATCTGCCTCATTGTTGGAACAGGCAGACAAAAAGCCTCACTCCTGTGCATCTGGGTAACAAACAATTCATCCAAGCCAATTAGTGAGGATGAGTGTGCCCAGGCTGTTAAGGTTAGGAGAAAAAGGCCTCTTTGTACCCCAAGCAATCTCTCTCCCCTGTGCTCTGTTTTGACTGGAAGCTTTCATTTGTGCCAACTGCATGGCAGACCAAGTTCCCTACACTCATCCTGTCTTTGTAAGACTATGTTTCAGTGTTGAAACAAACTGCTACCATTAATTCAACAGTCATTCTGTTAGGCAATTAGGGATCTGAACAAAATGAATTGATTCATTATTGGCAACGGTGCCTCCGTGTGTGTGTGTGTGTGTGTGTGTGTGTGTGTGTGTGTGTGTGTGTGTGTATGCGCGTGCGCGCGCGTACATACACCGTCCTGGTGATTGAACTATGGACCTAACCATTGTACCTGAGTTTCTCCTGTATAAGGCCAGTACTCTACCACTTGAGCCACAAAGCCACTTCAGGCTTTTTTTCTAGGGATGTGGTACTGAGGATTCAAACCCAGGGTTTCACACACACAAAGCAGTCTACCCTTAAGAAACATTCCCAGCACTCCACTTCAGGTTTCTTTCTTTTTTTCTTTTAAGTTGGAGGAGTTGAAGTCTGGGCCTGGGTGCTGTCTCTGAGCTCTTCATCTCAGTCTAGCACACTACCACTTGAGCTACAATGCTCCTTCAGGCTTTCTGGTGGTTTATTGGAGATAACCATCTCAAGGAATTTCCTGCCAAGGCTGACTTTGGACTGTCATCTGGGATAGTTTTGAAATGAGATCCTCAGCTTCCTGAGCAGGCAGAATGATAGACCTCAGCTAAAGACATCTAAGCCATGACACTTTGCTGCAAGTGGGTCCTTGGCTCAGCATGGTAGAAAATTAGCCATGAGCCCAAGAAGAAAGTCAGCATCTATGCTCTGAGTTCAAGGTTCATGATGGAGTAACCTAAACCAAAACAATTTTCTGCAGGAGACAAATCACTAGAGTTTAGTACATACATAAATTTGTCCCTGCCTTGGGGACATATCTGAGCCTCAACTTTCTCATCTGCACATTCATCTTAGTTGTGTAGCTCTTATAAGGACCAGATGAAAGAATAAAACTTGTGAAGGACTTAGCACATAGCACCCTGTGAAGGATTCAGCACTCAGTACCCCATGGACAATCGAGAAGTACTCAACACCCATCACCCCAGGAAGGACTCATCACATAGCTATATCCCACAAATTGTCATTAGAACTAGGGTACTTTCTTCAGTATCACCATTCTTTCAGATACACGTCACAAACCTCACAAGTTCACATCTAATGGTTTAGAGGGGTGTTTTGTGGGGGAGAGTCATCAGCCTCAGGGATTTCACTCATAGGTTGGAGATACTGTCCTAAGATCTTTTCCTCAAGGATAGATCTCTATCACTTTCAGGCACAGCTCAGAGTCTACCAGACTTCCTGCCAGGGCTGAGTTTTCAACCCCCAGTGTCTGATCTCACCCCCTGAGCAGCTAGGGGTGAGCCAGCAGTGTCTGGTTCCATGATGCTGGGCTGCAGCTATTGACCTCTGGTTAAGTCAGGTTAGATGACAGCTGTCAGTTTCAGACTCCCAGCTTGCTCTGTGATGAGGTATTTGAAATCCTGCCTTTCTATAATTGCAGTCAGAACATTCTAACTTGTTTTTGGTTCCAGTCCTGGGGCTTGAGTAAGGGCCTAGACACAGTCCCTAAGCTTTCATGTTCAAAGCCAGTGCTCAACTGCTTGACAGCACTACTTCCGGGTTATCCGTGCATGTAATAGTGTGGAATTGAACCCAGGTCTTCATACATTCGAGGCGAGCATTCTACCACTGAGCTCCAGGAATGACAAGTGTAGAAATAGATATGTAGATTGTAACATATATACATATATATATACATATATATATATGTATGTATAAAACAAGACAGAGATGTCTGTATATTGTTTAATTATATATTATATTACTACCAATTATCAATAAATTATTCCTTCCTGTATTGAAATATAATGGTTGAATACATAACAAATTATTAATTGAAAATTTCAATATAGTATAGTTATTGTGTATAATTTTATAATATAATCATACACTAATGTAATTGTTACTTTACAACATTCCATTCATAAGGATGTATATCGGAATGCATTTCTTAGGATATCCTACCATTCATAGGTGGGAGTCCTGGGATTCATACCCCAGGCCTAGGTTTCTGGTTTGGGTTATGGCTTCCCAGATAGCCCACCAAAATTCAGCAGTGCAAGGTCATTTACACTTTCCGAGCCCTGCTTGCAATGCAAAGGAAAAAACAATGTAAAACCGCCTCTGATACTTCCCAGTTTTAACCTTCTCCTTTTTTACCCCTCTCTTTTCTTCTTTTTTATTTTTGGTTTTGGGGTCAGAACTCTGGGTCTCGGTGCTGTCCCTCAACTCTTCAGCTCAAGGATATTGCTCTACCACTTGAGCCATAGCACTACTTCTGGCTTGTTTCTGCTTATGTGGTACTGAGGTATCGAATCCATGGCCTTATGCATGCAAGGCAAGGACTCTATTACTGCTCTATTACTGAGCTACCTTCCCAGCACTTTTTTTTTGCCAGTCCCAAGATTTGAATTCGGGTCCTAGGATCTCAGGATGGGCTGTGGGTCCAGAGGCTGCACCTCAGCCTAAGATGAGGAAGGTGAGGAAGAGTTACCACGAGTTGAGTTCAAGCCCCAGGCCTGGCCAAAAAAAATTAAGGCCCTGGCTTGGAATTTGCACCATTTTTCTGGCTGGCCTGGGATTTGAACTCAGGGTCTGGGTAACTGTGGCACTGTGGGGGAGAGGAAGCTCACCGACATTGAAGACAAGAATTTCAGTCCAGTTTCCAGGGCCCAATTCAAGCCCCAGCCCTGAAAATAATAATATTCATATATGAAATCTATTTACATACATGGGTTTACTCCATATGACATTTATTACCCATATTTTTTATTTTATTTAGTATTATTACATATATAACATTTATTTAATCTTATAACATGGATTTATTTGAATATGGATTATACATCATACTGAGACCCAGAACTTTCATAGAGAAGGAAAAAAATGTGTAAAAATTGGCTTCTGACTCCACATACAAAATTTTGGCCATGCTGGGATTTGAACTCACAGCCCACAATGCCCAATTCATGAAAGGATCAGTTGTAGTACAAAAGCCTTTGGCAAACTGAGCTGCCAACCAGTTCTGAGGACCTGGAAACAAGCCAGAGTAGCGGTTGATAGATAAAGATATAGGTGTAGATATAGATATGGATATAGATATAGTTATAGATAGATAAATAGATGTGTAGTTTGTAATATATATGAGAGAGAGACAGTGTGAGGATATTAAGTTATATATATTATGAATTATTATTAAATTATGCCTCCATTTAATGAAGTATCATTGTTGAATACTTATTAAAGCATTAATGTAAAAGTAGTCAGTATTCTTTAATTGGGAGAATTATACAAAATAGCTAAAATGGAAGACATACTCCAATAATTTTTGTGTGGCCTTCTATAAAACAATCATGAACTAACTGCAAATTCAATTGTTACTTTCATAACACTCCATTAAACATTCACATGAATAGGAAAGACTTTCTCAAGATCTCCCTCCATTTGTAGGTGGCATCCAGGCATTGGAACTCCAGGCCTGGGTAGTTTACTTCAAAATGCAAACCATTAGAATGACACTGTGAATATTTCAGTTTGTCATAATGAAAAAAAGAACAAGAAGAAAAGAAAGCCAGGTGTCATTTGTTCCTGCCTGTAATCCTAGTTCATCAGGAGTCTGGGAGGTAGAGAATGCCAGTTTGAATTCAGCCAGGACAGGAAAGTCCACAGCACTCTTATTTCTGAGGGATCAAAGGAATAAAAACTCGTCATGAGTGGGGCTGTGGCTCAAGGAAAGAGCACTACCCTTGAACAAAAGGACCTCAGGGACAGTGCCTAGGCTCATAATACAACCCCTGGACCTGCCAAAAAAAAAAGGAAATAAAAAACAAGTAACTCCATGTTTTCCCATGTATGTATGCATGCATTTCTATCGGTAAAGGTCCAGAGTCCCTATGATGAAAGTCATCCAGCTAGAAAATTTGCTTTGAATAGAATGATTTCAAACCACAGACCGTGCTTTTAAGACAGTGCATGTTCCGGGGCTCCTCTCACTGTTCCCAGTGTAGCCTGAGGTTTTCTGCACACCCCAGGGTGCTGGAGGAAGTCTGCCTCATTGTTGGAACAGGCAGACAAAAGGCCTCACTCCAGTACAGCTGTGTAATAAACAACTCAATCCAGGCCAATTAGTGAGGAGGAGTGTGGGCAGGCTCTAAAGGCCAGGAGAAAAAGGCCTCTTTGTACCCCAAGCTATCTCTCTCCCCAGTGCTGTTTTGACAGGGAACCTTCACTTGTGCCACCTCCCGTGGCAGGCCAAGTTCCCTGCATTTATCCTGTCTTTTTCAGACTGTGTTCCAGTGTTAAAATAATCTGCTACAATTATTTCAAGGGTCCTTTTGGCAGAAAACAAGGGAGCTGAACATAATGAAATGATTCATTATTGACAACGGTGGCTTCCTTGGTTCTGGAAGCTTGCTAAATCTAAGCACATGTGTAATATCACAATGCTCCCTGTCATTTGGGGCTGGTGATGCTCATCAAGTTTTGAAACCTTTGACCTCTCCTAGTTTGGCCACGGATGGCTAGGTTTTGGGGTTGAACACAGGGCCTGGGTGCTGACCATGAGCTCAGAATAGAAGCTCAGTGTTTTACCATTTGGTGTCACACCTTCACTTCTGGTATCTGTGTTTGTGTTTGTGTATGTGTGTGTGTGTGTGTATCTCTGTGTGTGTGTGTGTGTCTGTGTGCACATGTATGTGTGTGCATACACTTGTCCTGGAGCTTGAACTCAGGACCTGAACGCTGGACCTGAGTTTCTCCGGTACAAGGATAGCATTCTATCACTTTAGCCACATAGCCACTTCAGGCTTTTTCTAGTATGTGGTACTAAGGAATTAAACCCAGGGATTCATACAGGCAAAACACTCTACACCTAAGACACATTCCCAGCACTCCACTTCAGGTTTCTTTCTTTCTTCTTTTTGGAAGTTGGAGGAATTTATGTCTAGGCCTGAGTGCTGTCCTTGAGTTCTTCAGCTAAAGCCAATCGCTCTACCACTTGAGCTACAGCATCCCTGGAGGTTTTTGGTAGTTCACTGGAGAGAAGCCTCTCAAGCAATTTCCTGCCCAGCCTGGCTTTGAACTGTGACCCTCAACTCTCAGGCTCCTGAGTAGCTAGGATGACAGGTGTGAGTCACCAGCGCCCAGCTTCCAGTTCAAGTTTCTAAGTGCTAAAAAGGAGATTATAGTTTCATGGGACCTTTTGTGTCTCGGATAGTTTGGAACCGAGATCATCATATCTCAGCTTCCTGGGTAGGCAGGAAGACAGACCTCAGCTGCAGATACCTAGACTGTAACACTGTGTTGCAAGGGGTCCTTGGCTCCACGTGGTAGAGGGCTACACATGAGCCCAACAGGGAAGGGTCAAGGGCTAGTCCCTGAGTTCAAGGTTCACGACCGAGAAAAATAAACCCAAACAATTGTCTGCAAGAGACAAACATAATTTTGGCCCTGATGTGGGGACATATCTGAGACTCGAATTTCTCTACAGCACAATCATCTGACTTGTGGTGCTCTTACAAGAACCAGATGAAAGTAGGACTCAGCACACGAAACCTCATGAAGGACTCATCACATAGCTGTATCCCACACACTGTCAGCAGAATTAGGGTGTTTTCATCAATATCACCATTCTTTCAGAAACACGTCATAAACCACACAAAGTTCACATCTAATGATTTAGAGGAGTTTTTTTGGGGGGAGGTGGAGTCAGCCATGGGGATTGCATTGAAAGCCTGGTTACTGTCCTAAGATCTTTTTTTTTTCATTTTATTTTATTTTATTTGTGAACATACTGTACAGAGGGGTTACAATTACATGGGCAGGATAATGCGTATATTTCTTATCAAGCATTGCAGCCTCCTCCTTTGTTTACCCTTCACATCCCTTCCCATGTCCTAAGATCTTTTGCTCAAGGCTAGAGCTCTACCACTTTGAGCCACAGTTCAGAGTTTCGCAGACTTCCTGCCAGGGCTGGGTTTTATACTCACCAGTGTCAGATCTCAGCCCCCAAGTATCTTGGATGACAGGGGTGAGCGAGCCAGCAGCATCTGGTTCTGTGCAGCTGGTTTGCAGGTGAGACAGCAGCTGTCTGCACCAGACTCCAGACTTGCTCTGTGATGAGCTATTTGCAGTGATATCCTTAAATAGTTGCAGTCAGAACATTCCATCTTTTTTGGTGCCATTCCTGGGTCTTGAGTAAGAGTCTTGACACACAGTCTCTAAGCTTTTATGCTCAGCTAGTGCTCAGCTGCTTGAGCAAAAGCACGACTTCCAGATTTATCTATGCACACAGTAGTGAGGAATCGAACCTAGGACTTTGCATGTACTAGGCGAGCACTCTACCACTGAGCCCCAGTAGTGACAAGTGTATAAACAGATAAATGTGTAGATTGGTAGATAGAAAGATAGATAGATAGATAGATAGATAGATAGATAGATAGATAGATAGATAGATGTATATGCATAAAACAAGAGACATATATCTGTATACTATGAAATTGCATATACAATATTACTACCGATTATTGGCAATTAAATTATTCCTTGCTTTTTTTAACTATCATGGTTGATAAAGGTTTAATTGAATAATAAGGTTTAATTGAAAATTAGTCAATGTGGTATAATTGTTGTGTATAATTTTATAATCATACACTAACTACCAATTTAATTGTTACTTTTATAACATTCCATTTGTATGGATGTATATGGGAATGGGTTTCTTAGAATCTCCACCATTCATTAGCGGCAATCCCGGGATTCGACCTCCAGAACTAAGTTGCCAGTTTCAGTATGGATTCCTTAATAGCTTGCCAAACATCAGCAATGCAAGGTCATGTACACTTTCTGGGACTTGTCATTTAGACCCAGGATGGTTACAATACAAAGGAAAAAAAAAGTAAAACCACCTTCTTGAACTTCTCAGTTTTATGCTTCTCCTTTTTATTTTATTTTATTTTTTTTGCCAGCCCCAAGATTTGAACTCGGGTCTTCGGATACAAGGGTCTGCTGTGACAGAAATGCCAAGACCTGAGTGCAAGCCCTGTGCTCGGCTAACAATAATAATAACAACAATAATAAAGCCCTGGTTTGGAATTTGCACCATTTTCCTGGCAGGCCTTATATTTGGATAAATCTGTGGCACTGTAGGTGAAGGGCAAAGGCTCACCGTGCTTGAAAACAAGAAATTCAGAGCAGTTCTCAATGCCTGAATTGAAGCCCCAGCACTGGAAAAAGGAATATTAATATATGAGATCTATTTACATACATGGGTTTACTGTATATGATGCTTATTGCCCTTATTTATTTAGTATTATTACACATACAACATTTTTTATTACATCATATCACATAGGATATATCCGCATATGGATTATGTATCATACTGAGACCCAGGACTTTCTCAGAGAAGGAAAAAATAAATATGTCAAAAGTGGCTTCTTAATCCACGAATAAATTTTTGGCCATGTTGGGATTTCAACTCACTGCCTTCAATGGCCAATCCATAAATGGGGTTACAGTCTTAGCACACTAGCCTCTGGCAAACTGAGCTTCCAGGAGTTCTGAGGACCTGTAATCAAGCCATAGTAGTGCTTTATAGATAGATAGATAGATAGATAGATAGATAGATAGATAGATAGATAGATAGATAGATAGATAGATAGATAGATAGATAGATAGATAGATAGATAGATAGATAGATAGGTAGATAGATAGGTAGATAGGTAGGTAGGTAGGTAGGTAGGTAGGTAGGTAGGTAGATAGATAGATAGATAGATAGATAGATAGATAGATAGATAGATAGATAGATAGATAGATAGATAGATAGATAGATAGATAGATGGATAGATAGATATGTAGATATATATGCATACAGAGAGAGGGAAGGTGAGGATATTAAATTATATATGTTCATATATAATTACTAATTATTCATTACTAAATAGTGCCTCCGTTTAATGAAGTATCACGTTTGAATACTTATAATAGCATTAATTAAAAATTAGTCAATAGACTTCCATTAGGGGAATTATACCATGGTGCTGGAATGGAAGATATATATCCAATAACCTTTGTGTGGTATTCTAAAATAGAATCATGGATTAACTGCAAGTTTATTACTTTGATAATATTCCATTAGTATTCCCATGAATAGGAAGGATCTCCTTCCATTTGTGGGTGGCAGTCCTATCATTTGAACTCCAGGCCTGGGTAGTTTACTTTGAATGCAAAACAATGAAATGACACCATCAAGATTTCAGATTGTTACAATTGTAAAAAAGAACAACAAGAAGAAAAGAAACCCAGGAGCCATGGGCTCCTGCATGTAATACTAGCTCCTCAGGAGGCTGAGATGTAGAGAATGCCAATTTGAATTCAGCGGGGGCAGGAAAGTCTGTGAGACTCTTATTTCTAAGATATCACAAGAAAAAAATGAATGGAGCTGTGGCTCAAGGGCAGAGCACTACCCTTGAACAAAAAGAGCTCAGGGACAGCGCCTAGGCTTATAGTACAAACCGGGAACTGCCCACCCCCCAAATGAGGCAATAACTGCATGTCTCTATATATGGATGTATGATGTATGGATGATGGGCATTCAGCAGGTTGCCCATGGCCAGCCCCCCAACCTGGTCAAGCTGGGACAAGCCCTGAAGAGTACTCAGTCTGAGCCTGTGGCTTGACCAAAGCATCCTTCTCTGCCATTTAATAACTGAAGTCTTATATTCTGGCTTAAGTCTCCCATCGGGACACCTAGCAGCAAGCCACTGCCTCCAGGGAGACCACAGTTCCTAGACTGTAGGAGTTGTCGAAGTTTCTGGCTCCATAGTCTCTATCCCTCTGTAGGATGTGAGCCTAGACCTCTGGGGCCTGGTGACTATAACTCATTTATCATTTGTCATTGCCGAGTCTCAGGCTCATCCCAAATCTTGGCAAAGATATTAAATAGTGAACAATTTCTCTGCCAAAGGGGTATGCCACTAAATCCCACCCTCATAACTCCCATGAGAAGTGAGCCTTGGGCTGTGAAAGTGGCTTAGTGGTGTAGTGCTTACCTAGCACACACTCAGTCCTGGGTTCGATTACTCAGTACCAAAGAAACAGAAAAAGCCAAAAGTTGCACTGTGGCTTAAGTGATAGAGTGCTAGACTTGAGCAAAAGAAGCTCAGGAACATACCCAGACCCTGAGTTCAAGACCCAAGACTGGCAAAAAAAAAAAAAATGAGCCTAGTATGACATACTCTTGTGGGACTCAGAGAAGGGCCATGGTTATAGGTAAGA
Organism: Dipodomys spectabilis; assembly: GCF_019054845.1. Taxonomy (NCBI): domain Eukaryota; kingdom Metazoa; phylum Chordata; class Mammalia; order Rodentia; family Heteromyidae; genus Dipodomys; species Dipodomys spectabilis. Next base: position 1,358,128 of record NW_024871246.1, on the reverse strand, counting down.
GGTAGAGTAGAGGGAAACTGCTGGTGGCTCACCTCTGTAAGCAAGTCAGGAGGCTGAGATTTAAGGATCCCAGTTGGAAGCAGGGAAGTCTATATGAGACACTTTTCTCTAATTAAACACCCATAAAGCCAGAAGTAGAGATGTGGTTCAAGTAGTACAGTGCCTTGAGCACAAAAGCTCAGGTATCAGATAGAATCCAGGCCATGAATTCAAACCCCAGGACTGGCAAACACGCACTCACACATACACACACACACACATCAAGATAGAGCATTTGCCAGTCACCCTGCACAAGTTCCATCTCTAGCAACTCAATATTTAAAAAAAAAGAGGGATAAGGGAAGATAAGACTTGCTCCAGGAGGTGATATAACCAATGCCAAATTTCCACAGGAGTTCTAAGATGTGGATACAGGAGAGAGAGCCTCAGGCAGAAGGTAAAGCATGGGCAAAGGTCTTGCGGTGTGCTGTAGAGCAGGTTTTGTGGGTGGAATGAAGGTTCTGTGGCTTCAGAAGAGTCTGTCAGGACATTCATGGCTGGGCCAAGGTTTGTACTTGAGTCACAGGGCAGAGGGTGGGGTCCCAGAATGGGGCCCGGGAGAAGAATAGCTTGGCTTTTCACCACGGACCCCTGCCATTTCTGGTGGCTGGAAGCCTATTTTTCACAGCTCCTGACCCTCAGAATTCCTTTGCCTGGAAGAGTCAGTACAAATGCAGGGAAGAACTCTTGCTTAAGAAAAGCTTCTAGCCCAATGCCACCAGTGGCTCAACCCCTGTAAAGCTTAGCTACTAAGTAGAGTGAGATAGAGATCGTGGGTCAGGCCAGCTCAGGGGAGGAAAATTAGTGAGACTCTTCTTGCCGATGAACTAACAAAAGCCAGAAATGGAGTTGTGGCTCAATTGGTAGAGAGCTAACCTTGAGGGAAAAAGTTAAGAGACCAGAGCCCAGACCCCTGAGTTCAGTCCCCAGTACTGTCACCTAAAATATAAAGAAAAGCTTTCAAGAGCTCCTAGTCCAGTGTGGTGAAAGGCCAGATCAGCCAGGCTCTCGTAGCTCACACCTGTACTCTTAGCTCCTCAGAAGGTTGAGATGTGAGTATTGCGGTTCAAAGCCAGTCTGAGCAGGAAAGTCTGGGAGACTCTGATCTCTAAGGAACCTCCAGAAACCAGAAGTGGCTCTGTACCTCAAGTGGTAAGCTGAAGAGCTGGGGCACAGTGCCCAGGCCCAGAGTTCAAGCCCCATGACCAACACCTAGCCTGCTTGGTCTTACTCTGTGGCTCTAGGAAGAGTATTTTCCAGTGGACCCCTGAGGGTCTCCCAATATCTAGATCTCCTACAAGTCTTGAGAACAGCCTCTTTGGAGGCCATTGCCTATAGATCGGCCACAGTACCAAAGAAGGGTCGAGCCTTGGGGTATGGAGCTCATCAGAAAAGCATCTGTCATGGGCGCAATGTCGATCTGAGCAGTAATTCAATGTCTCAGACCACGGTTCTAGGCCAGGAGGAGCAGGAGCTGCAAGATGTCACACCAGGTAACGCCTGCTCACGTGGGCATCACAAAAGTGTGAGTTTGTCAGGCACAACTTGGGCAGGTGTGGAGTTGAGCTCATGAAAGGCTTGTAGGCTCCAGAATCCACAGCTGGCTGGCTGCTGCTTGTAGCAGTCACTATCCCAGGAGTCCCAGTGCTCAGACCACTGCTTTCCTCACCAGGGGGTGGAAGGGGGCAGATGAAGGTCGGCAATTGTAGGCTGACTACAAAGGAGCATCCTTAGTGTCCTTCCCTTGGTCCTGTGGCCCTGTGCATGGATGGAGGGGCATGTTCCATGGAACTTACTTCCATGGGCCAACCACTCAGCCCAAGGAGGACTTAGGGAGAAACCACTTGATCTGGCTTGAGAGTTTACTATGAATATGACTCAAGACTGACCCCAGTTCTAGCTCAGCTCATCATTACCATCTTCCTGTGTGTGTGTGTATGTGAATGCACACATTCTCGTACACATCTTGGTACTAGGTCTTGAACTCAGGGCCTGGGCTCTCTCCCTCACTTTTTTCATTCAGGGCTAGCACTCTACCACTTGAGCCACAGTTTCTCTTCCAGCCTTCGGGTGGTTATTTGCAGAAAAGAGTCTCACAGACTTTGCTAGCTGGGCTGCCTCTGAATATCAATCCTCATATCTCATACTCCTGAGGAGCTAGGAATATGAGAGCATGAGCTATTAGCATCTGGCCAAACTCCTCCTTGGCTAAAACAGACTACCTCTCTCCCAGTTGATCACCCATCTACATTTATCCCTCCTACCCCAAGCTTCAGACAAAACATAAACTCCTCCCCTGAGAACAAAGAAATGGGATCAGGTTTGAGGTTTATATTCTCCACATAATCAGGGGCTGGTGGGAGCTGACATGGAGGTCAGAGATCTAGGCCAGGGCAAGTAGACAGCTGTTAGAACAGAAGAGAGTATGAAAAGACATCCTTGCAGCTGGATGCCAGTGGCTCATACCAGCAATCCTAGCTACTCAAGAGGCTGAGCTCTTAGGGTGGCAACTTAAAGCCAGCCCAGGCAGGAAAATACGTGAGAAACTTCTGGCTACTAAACTACTAAAAAAGATGAAAGGTGAGTTGTGGTTCAAGTGTTAGAGTGTTAGCTTTCAGCAAAGGAAGCTCAGGGACAGTGCCAAACTCTGAGTTCCAGCTCTAAGATTTTTGTAAGACACCACCTCCCACCCCAATCAGGCCATAAATCCAGATTTTGCTCATCCTAGATCTCACTTCTGCTCCTGCCACTTCCACAGCACAAGTGGCCGGTGTGTGGTCAGCACTGGGTTAAGAAGTGAACTTACACAAGGGGGGCATGGCCAGGTCAAGGTTAATGCCCCAGAACATTGAGGTACTGGCCATACCAGTCTCTCATCTCCCAGTTCCCTGGCCCTGGAATCTAAAGTCTGTGCCTCTGTGTTCTGGGCATCCAGAATTGTCTAGAAGTATCTAAGAGGCCCAACTATGGCTGGAAAAAATACTTGCCTCCAGAAATGTACATTGACATTTCCTAGACACCGACCAATACTTCCAACCCCCCTTGGCCTCACCTCCCATGTAGGCCCAAATCCACCTTGTGTGGGCAGCCTTTAGTCAGCTATCAAGCTTGGATTGTCCAGAGCCACTGGCAAACACCCTTCCCCCACTCCACTGTCAGACTGCTAGAAGTATGACATACCTCCAGAAGCCCAGCTGAGGAAAAAGACAGGACATTGCATGACTGACCCTGCCCCCCACCTCAAGAGGAAGGCACGAAACTATGCCAGCCGGCCCTGCAGACCCAGAATCCCCTGGAGGCAGACAAAGATATGGACAGCCAGACTTGGGCCCCAAAGACAAGCTGGAATGTGCAGGTCTCTGACAATTTAGGACTCATTGTAGACCCTGATGGGGGCTAAAGGCAAAGTTGCCATGGAGCAGTGTCACCATCCGAGGTCAGAAAGAGGCAAACAAGCACCCAGGAAATGGACAGAGAAAGATGAGGGAAAAATACACACAGACACCCCCCCCCACACACACACACTCATGGGTAGCCCAAGGCCTCAGCAGTCCCTGAGCACCTGAACATCCCAAACTCTGAGAAGATGGCACTACTGTCCCCAGACCAAATGTAGACAAATCACAGAGCTTCTCACACATCTGGAATGGCTCATCACACAGCATGGCATTTCCTTCTGTACACACCTCTATGAAGAAAACTCACCCACCTTATCTTTGGTTGTAGGTCATGGGGTTTGAACTTTGGCCTTCCCGCAAAACTCAGCTCTTCAGCTGAAGGTGTGCACTCTACCACTGGAGCCACAGCACCACTTCTGGTTTTTCTGAAAGTCTCACAGACTTTTCTGCCCAAGCAGGCTTTGAACCATAATCCTCAGATCTTAGCCTCCTGAGTAGCTAGGATGACAGTTGTGAATCAATGGCAGCTCCCAGCTTCAACCACCTTCTTACACCCAGGGGAAACCAAACTTGTCAGGCCACAAGGCACATGCAACCCTTCACTTCAGACTTTGATACCAGCATCCAAAACCATTCTTTCTTGGGTGGAGACAATATAGTTGAAACTACCCTCCCACACCTGCTCCCATTCGCCCACTCCCTGCCTTAGACAGGCACAACCTCTGTAGTTCTTGGTAAGGTAATGCCCACCATGCTATGACTTCACACTCGGGAAAACCTGAGAAGTTCTTAGAAATGTCTGTACACTGAAGCAAGCACCTGGTCTCCCAACCACAGAAACCCCACTCCTTCACCATCTCTTGCAAGCAAGGGGTGTCTTTCTTGTTTTCCTGGTAGAAGAGCTTGAACTCCGGGCTTGGGTACTGTCCATGATGATGATTTTTTGCTCAAGGCCAGTGGTCTACAACTTGAGCCATGGTGCCACTTCTGGTTGAAGATTGGAGATGAGACTCTCATGGGAGCTTCCTGCCTGCACTGGGAAACAAGATCCTCTGGATCTCAGCCTCCCAAGTAGCCTGGATGACAGGTGTGAGCCACCAGAGCAGGGCTTATGGTGTCTCATTCTTTAGAATTTCCACCTAGTCCTCCTCTAGAAACTACCACTTAGACACTCCGCTATCTCATTCAGGGACAGGGAGGCTCGGAATCTTGGTGGGGACATGGGCATTAAAGGGCCCCCTTCACATCACTACCCATCTCTAAGTTCCCATCCACCTCCTCTGGATGGCCTGGTCTTCCGGGGCAGATCAGACCCACTAGGACTTCTGGGGCCTGTATCTCCCCGCCCCACCCAACCAGTACCTGAGGATTTCTAGGGCTGGCTGCTCCAAGTTTCGGTGGAAGATGTCTGGAGGGATGCTGATAACCAGGGGTGCCCAGGGTAGAAGGAGTGTCCATCTCCCCTCTGCCAAAGAAGGGGACAGGACACATGGATGGATGTACTAAGAGCTACAGGGCATAACAATCCACCTATCACCCATGTCCCTTGGAGTGCTGTTTTATGTTGACAGTCCTTGGGCTTGGCCTGGGGGCCCAGGCACTGTCCCTGAGCTTCCTTTGCTTGAGGCAAGCACTCTCTTGGTGCCACTTCTGGCTTTTTCTGTGTATGTGGGAACTAGGAATTGAACCCATGGTTTCCTGTGCTCTACACAAGCCCACTACTGCTAAGACACAATCCCAATCCTGGATAGTGTTCTTATGTGACCTCTTGGGCCTGTCTCGTTACAATCTTGTACATCTGTACTGAGTTTCTCACCAGCAGCCCTGGCTGGAAATGAACATGCTCCAATATGTTGTCCTTTATCTACAGCATCTTTACTCTCTATGCTTCCTGTCAGATCCTCCTTGTTAAGAAAGACCCCCTTTCAAGTGCTGCCTTTAAGAATCCTGATCCAATTGCCCTGGCAGTGAGGGGGGCGGGGATCTTCTCAGCTCTACACAATACTGGCCTTGTCATTCTCTTCCATTCAGCTGGTGTAGATTGAGAATGCTCAAAGGGGAAAGCCTGGCTTTCACCACCCAATTTCTGAAGGCTCTGATGCACTACCCACGGACCTGTGCTGTATCACACTCCATGAAAGTGCACTTGAGGCCCACGCAATCTGTGGGCAAGAAATGAGGCTTGAAGTGAGGATCTGGGAGCTGTCTCTCTGAGTTTTTCTGTTCAAGGCTGATGCTCCAGCACTTGAGCCTCAGCTCCACTTCTAACATTTTGGTGGTTCCATGGAGAGTAGAGTCTCACTTGCTTTCTAGCTTATGGCTGGCTTCGATCTTTGCACCTCAGATCTCTGCCTACTGAAGAACCAGTATGTCAGGTGTGAGCCTGAGCAAGATATGACAAGCACCAGAGCCTTTCTTTTGAGCTTCTGTTTATTTCGTGTCAACTAGCAAGCCCTAATTAAAATAGTCATTTACAGGGGATAAAGTTCCTCTCCTAGGTCAGTTAATCCAAGGAGATAAAATGTCTTTGGAAAAGGCTAGTCTGAGTTGGCCTATGTGAGTGTGTTTGTGAGAGTATGAGTTTCAGGGATACCTACCCCCAACTCTCCGATGCTTCATTCTCCCAGTAGTAAGTACATCCACGATCTCCACACCAAGGAAGGTGGGTAGGGGAGAGTTCATAAGGTCACATCAAGTGGGATCATCTGAATTCTATCCTGCAACTGAAGCTGGGAGAGATAATAGAGAGAAGAGGTTTAGAGGAACATCAAGGTAAGCCCCTTACCTTTGGCTACAAGTACCAGAGAAAAGAATGAATCCATCCTTTTTGGTACTAAGATAACCGGTGCCCACTATTCATTTATTTTATTTTTTTGGGAGTCCCAGGGCTTGGATTCAGGGCCTCAGTTTCATCACTGAGCTTCTTTTACTCAAGGTTGAGGCTCTACAAATTGAGCCACAGCACCATATATATCTTTTTTGTGGTGGGGGGTAGGTGGTTTATGGGAGATAAGGATCTCCATGCCTGGGCTGGCTCTCAGTCAACACCATCAGAACTCAGCCTCCCGAATAGCCAGGATGACAGGCTAGAGCCACCAACACCTGACCGCCATCATCCATTTATAATTCCCTAGGGCCATTGCTGAGCCATCCGCACTGCATCCCCGTTGTTGTGAGTTAGGAGCAGACATGAATGGGTTTGATACTTCAACAGCCTACCTACCTTTGAGCATCGTTCCGGGTCAGTCCGATTGTGGCTTCCTCCTTATCCACAGCAATGACTTGGCTCTGTCATCAGAACAAATATCCCCCAGGAGGTATCAGGTCTGGGGTTTTTCCTCTGCACACCATATCCCCTCCCTGAAAAGACACACCCCAACAAAGCAAAGTAGACATAGAGTGAATTCATTTTCTTATAATCAGTGTCTGGCCAGATAGGTGACAGTGAGGATCAGAGGCCCGGGATTCGGCTGTGCAGTTGGATAACATGATGCCTCCTCATCCACTTTCCTTTAACTGTCTTAGAAGAGGGTAGTGAGGAAGGATTCACCAGATGAACTGACAATGAATAACCATCACATTCTAGCCCAGGCACAGATGGGCTTACCTGAGGGAGGGAGTTCAACAGCCTGAGCAAGAAAGCTCCTGACCCACAGCCTACCTCCAGAATGAGAGGGCCACTTTGGGTCCCAGCCACACATGGCGACGCTGGGCCACCTCCTCCAGCACCCATTCAACAAGTTCCTGTGTGAGGGAGAGACAGAGAGTTCTGATGAGAGAGAGAGAGAGAGAGAGAGAGAGAGAGAGAGAGAGAGAGAGAGAGAGAGAGAGAGAGAGAGAGAGAGGAGAGAGTCGGAATTACACTTAAGCCCTATAATGGTAACTACAAAGGAGGCTGAAATATGAGGATCATGGTTCATAGCCAGCCTAGGCAGGAAGGACTGTGAGACTCTTATCTCCAAAGAATCACCAGAAAACTGGAAGTTGTGCTGTGGCTCAAGTGGTAGAGTGCTAGCCTTGATCTGAGGAGCTTGGAAACAGCGTCCAACCCAGAGTTCAAGCCCCATGACTGACAAGAAGTGGACTTCCCACCACAAGAAGTGGACTGAATAGCACCCATTGTCCTAGCAAGTATGGCAGTGAAGTCAGGTCGAGCTTTCTTTCAGCTGGGGGTCATGAGTAGGTTAACCAGCTTCTCCATGCCTCATTTTCCCCAGCAGCAAAACTGAACAGTGAAAGTTCCCCTTCCTCACGTGGATAGGGTAAAGATGAAAGAAAGCCATGTTTTGTTTTATAATCCCATACCTGTGGCACGATAAATAACAGGGCCCATTTGAGCCCTTTCCAGGTATCTTCCTGTCATATGCTCACAGAATTGCCAAGAACCTTATCTGATGACCACTCCCTCTATGCCTGGCTCTGCCCCAGAGATCCCCCTGTATTGATCCCTTGTTTCCTCACAACTGTCCTGTGAGGATACTGAGGTCTGAAGGTTCCATGCCCAACCCAGAACTTCAACTGTGGTCAAGAATCAGCTGCTGTCTCTGTCCCCCTGGGGAGCCACCCCCTGCAGGCCTCACTCCCAGGCTCTCCCAAGTTCCCTCTGCCACAAACCATACCCCAGGGAGTAGACAGTTCCAGGGCACAAAGACCCCTTGGTCTTATAATTTAACGGTGCTGAGTCCCCTTCAAGCATCTCACCCTTCCAGACCCCCACACCTCAGTCACAAAGCCCATGCACCCCCCAAAGATTGCAGTTAGAAGTTATCAAAGGGTCCAGTGCTCCTTGTTACAACCAACTTCTACACACACACACACACTCACACACACACAGACACACACACACACACAAAGCTGGCACAGGTGGTTCCTGTCTGTCATCCTCGATCCTCAGGAGGCTGAAGTCTGAGGATCACTGTTCAAAGCCAGCCTGCACAGGAAAGTCTCTGAGGCTCTTATCTAGAGTGAACCACCATATAGCCAGATGAGGAGCTGTGGCTCAAGTGTCAGAGCACTAGCTTTGAGCACGAAAGCTCAGGAACAGCACCTAGGCCCTGTGTTCAAGGCCCAGTTCTTCTACCTCCAAACATACACAGACACAGACACACACACACACACACAGACACACAGACACAGACACACACACACACACACACACACACACACACACACACACACAAAAAGCCCAAGGCTTCAGCAGTCCCTGAGAACAGAACCATAAACTCCCTCCGTTAGGTTGAGCCTCTCTCATATCTGGAATGTCTCATCGACCAGCATGGCATATCCTACCTTACACATTGGTATGCAGAAAACTTAGTCACCTCTTTTTTTGTGGTTGGTCATGGAGTTTGAACTCTGGGCCACGGTGTTGTCCCTCAGCTCTTCAGATGAAGGTGAGCATTCTCCCACTTGAACCACAGCACTACGTCCTGTTCGCTGGTTGATCCTTTGGTCATCAAGTCTCACAGACTTTTCTAACCAAGTTGGCTTGGACCCATGTTCTTCACATCTCAGCCTTCTGAGTATCTAGGATGAGAGTTGTGAGGCACCAGTGGCTTCCGGCTTCAGCCACCTTCATATACCCAGAGGAAACCCATCTCCTCAGGCCACAAACTTCTTGCAACCCTTTATTTGAGACTTTGACACCCAGCACTCAAATCCATCCTTCAATGGAGAGAATAAAAACACAACAATCTCACCCCTGCACGCATTTGCCCACTCCCTGCCTGCCTCAGGCCATGTCCTCTTGAAGCTGTGGCTTCAAACTGGAGCAAACTTGGGGAGTTCTTAGAAATGTCTGTACAGTGAGGCCAGAACCTGGTCTCCCACCACAGCACACACCCCACTCTCCCCCACACCTCCACCATCCTTTGCAGGCAAAGATGTCTTACTTTCTTTTTTCTGTTGTTGTGCTTGAACTCTGGGCCTCGGTGCTATCCATGAGCTCTTCAGCTAAGATGAGCACTCAACTAATTGAGCCACAGCACCCCTTCCAGTTTTCTGGTGGTTTGTTGGAAAAAAATGTCTCAGGGTCTTCCCTGAGCAGGCTGGCCATGATCTGTGATCCTCAGATCTCACCTCCTGAATACCTAGGATGACAGCCATGAGCTACTGGCAACAGGCCAAACATATTTTTCCATGCCTGTCATCCTATCCCTTAAGGAGACTGAGATCTGAGGACTGCAGATGGAAGCCACCTTTGCCAGCGAATTCCATGAGAACTCTTTATCCCCAATTAAACATCCAAAAGATTTGGAAGTGGAGCTGTGGCTCAAATGATAGAGTGATAGCTTTGAGCATAAGAGACAACGGATAGAACCCAGTCCCTAGTTTCAAGTTTTTCTAGCAAAGACCCACCCAAGAATGGGAAGCAGGTGGGCATACGGGAGCTGAAAGCTCACACATAATACCCAAGACTCCCAGAACAGACCCTATTCGGCTCTGATTCTCTAGATTCTATGTCCTACCTCATGGCAGTATTAGATGGGACTGACCATGCTCCAAGTTAGGACATTCAATTACAATCTCATACTGAGGATCCCCTGACCTTATGAAAGACTCAGGATCTCTCACTGTCCTGCCTCAACACTGAGCAGTGAGGTGAGTTCTAGTTATCCAACCACAGGATGTGGGAACAAAAGCATTTCTTGGCCAAGAGATGCAGACTGGAAGGCTCTAGGTCCGTCGCTCTCAGGAAGGGGAAAAGGGCTGATCCATCGCAGGCATGTTCCTAGGTTGTGAGTATCCTCAAAGAAACAACCCTGCTCAGAGCTCAGTGCCTCTTGTTTTCCCACCATCCTCCCCAAACTTGCCCCACCACCAGCCTGCCCTCTCTGAATCCCAGATCTGCCATCTAGACTAAAGGCAGAGCCAGCAAAGAGACCCACCTCTGCCTCTGAGAATGGCAGTCACAGGGTCCTAGCGCCCCCTAGAGGAAGTCTCTGGGCAACACAGGTCCTGACTCCCACCCTCATTCCCTGGCTGTCCTATGCCAGTGGCACACTTACCTCTGTCTCTGGTCTTGAAATGAACACTGGAGTTGTGATCTTCAGATTGAGCGCTGGAAATCCCAGTCGACAAAGTTGTACTGCACAGGCATCCTGCGGTGGACGACAGCCAGGTGCTCAATGGTGAACCCAAGACACCAGGACTTTTAATAACCCTATGGTTGGTCAAAGGCTCTATCACTGATGGTCTAGATTGTCATGCGAGATTATGGCTCCAATGTCCTGAAACACTTGACCTGGGATCATCCTCCCATTTCATCTTCCTCCCCCACCTTGACACTCTGTCACCCCAACACCTAACTAGCTGTTGGACCATTTCTTCTTCTTTTTTTTTTTGGTCCAGTCGTGGGGCCTGAAATCTGGGCCTGGGCACTGTCCCTCAGCTCAAAGCTAGCGCTCTACCACTTGAGCCACAGCGCCACTTCCGGCTTTTTTTTCTTTTTGCTTATGTGGTGCTGAGGAATCGAACCCAGGGCCTCGAGCATTGCAAGGCAAGTGCTCTACCACTGAGCCACCTTCCCAGCCCGGACCATTTCCTCTTATATGACCAGAAAATAAACTTGGTGGGGCCAGGAGAGATTAAAACCTGGTGACCCACCCTGAGCCCTAGGGTCTACATCCTTCTGCAGTCAGCAACCACACAACACCTGGATTTCATGAAGTTGCTGATAGGTCAGTGGCTTGGTCCTACATACTGGCTTTAGGCTCTGAAACTGTGCCCACAGAGATTGTGAATGGTTGGCTCCCTTGATCCAGGGACTCCAAACCAAGGCTTGGCTGTTCCCCTTTCTTCCATTCCACTTTTTCTCACTTCATCCTTCCCTCCTCTCACTCTTTTTTCCTTTTTTCTCTCACTCATGGGCCTTGAACTCAGACCCTGGATGCTGTCCCTGAGCCTTTTTACTCAAGGCCAACAGACTACAACTTGAGCCACACATCCACTTCTTGTGTTTTCTTTTAGGTAGTTGGAAATAAGAGTCTTACAGGATTATCTGCCCCAGCCTTAAGCCTCAATCCTCCCATCTCAGCCTCCTAAGTAGCTAGGTGACAGGTGTGAAGCAACGGCATCCAGATCAATCTAAGGTTTCTTCATGTGCTATTGAACCAGCACTGGATCGTTTCATCTGTGATCGCATTCCCCCAGGAGCATGGTGCACACTGTAACTGTTGGATAAGTATATGAGCATCTGCATATGACAATACTACAGAAAAGTCCCATTTGATGCAGGTAAGCATCCTGGGGCGAGGGGAAGGGCAAAGCCTGATGAAGCTCTCCCACAATTCTCCCTCCTCCCTCTTCCCACCCTCCTGGTGCCACCACACTTAACTCTTTTGGCTCCGAGGATGTGAGCCATGATGTACTAGCTGGATTCTGGGGCCTGTGGAATGCCTATCTTCTCAAAGATCTCTGTCCAGCAGCTGACCAGCTCTGTGGCACTCGATTCCCACTCAGGTGTGAATGAGGTTGCCAGTGAGCTGAGGCCTGGCTCAAGGGGCCTCCTCTCCTCCTCCCTGGGGCCAGGAAGGATGGTCTACCACATCCTGTCCCCATGTTTCATATTTCAGAGAAAGTATCCTCGAGGCATCCCGGGTTTCTGAAACTCCCAGAGTCCCATGAAGGTGCCGGGAATCATCTTCGCTCACAGCTGAGGCTTGAACTCAGGGTCCCTGAGATTTGTTGCATTTGTTAAACAATTTACCATTTGAGTCATGCCTCACTTCTGGCATTTTGCTGATTAATCAGTGATAAGATTCTCAGGGACTTTATTTTGTGAGCTGCCTTCAAACAGCAATACTCAAATCACAGCCTCCCAAGGAGCTAAGATGAGATACATGAGTCAACGGCTCCCAACTTCTATTCACTACTTGTATATGAGCTTTCACAGACTAAATTGTTTTACACTTTTATTGAGCCCAACTATATCGTTTTTCTTTCCTATAATTTTAATGCCAAATTTAAGAATGCTTCGTCTCCAAAATGGTCAAGATGTCTTGACAATTGAACTCATTGGACTAGAAGGCTGCTGATATCTAAGATAGTACTAAAATGTTAGACTTGAGCCTATCTTTATGACAGCTTAATACTATTGCTTTTTCAGTCAGTATTCTTTTTATTATTGGTGGTGGTGGTTGTGGTGGTTGTGGGCCTTGAACTCCGAGCCTAGATGCTGTCCCTCAGCTCTTCAGCTCATGGCTAGAGTTCTACCACTTGAGCCATAGCACCACTTCTGGTAAGCAAATTTCTTTGCTTTAATTCACATCACTTTTTTTGTTTTATATGCCACGTTTTAATCCTGCTTGAAATTAACATTTGAATAAATTGTTATGTTTAATTCAATGTTCACTTTTTAATTCTCCCAAATACTGTCTAACCTATCACCACTTATTAAAGAGAATATCATTCCTCAAATGTTTGGATTTACCCCTTACTAAATATTCCTTGATAATATTTACGTGGATATAATCTGGTGCCCTACAGATCCATTGAGCTGTATAATCTTTCCTCTACAAATATAACAATTTTACACTAAGAGTTTCACTATTGGACAGAGACATATATTCCAGCTTATTTTCCTTTGTCAATGACTAAAAGAGTGCTAGACAGGTGCTTTTAGAAATTGTCATAAACAAATAAAACTGTGAACCTGAGCTCTGTTGTCTTACGCTTGTAATCCTAGTTGCATAGGAGGCTGAGATCTGAGGATTGCGGTTCAAAGCCAGCTGGAATGGAAATGTCCATAAGACTCTTATGTCCAATTAACCACCAGAAAACCAGAAGTGGCACATTTGCTCAATGAGTAGAGCATTCACTTTGAACTGAAGAGCAGAGGGACAGCACCCAGGACCAGACTTCAAGCGCCATGAATGATCAAAAAAAAAAATGGAGGAGACAATTTATATTATTGTTCAATTGTATCCTCCAATCCACAAAAATTATATGTCTCCATTTATTTAGATTTTCTTTTATATTCAGCATTGTATAATTTTCAATGAAGATGGGTGAACAGCACTTTAATACATTTTGTCGATGTTTGAAGACAGCACAAAGAAATTCACAGAAAACAGTTGAAAAATGAAAGGCAATGGGAATGGAGAAAGACAGAAGCCAGAAACAGGTTAATCAGTCCCTTCATTAACATGTGAAAGTGTAAAATATTTCAATAATTTTTCTCCGTACAATTAATATACACCAATTAATAAATATCTTCCAAACCTTTTGTATTCAAGTATGGCATAAAGGATAAATACAGATTCTGTGGTGAAATGAAAGAAAGAGATGAGAAAATACATACTTATAGTGATTGAGTAAATAAACTAAGAAATTCTGTCAACATTCTGAAGGCTCTTAGCTCATTGGATTAAGAAGGCTGCTGGAATCTAGGATTATACTAAAATGTTAGACTTGAGCCTATCTTTAAGACTGCTTACTACTATTGATTTTTCAGTCAGTATTCTTTTTGCTGTTGGTCGTGGTGTTTGTGGGGATTGTGGGCCTTGAACTCTGGGCCTGGGTGTTGTCCTTCAGCTCTTCAACTCAAGGCTAGAATTCTACCACTTGAGCCATAGTGCCACTTCCGGATTTCTGGTGGTTTATTGGAGATAAGAGTCTCATGGACTTTTCATGCACAGGCTGGCTTTGAAACACAATACTCAGATCTCAGCCTCCTGAGTAGCTAGGATTACAGGGGTGAGCCACCGGCAACTGGTTCCTCTGTACAACATCAACCATAATATAAAATGAAGTAAAATCAATAAAGGACGTGTTTGGCAAATAAAGTAAAATGATAGCTTACAGACAAATGAATATAATGGTATACATATATGTCTGTATACATGTATATACACATCTGTATATTCTTTTATATATATATATATATAGGTATTAGTATATATACTCATATAAGTATGAATATATGCATATGTTCATATAGTGTGTATACATATAAATTTATTTGAAGAGACTTGAATCAGAAATATATTAATAGCATATTAATGCCAATTAAAAACTTTAACCATCCTGAATAAGTTATAAAAAAAATCCAAATACATATCTCTATAGTAATATAATAACAACCAAGGAACATATGGAAAGATCATAACATACCTAGACATTGCATACATATAGAGATTAGTGGAAATAGAAACAATAAGATAGCCCTGCACAACCATTATGTAGAAATTGTAATCCTTATACATTGGTGTTTGACATTTAAAATTATATAGACAGTTTGATGAACATACTGGCAATCTTTAAGATATTATAATATATAGAGTTGCCTCTATGATCCAGCATTTTTGAATCATAATGTTATATACAAAATAGATTTTAACCTATGTCCAATGAGATACATGTACAAGAATATACATAGCAAAACCTTTTACAATAACATATCATAAAGTATTTAAATGCCCATTCAGGATGTTATTCCATTATACACATGCTCTATCCATGAGAAAAGTTTACATGGACTTACTTTAGAAACTGTAATATTACATGGGGAAAATGGACAAAATAGACTACATTTTCTAATTATATGAGCTTTTTAAAATTGGCACATCTGTAGAGGAAGAATATGAAATAATAGCTGCTCAAGGGAGGTAGGTTGGAATGTTAACAGGAAGCGACTAGTAATAAATATGGGAGTATTTTGAGAGGGTACTAAGGGTAAAATGTTCTAGAAGTGAAGGTAATATTCTTACTCCAACTCTTTAACATTCTAAGAATCATTTTACTTTATCAAAGAATTACAAATTGCTCTTGCATTAACCTTAGGAAAATTTTTAGAATAGTAGTGGGTGAATCTAAGTGATAATTTAGAATTTAAAATCACAGAATTTTATAATGCATAACATTAATATGTTGCTGAATAAGACTATCAAGAAAATATGATTCGTGGTATATCTTCTGAGTGACTATACATGCTATTGCGAGTCAGTGAATATTCTACAAAATTCTGTATATTGAGGGATGAGATAGGATTGAGAAGGATGAGGGATAATGATTATCAAGGGGCATTGCATAGGGCTGGGAATGTGGCTTAGTTGTAGACTGCTTGCATTGCATATGTGAAGCCCTGGGTTTGATTCCTCAGTACTACATAAACAAAAAAATCTGGAATTGGCACTATGACACATGTCGTAGAGTACTAGCATGAGGAAAAGAAGCTCAAGGACATTGCCAGGGCCCTGAGTTCAAGCCCCAGGACGAGTAAAAAAAAAGGTGCATTGTATTAAGCCGGGCACTAGCGGCTCCCACCTGTAATCCTATATAATCAGGTGGCTGAGGATTGAGGTTTGAAGCCAGCCCAGGCAAGAAAGGCTGTGAGATTCTTATTTCCAATTAAATCTCAGAAAAATCTGAAAGTGCTGCTGTGCCTCAAGTGATACAGTTCTATCATTCATCCAAAGGCACTTAGGAACAGCATTCAGAACCAGAGTTCAAACCTCAGGAGAGAAAAAAGAAAAAAAAACCTCACTAAACACTATGCATTAACTGCTTTGTCAAACAGCAACTCCCATAAAACTACTTAAAGTTAATTTAAAATATGATAAAATGCAAGTCATTTTGGGAACCAGACATAGATAGAATACATGGGACCAAAGTAAATTTTATATCATGCAGTTTAGGTTGTAATTTGTTCTTCAGTCTTCTTACGTCATTTATGAAATTGACAATGCTGTCAATTATAGGTCAATTTCCTTGAGGAACAGATTGAATTCTGCTGTCTTTTCATAGGAAAACATAGAGGTGATTTTTTTGCCTCTTATTGAAGTATGTCTGATATTTTAAACTAGATTTGTCCTAATATAATATTAATTTAAACAATCATTTTATTAGGACGATGTTGGTCAGTTTTTTTCCAGTAAATCTTATCCCTTATAATAAATGAGAGCATGCTGTGTCAGTCTCCTATTAATATGCCAAATTCTTTATAAAATTAACTTAAAAGGGGGAAATATTAATCTTGGCTTCTGATTTTACACATTTCAGTTCATATTTCTTATCCTCATTGCTTTGGGTTGGTGATGGCACAGTACCCCATGTCAGGAACATGTGATGGAGTATGTGTATTAATGGAAGCCAGGAAGTAAAGAAAAGTAGGAATAAGAGTGGGAAAAGGGAGAAGCACGAGGAGGGGAAGAGGGAGAGGGAGAAGGAAAAGCAAAAGGAGATGGAAGTAAAAGAAGAAATTTGAGGAAAGGACTTTGATCTTATCATTCTCTTTGATCACAAGTTCTCAGTGACCAAATCTCTACAACTATGTCCACGTGGGAGGGTTCACCTTTTTATGGCAACGTAGTGAAAGCTAATTATTAATCCCAATCCTGGCTCAAGTGGTAGAGCGCTAGCCTTGAGCTGAAGAGCTGAGGGACAGCACCCAGGCCCAGAGTTCAGGCCCCACGACCGGACCCCCCCCCAAAAAAAAACAAAACAAAAACAAAAATAACTATTTAATCTAACGCATAATGACTTGAATTTTTCATAATTTTATGACATTCCCATTCAAGTTTTTGTCATCTATCGTGAGGTTCTTTCTTTCTAGTTGAAGAAAAAATATATACTATCACGATGATTTATTTCTTAATTATTCTATATAGTAGGTATAACATGAATTTCCAACCATTCAATAACAAGTTATATTCAATTCTAGGAATAATTGCATGAGTCATGGAATATCTTGCTTTCTGTCATATTGAGATTGATTCAATGTCTAAAATCACTGTTGACATAATACATGAAATTTAGTGTTTCTCTGAAATGTCTTAGTAATCAAACTTCAGAAATACATGACCAGTAACTAAAATTTTTATATACTCAAAAAACGTATGAATCTATATTTTATGTCAAAAAAGCTTAGGTTTAAAAGAAGGAAAAATCATGTGACCATAGTAGATAATATTTAATTTAATGAAAAATTGCTTCATTAACAATGACAGAGCCTATTGCTTTTGGCTTACATGAGAAATTTGATTAAGGATCCTTTTGGCGCTTTTGAATAATAGAGCATTTCAATTTGTCCAAAGATTCTGACATTTAAACCTTTGAGTGTATATTTTTTTATAAAAATCAAAACTTTTTTTCACAGTGCATGTTCAGGTTTAATAACTAAATAAATATCTAAATGTTAATTTGTTAAATTGAGCCTCTAGAATTAAAATAATAAGAAATATATTTTATTCTTAGATATATCTATGCTTAATATGGGTTGCTCAAGCTTGTAATCCTCGCTACTCAGGAACCTGGGGTTCAAAGCCAGCCTTGGCAACAAAGAATTAATCTTATAAATATGTTAGAAACAATTGCAAGAAAGAAAAAAAAAAAACATTTATATACTTATCCTAGGGTTCATTTCACCTAACATCAACATATCTGACCTATTCTGCTTGTCACAGACATGCCCCTCCCCCACGGTATAACCCTTGCTTGCATTGTATTTGATGTTGGTATGATTTGTGGAGGGCAAGGGAAAAATCATGTGGTTTAAATAAGGATACAGGTGGACCCATTGCAACAATGAGATGTACAAGTCGTTATGTAGAAAAACAACTTTACAACTTTGACGGGGGGGGGGTGGATGGGGCAGGAGGGGCAGAGATGAGAAGGGTTAAGAAGTAGAAAAAAAGGATGAGGCAACAATGCTTGATAAGAAATGCTCATTACCTTGCCCATGTAATTGTAACACCTCTGTACTGTATTTGGGTGGGGAGGGGGGGAAGGGAGGTGAAGGGTAAACAAAGGAGGAGGCTGCAATGCTTGGTAAGAAATGTATGCATTATCCTGCCCATGTAATTGTAATCCCTCTGTACAGTATGTTCTCAAATAAAATTAAAAAAAAATTTAAAAATTTGAAAAAACCAGCCTTGGAAAGAAAGTTCATGAGTCACATCTCAATTAAACACACACACATCACCACACACACACAGCCAGAAGTGGAGTTGTGGCTCAAATGTTAAACCAATATTCTTGAGAGTTCAAATCACAAAAACAACACATACACAATATTATGTCTAAATTCTTATTTTACTTTGAGGAAATAAGCAATGTCATGGAAAGTGATATTTGTTACATATCCTGAAACTTTTGTGAATTTGTTTTTAGTACAATTTGTCTTATGATATAACATAGGTTATTAAAATTAATATTATTCTAGTATATTATAATTACTCATAACACCTTGAAGTACAACATTTGGTATTTTTTCTATAGCCATAAGAAATATTCTGATTAAAAGATTGGAAGAAAAAAATAAAAGAAAAAGAAAGAAAGAAAGAGAGAGAGAGGTAAGGATGGAGGGAATGAAGGAGGAGGGAAAGAAGAAAGGAAGGAAAAAAGGAAGGAATGAAGGAACGAAGGAACAAAGGACGGAACGGAGGAAGGAAAGGACAAAAATCAATTTAATTTATAAAATCAGGTATTTAGCCCAATATAAACTTCATGTAATTAACTCTTTAGTAAATGCAATTTTGCAATTTTATTTGCATGTTCCCCATGCATGAATGAAATCAGCAAATGAAAGATCAGAAATAACCAGGTGTATCTGTTTGCGTCTGTAGTAAATATGTATGCAAACCTTTTTCTCAGTTTCTATACATCATCAAATAATTATTTGTAAACAATTCACACTTAGTTATAAATATTTTAAAAATTGAGGTAACCAAAGTATGTCAATATATTATATACTGTGAATACTAGTATTTATAATGCTGTTAATATTACAGTCCTCATGTTTTATTAATTGTAACAATTTTATTTTGTATTTTATCAGAAATATTAGCATTCTCTGATTTTGGTGTCTGTGAGAATTCTAATAGCAGACCTTAATTAAAATCAAAGGAGATCTGTATTTGTTGGCTCAAACGAATATTTTTGAAAGCAATTAACACATCGGAGATTGTTCAAATACATCAGAAGGGCTTTAGGCTGTACCACGTTTACATGGTTACCTATGATGTGATTCAAGAGCCACTAAACAATCAAACTTCACTTTGCCATCACTATAATTATCCCCATTGTAAGAAGAATCATTCACATAATTCACATGATATAAGCTTGTTCTTGTTATTATTTTCTATGAAATAATATCAAATGATACACCACACTGAGTTAAAGAAAAGGTTGCAAAGTGCATTGGACGATGTAACTCCTTCCAGATAAGCATGTTGAAATTCTATTCCTCTGCCTGGTGACATTAGAATGAACGTTTCAGAGATTAACCTGCAATATTGATCCTGATAAAAGAAGCCCAATATAATTACTCTGCCATGTGAACGTCCAGAAAATAGATTATAATGAACCAGAAAGTGGACCACATTAGACAAAGAATTGCTTTGAATTACCATTTTTATAATCAATGTTTAAGCTTCTAGACTATGGATAATATACTCCTGATGTTTTTAAGCCACTTACTTTGAAATATTCTAACAGCCCAGTGGCTGACAAAAAGCAAAGTAGTTTTGATTTAAATTTTACAAATTCAGATAAAAAAGATTAATAAATTTTTATTATTTGAATTTTAATCTACAAGTCTCCAGATTTACAATATTTTTATGGGCTGGGAAGGTGGCTCAGTAGTACAGCGCTTGCCTTGCATGCATGAGGCCCTGGGTTCAATTCCTCAGCACCATATAACCAAAAAATAATTCGAAGAGGCACTGTGGCTCAAGTGGTAGAGCACTAGCCTTGAGCTGAAGAGATGAGGGATAGTGCCCAGGCCCCGAGTTCAGGCTCACGACTGGCAACCCCCAAAAATTTTTAAATGGGGATCTAATTGAGGTTCAACTCTATATTCAACTTTCATAATTAATTTTTTGAATATTTTTATTATCTTTAGTTGCACAAAGTACTTGGTATTCACTGAAACAGTGTATGTATATATTGCATCTTGATCAATGCCACAACATTCAACATTTTCATCCACCCATCCCAATCAACCCCGATTCTTATGTATCTCAATATTATGTTCTGGAATTACTTGCCATTTAACAAAGCAGTTTATGTGTACGAAGCACCTGGAATTGTGTTACTACGTCAATATCTTCACCCCCCATTTCACACTACCCCTTGCTTTGCATATTTCAATTCTGGGAAGTATACAATGGATTCTTTCCTGTATTCCATCCTTTTCCCCTTCAATTTCCTACCCCTCTCATATTGCCCCCCATTGTCCTCTCTTGCAGTACACATTTACTGGTATTTATTTGGTTGGGCTTTGCCTTAGTCTTTTAAGATAGTTATAGTATTTTCACTCTCCATGAACTCTACGACTTCAGATAATTCATTTGTACCTCCTGGCATGCCATCCAGTGTGTTTACTTTTACATTTATAGGCACCTTCTATCTAACACAAATGAGGAATATCATGCAAGCTAAGTTTCTCTGAGTCTGCTTTATTTCACTTAATATTATTTCTAAGTGTTTCATTTTCCTTAAGAATGGTGCAATATTATTCTTTCTGATGTTTGAGCAGAACTCCATTATGTATGTATGTATATATATGTATATGTTGTATATATGTATGTATATATACATATATGCATACATATACTTGTAAATTGGGATCAATAAAATTAGATATATATATATATATATAATTTATATATACATATATAAAAATATATAATTCTTGATCTTTTTTTACAATGAGAAGCATCTGGGCTGATTCCATATGTTGGCTACAGAAAATAATGCAATAATGAACATGATTGTGCTGGTAGATTCAGTGTGGCCTTGTTTCTGCTCTGTTGGATAAATGCCCATAAGGGGAGTTGCTGGATCAAAGGTAGGTAGCTCTCTATTCAGTTCTGTGAGCAATTTTCATAGTGTTTTCAAAAGTGGTTGAACAAGATTACATTACCATCAACAGTGTAATAGAGTTTCCTTTGGGCCACATCCATATCAGTATCTGTGATTGTTCAGTTTTTCATCATGACATTGTAACATGGGTGAAATGAATCTCAGTGTTGTTTGAATTTACGTTTCTTTTATGGAGAGAGATGTGTCTATTTTTCATTCTTCTTCTAAGAATTTATCTTTAAGTCTTTATCCCATATATTAATTGGGTTCTTGTTTATTTGAGTGTCTATTTTTATTGGGTTTAAATTTTGATATCTAAATATGGGTTAGCTAAGAAAACCCTTGTCTGATGCTTAGTTAGTAAAAATCTTCTTCCATTCCATTTTCTTTCTATATATCCTGCTAACTTTTTCCTTTGCCTGAAGAAACTCTTCGGTATGATGCAATTCTATTGATCCAGAAAGAATATTACACCATTCATAAGGAAAAGGAAAGACTTGGAACAATCTTATATTAAGTGAAGAAAGACAGATTCAAAGAAATATATGCTGCCTGATTTCCCTCATTTGTTGCATTAGAATGTGCCTCTAATTCTACAAGTAAAGACATGTGGATGGTAAAAGAGAAAACATTACACTCGGACATGATAAATTACATGGGATTCTAAACATTTATACAGTGAGATCAAAGAGAGATGCCCTGTGGAGAAGATCACAAAGACTGAATAGCTATATGAATATTATCATATAAAATAATGTTCATTTAAATGGTCTCCCAGAAATGATAGAGAGTATTTTTTATTATTTTGCTTTTCCTTTTGTGTTCTGATGCCGTTTTTATTAATTTGTGCACATTTGTTAATATGTGTAATTTTGGAAAGGGCAAGAGAGAACACAGAAATGGTGGGACAAAGAGTTAACAAATGCAGCGGTGCTACTCAATAGACACAACATTGTACATGAACTGTACAACTTTTGGGAGAGGGAGCTTGAAAGGGAAAAACTGGGAGAACATGAGGGAAGAGGTGACACTGTTCAAAAAGAAATGTGCTCATTATCTGACTTAAGTAATTGTAACACTTCTGTACATCATCTTTACAAATTAAAATTGGAACTCATAAACAGGCCAGAGAAGCTATACTAATATAGTTAAAAATAGGCTTTACATTAAAAGTGGTATGAAAGTAAAAAGAGACAAAAAAGACATTAAATATTGATAAAGAAAAGTCTCCATCAAAGGGATATAACAATTCTAAATATCAATGTCCTGAATTCTAGCGCTCCCAAATTCATTAGACAAATACTACTTACCCTAAAAATACACATACATCCAAATATATTGTTGGTTGCTTGAACACATCATTCTTACCTCTGGACAGGCCATCCAGGTAAAAAATTAGCAAAGAAACTTCAGAGCTAAATAACTGTATTGACAAGCTATAACTAACAGATATCTACAGAATATTTCACCTAGCAGTGTCACAATATATATTCCTCTCAGCAGCCCATTTTCAGAGATAAACTCAACCAGCTCAAACCAGTGAACAAAACAAACTTCTATGATTCTAAGAAACAACATTTTGTTTGCCTTTTTAAAATAAATTTATTCTGTTGTTCTCATTAAGGCGATTTATAGATGGATTACAATTACAAGAGTCAAGTAATGAGAAATTTCCTTTTGTGAAATGTCTTCAGTTCACTCACTTGTTCCCAGTCCCACTCTCCTGTCCCCACTCATGTGTTAAATAGTTCACTTTCATTAATGTTCAATGAACTCCACTGCTGCAATTTTTCACAATTTTCCCTAAAGCTCTGTGCCCACCCCTCACATTACTGAAGATGTACAATGAATACACCAGGCATAAGGTAAAGAAGACAGAATAATCATAAACTATAAACAACAACAAACACAAAACAAAAAAGAACTTTTTATTTCCATATGTCATAATTTGTTTGAGTTTGTATATCTTGTTATATAAATATAAATGTTTTTTATTATAAAGTCAATTCAGGGATTAAGGTATGATAACATAATCTTGCTTTCTATTTAATAATGCTTTTTATTTTAATATTAAATTTGTAAGTAACACAATTAATGTCCTAGTGAAATTTGAAGGTTCAGATTTAAAGTTAAATTTTCAAAATGTCTAATAGTTTCATTATGGCAAACAAAATGAAAAACAGGCGTGTTTTATCCTCATATTTTATTTCATGTGTAAAAAAGTAAAATAAATATAATATTAATTCAGTGCAAATTAGGAATCAAATACTTATGCAATGCATCAATTCCATAGATTATGAAATCTGTTGATAAAATTAATAAAACTTGTTTAAGTAGATTACTTAATATGTGAAGCAAATGATAATTTTCTTTTTAAGTGAAGTTGATAGAAAAATCAATGTCCAAAGATTCCAGAGTTCTGTGTGCTTGATACATGTCAATTTACACATATGCTTGGCTCATCTCAAAGTTATTTGAAGATAACTGAAAACAGGACTAGAATAAAAAAAATCATGCAAATGTTTATCTGCATTTTGTGATTAAATATGTCTCCTTTATATCTCTTTATTGTATTTGAAAAATCTGGAAAATTTGTTTAAGTCACATCAACAATGAGAAATAAAGATTCTCTAGCTCCTTAAAAGACCATCAATAAGAAAAACAGGAAACAAAAAAAAAATGAAGTTCATTGTGCTGCTTTGCAATTTGTGGATTATGTGCCTATCCCATGAATCTGGGCTCAAATCACACGGGCTACTGCAAGAAAATTTCAAAATCTAGAGTAGCAAATACAGCTCTGCAGTTGTTTGTAGGTTTCACTACAGTCGCAGCTGGACACCAACTGTACAAAGAAAATACAAGAATGTGATGAAAAGCATACTTATATCTTCTTATATGAAATAAGAAGACCACACTTTAAAAGCTGACTAAATGATGAGCCCTTAGCATAACAGTGTCATTTTTTTTTTCTTTTTTTATTTTTTTATTTTTTTTATTTTTATTTTTTTTTTAATTTAATTTAATTTTATTTGTGAACATACTGTACAGAGGAGTTACAGTTACATGGGCAGGATAATGTGTACATTTCTTACCAAGCATTGCAGCCTCCTCCTTTGTTTATCCTTCACATCCCTTCCCAGCCTCCCCCCTCCCCCCCTAATCCCAATCCTTCTCCTTCCTCCCTCCCCCCAGACCCCCCCCCCCCCCCACCAACATTGTAAAGTTCGTTTTGGACATGACAACTTGTACTTCTCATTGTTGCAACAGGTCCACCTGTATCCTTAAACAAAAAACAGTGTCATTTTTAAGGCACTCTAGATAATTCAAATCCTTCATCCCTCCCCAAACATTAATGCCATTCACAAAGCATTGCTGAGGGCAATTTTCAGTTCTATTTGATATTTCAAATGGCTTAGGAGTAACATAAACAATAATGCAAGTTGTTGAGAAAATTTAATTTTGAATAAGCAAACAAATCAAATTCAACTCCATAGCATAACTTTTACGAAATATGAATTAAGGAATACGGAATGTCCTTTGTAATTTAATATTAAAAATTATGGCAAAATGCCAGAAACAGACACTGAAAGAAGGAAAAATAAGTCTTTGATAAGATATATTAAAGATTACCTAGGGACAAGTAATTTGATCTACATTTGGTTTTATATAATAGCATATGTTGTTCTGCTAATCAGAGAGACTCAAAAAGATTTTTAAATATAATATGAAAAGTGCATCGTCATGAATGAATGAAATCAGGGAGTAGATGGCTCAAGAGCTGGTTGGTTCTGTTAAATATTCTCATTATTTTGAATGAACTTGTGTTTTTGTATGTGTGGAATTATGAATATATTTTATGTCTACGCAGGAAAGTTTGATTATTAGATCATTGTCTGATACCTAATGTCAGGAACCTAACCTGAGTCAGAGTGGTAATTATGTATGTGTGTGTGTGTGTGTGTGTGTGTGTGTGTGTGTGTGTGTGTGTGTGTCTGCAAATCTGTATTTAGAAGGAAGTATCTTTTTTCCCTCAGGGTATTTACTTAATTGTATTAGTTATACTACACTAATGACAGCAGATAAAGGTAATTAACATTTTCAGACATGTATTTATGTTCCTATGATTACATGAACAAACTAAAAAGTAATGTTTGGGGTATGAGTTTTGTGGAAGGTCAGCTGAAAGTATAAACATTTGGAATCTTGGGAAAGATATCAATGACAATCATTTCAGTGAGGATCAATTTTAGACAACACTTGCAAGGATATGTAATCCTATATATTAAAATGCAAGATGTATTGATTTTCCAAAGCTACACTATTCTAGAAATTTGTAGGAAAACATGTTAAATTACGGAAACATAAACATAATGTGATTATTTATTCCATACAGTTTTACATTTTAGTTTTGTCAAGTAAAAATACCATTTATTTTTACTCTATAAGAAGAAAAACCATAGATATTACAGTTTGTGCCATATTTCACATTGGGAAGCTTTGTCTATATCACTAAGTTTATTTCTGTTGTTTCTGATTTCCTATTCATAATTCTGCTTCTCATGGTATTCTCCTAAGGACCTTTTTTTTCTCCCAGTTTTGGGCTTCATCATACCTCATGCTCTCAGTTTGTTTGCTAACAGTAGTCAGTCTACCATTTGAACCATGCCTCCAGCACAGAAATTTTTGTAGTTAATTGGAGATAGAACCTCATGAACTTTCTACCAGCCTCAAAACCATCATCCCCCAAGTCTTATCCTTTTCAATCACTAGGATTATAAAGACGAATCATGGACCCCAAGATTCAATCACTTTTCAGGTCTTATAGATTCCCATGTTTGCTAGTAATTTTAATAAATAAACTACCACAGATTGTTTGGCATTAACACTGTAAATATATTGCCTCTGAGTTGGTGTATCTATAACTCCAAGATCAGATTTGGCTTCTGAGTCTTCTTTCCTTGGCATATTCAAGACTTTCTGTGTGGGCAGCAAAGATGGCGCTGAGAAGAAGTTGAGTGGGCAGAGTCCGAGTTGTTTATGTTAAAATCTGACTGGATACCACAATCAGGCAAAGTGACATCAGTGTATAAACAGCTTGTGGACAGCAGGGAAAGTATAGAAATCTTAGGTGCATGATAGGGTGACCTCTACAATGATTGGTTGGTTCCGTTTCCTCCCCTTCCATGCCACATATTTAAAAAGTGCTTGCTGTGATGTAATAAATGAGTTCTTGCTTGTCTTGACTCCCTGCTGCATCTGACTGTCTCTGAAGCTAAGGGAAGCTGGGGAACAGGCAAGCAGCACACATAGCTTTCCTAACAGCCCCTCCATCTTCCATGGGATGAGTGAAGACCCAACATCTGGTGCTCAACATTGGGCATGAAAGGAAAATATACCACTCAAGGCAAAGCAGTCTCTCAGGGTAAGTGAAACCATTAACTATGGGTAATTCTCTCTCACAGAAAGAGGACTTCAGAAGTGAGGAAGAAAAGGAATGGTCAAATTCGACTGAGAATGCACTGATCAGACAGAAGCACACTGAGTGGAAGTCAACATGAGGGTGAAGGTTACCCCCCTCCTCCAACTCGGGTGCCCCTGACAGTCCTAGGCCCCGACCTTATGCCTCCGAAATTGTGGAAGGGACAACGCCCTATGGAGGGACCTGTGAGACCTGGATCCCTATGACCTAACTTCCACAGAGGGGCCGAGGGCCAGGGAAGTAACCTATGTGGAGGCCTATCCTGTAAAGGAAGCGCCAGTGGAGAGCCTGGACCCTGGGCCACAGGATTTGCTTCCCAAAGGGTATCCTGTCAATCTGGCACCAGGAGCTAACAGACCCTTGGAATTTTATCCATGGGAAGCTAAGGACCTTAAAGAGCTCCACAAGGCGGTGGTGGCGGATAACCTGAACTCTCCTTGGGCCCAGATCCAATTACAGGACATTGCTTATCACACATGTGTCCCTAAGGACTGGCTGGATGTGGCCAAAGCCATCCTTAACCAGTTCTCAGTTTATCAAGTGTTGTGCCTTCTTTAAGGCAGAAAATAACTGGCAGGCTCAATCTGCAATGCCTATTATGTATGCCATGTTAACAGGAACAGGGGAAGGTACTCCACTGGTGTCCAAAAGGCTGAAATACCTGGCACGTATTGTGACCAGGTGAGGCAGGCAGGACTTGCCACATGGCACAAACTGGATGAAGGGCCCACTGCATCCCTCATAGCAGGAGTGACACAAAAGCAGGGTGAGCCTGTACCTCATTTTATAGACCATGTCCAACAGAGTGTTCATCATAAGCTGCCAGCAGGGGACCTCCGGGATCAATTTGTAAAGCTAATGGTTTGGGAAGGGATGAATGCAGAACACCGCATGGCCTGTGCTGGATTGAGAGAGAGTTCCCTGAGCAGATGGGTGGTGGCCTCTCAAGATGTGGGAATGCAACAGTACCAGTCCCAATCACTAGCTTTTAGTTTTACAAACTCAGATATCTGTAATGACTGAGGCTATCACACAGGCACTGGCAGCCCAGGGCCAAGGAACCCCAAGACCATTGGGGAGAGGGACTTCTTTAAATGTGGGCAAGAGGGGCACTTTAATAGGGACTGTTCACAACAATCCCCTGACACCCGGCCCAGGGGGTCCAAACTGCCCCCTACACCCTGCCCTAGGTGCGGGAAGGGGTACCATGGGAAAAAGGATTGTAGATCCAAATTTGATTTATATTGGAAGCCTTTAAACTAGAGGAGGGGCATCCTCCAGCCCCGTTAAGTAAAGGAGGAACTCCCTCTGCTGTAAGGCCCAGGAAGCCTCATGGCTATACAACCCAGGCCCATTGGACTGTCCCCCTGGTAAAAAAGACTCAGACCTAAAATGAGTATTTTTATAGGCAGGAAGCGGTTTCACTGCCTAATTGACACGGGGGCAGACAGAACCGTACTCAGGGAGGAGGAAATGCCCTTGAACTGGAAGCTTGCACCCAGATACCCAATATTGTGGGTAAGGGGCAACTCCCAGTCCAAAGAGATGGTTGCCCTTATGAAATGGACTAGCCCAGATAGAGAGCAGGGAAAGATAAGCCCTTTAGTTGCAAAAAAAACCTCACCGCCAATTTACTAGGGCAAGACATGCTAGGACAAATGGATGTTATGGTCACTACAGACCATCGAGCATTCTATGATGATATCCTGGATGGAGAAGCAGCACAAAGGCTTAAATGGGATCTAGAGGGACTTAAGGAAAAAGATTTTTTTTAACTTTTATAATTATAGAGAGGAACATATGGTACCCACTCGGGTGCACCCCCAATCCTAAAGGCCACTGCCCCCAAGTACCTCCCATCAGGTGGAAGCCAGAATCCCTATTTGGGTGGAGCAGTGGCCATTGACAAAACCTAAACTTGTGGCCCTCCACCTTTTGGTGGAGGAAAGGATAAACCTTGGGCACATACACCCTTCTATGAGTCCTTGTAACACCCGTATTTGTTATCCAAAAAGCATACAGCGCCTGGCACATGCTCCAAGATCTATGTAAGGTAAATGAAAAAATGGAGCTAGTAGGAACGCTCCTACGAACTATGCCCTAGATTCCTACTATACCTTCAGAATATGCCTTGGTTGTGATTGATATTAAAGATTTTTTTTTTCTCTATCCGACTGCATCTGGATGACTGCAAGAATTTTGCCTTCTTCATCCCTTCTCTTAATTTTTCCCAGCCTGATTGGAAGTTCAAATGGATGGTGTTGCATCAGGGAATGGAAAATAGCCCAACCTTTTGCCAACAATACTTGGCCACACTTTTAGGACCTGTGCTGGGTTCAGATAGCTCTCTTGCCTATGCCCACATGGATGATATAATTCTGGGGCACGAAGACCCGGGCCAGCTGGAGGGCATTGTGACCCAGGCTCTTGTCATATTAAAAAAGGGAGGTTTTAGTATAGTCCTAAATAAAATTCAAAAGTACCTCCTTTTAAGGTGCTCGGATCCCACCTTATCTTGTCTCAGGTCTGCCCCCATAAATCTTTGCTGGATATTCCAGCCTCTCTGACCCTAACCCAACTTCAAAGTCTTTTAGGGGAAATCAATTAGCTGTTGCCATGGGTTCCCATCCCTAAAGATTGTCTTGTGCCCTTATTTGCCTTACTAAAAGACATGATGCCCCAAGAAGTTATTACAATTACAAGCAGCTATCGGTCAATATTTTTACAGTTCCAAAAAGACCTGGTTGAAGTTTCCCTGAAGAGGTACTCTATTCTTGAGCCCATTTCCCTCTGGTTTCTTGTGGGTGACACATTGATTTCTGCAGTTTTAACTCAAAGGGGAGGCATTAGAGTGGGTTCACACTCCCCTGGGGGGCACACTTCTGGGTGTACTCTCAGGCAGAATAAATAACCGATGCTATCATCAAGGGAAAGACCCAAGCCCAAAGGAAATATGGCCTCGACCCTCACTCTATTGTTTTTCTTTTTCGGATGACAGACGTTGTGTGTCTCACTCGAGCCAATGTTCATCTTGCTCTCTCCCTAGAGAGCTTTCTAAGCCTTATTGACTGCCATTACGGGCCATCCAAAAGGACCGTCATGTTATGGTGAGTTCCCCTCAAAATGACTTCTCTATTATCTCCTACACCATTCCTGGCACCCTTCATGTTTTTACTGACGGAGGTATAAAGCAGGCTGTGCCTATGCAGCCTTTGATGAGCAACAAAAGACCCCCAGACAACCAAGATTTCAACCTTGTCAAGGGTCGGCACAATATAAAGAAATGTTCACTGTAATAACGGCCCTTCAGGACATTAAAAAACCCTTTAATTTGTATTCTGATGGCCTATATGTACTTAACTTGCTCCCTCATATTCCCCAGGAACATATTAAGCTCGATGGAAACCCTATTTTCCCTCTTATAGTTACCTTTAAGGGCCTATTAGAAGCACAGGGAGACCCTATTCATATTCAACATTGAGAGAGCATTCAAAACTTTCTGGATTTTTATCCATGAGCAATAATTGGGGGGACCAGTTAGCTACTGGATCACAAGCATTAACGTTACAAGGCGCCACCCGTTTACATGATTTAATCCACATCAATTGGAGAGGTCTTCAACATAAATTCCCTCAGTTTCCTGTAAAGGACCTCAAAAGGATAGGACATACCAGCAAAACATGACAGCCCTTCTTAAAATACTCCCTTTACAATCACCAGGGTTAATTCCCAGAGGCCTCAAACCCAACATGCTGTGGCAAACTGATATTACTCATTTCCCAGCCTTTGTAAGCTTAAATATATTTATGTTTCTATAAATACCTATTCACGAACATGTTGGGCCACAGCACATAGAGGATAAAAATACTAA
The DNA here is from genome assembly GCF_019054845.1 of Dipodomys spectabilis. Classification (NCBI taxonomy): domain Eukaryota; kingdom Metazoa; phylum Chordata; class Mammalia; order Rodentia; family Heteromyidae; genus Dipodomys; species Dipodomys spectabilis. Next base: position 1,327,539 of record NW_024871246.1, on the reverse strand, counting down.
ATATTCACATACACATGTTCTTCAATGCTTTGCCACCTTAGGTCTATTAACACAAGTTTAAATCGATAATGAACCCTGTTTTGTTAGTATAGCAATGTCAGTTTTTTGGCAGATGGCATATTAATTGTACTACAGGATTTACCTATAATCCCCTAGACCAAGAAATTATAGAATGAAAGCACCAATGTCTTAAGGAACAATTATTAAAACAAAAAGGGGGAGTTAACACACATATACAGTTAAAGATAGCTTTATTTCCCATTAACATTTTTAACTTTTTCTTTTTTTTTTAATTTTATTTTATTTTATTTGAGAACATACTGTACAGAGGGGTTACAATTACATGGGCAGGATAATGCATATATTTCTTACCAAGCATTGCAACCTCCTCCTTTGTTTACCCTTCACCTCCCTTTCCAGCCTCCCCCCTCCCCCCCCACCCAATCATACCCCCCTTCCCCCCCCCCCAACACCGACATTGTAAAGCTGGTTTTGACATGACATTTTGTATTTCTCATTGTTGCAACAGGTCCACCTGAATCCTTAAACGACTTGTTTGTCCCCATCTCCTCCACATGTTATACTGACATCAAATATAGTGAAAGCGGGGGTTACACTGTGGGGGAGGGACATACAAAGCAACAAAGAAATAATCTTATAAATGCATTAGAAACACATGCATGCAAGAAACAAAAACATTAAAATACATATTTGAGGGTTCGTTTTCCTAACATCACATTATCTGACTTTTTCCTCTTGACTCATACCTATACTAGATATTGCAAATAAGGGAAACCATGGGACCTATGTTTCTTTGGGCCTGGCTTACTTCACTTAATATAATTTTTTTCAAGCCTTTCCATTTCCTAACAAATGGGGAAATGTCATTCTTTCTGATGGAGGCATAGAATTCCATTGTGTATATATACCACAATTTCTTGATCCATTCATCTACTGAGGGGCATTTGGGTTGGTTCCATATCTTAGCTATGGTAAATAATGCTGCAATAAACATAGTTGTGCGGACAAGGGTCTCATATCTAAAATATACTTGGAACTCAAAAAATTAAACCCCCCAACAACAAATCCTCAAAGAAACAACTGCCCAATAAATAAGTGGGCGAAAGACTTAAAGAGAAACTTCTCTGAAGAAAAAAGAAGGATGGCCAATAGACACATGAAGAAATGTTCAACATCCCTAGCCATAAAAGAAATGCAAATCAAAACAACATTGAGATATCACCTCACTCCAGTGAGAACGGCAAAAATCAAGAACTCTAACAACAACAGATGCTGGAGGGGATGTGGACAGAAAGGAACCTTAATTCATTGTTGGTGGGAATGTAAACTTGTTCAACCACTTTGGAAAGCAGTATGGAGGTTCCTCAAAAGACTCCACATAGAGCTCCCCTATGACCCAGCAATCCCACTTTTGGGCATTTACCCTAATGTTTACAAACAAGACCACACTAAAGCTACCAGCACAACTATGTTTATTGCAGCATTATTTACCATAGCTAAGATATGGAACCAACCCAGATGCCCCTCAGTAGATGAATGGATCAAGAAAATGTGGTATATATACACAATGGAATTCTATGCCTCCATCAGAAAGAATGACATTGCCCCATTTGTTAGGAAATGGAAAAACTTGGAAAAAATTATATTAAGTGAAGTAAGCCAGGCCCAAAGAAACGTAGGTCCCATGGTTTCCCTTATTTGTAATATCTAGTATATGTATGAGTCAAGCGGAAAAGGTCAGATAATGTGATGTCAGGAAAATGAACCCTTAGATGTGTATTTTAATGTTTTTTTCTTTCATGCATGTGTTTCTAACACATTTATAAGATTATCTCTTTGTTGCTTTGTATGTCCCTCCCCCACAGTATAACCCTTGCTTTCACTATATTTGATGTCAGTATAACTTGTGGAGGAGATGGGGAAAAACCAGTTGTTTAAGGATACAGGTGGACCTGTTGCAACAATGAGAAGCACAAGTTGTCATGTCCAAAACGAACTTTACAATGTTGGTGGGGGGGGGGGGGGCTGGGGGGAGGGAGGAAGGAGAAGGATTGGGATTAGGGGGGGAGGGGGGAGGCTGGGAAGGGATGTGAAGGATAAACAAAGGAGGAGGCTGCAATGCTTGGTAAGAAATGTACACATTATCCTGCCCATGTAACTGTAACTCCTCTGTACAGTATGTTCACAAATAAAATTAAATTAAAAAAAAAAAAAAAAAAAAAAAAAAAAAAAAAATAAACATAGTTGTGCTGGTAGCTTTAGTGTGGTCTTTTTTGTAAACATTGGGGTAATTGCCCAAAAGTGGGATTGCTGGGTCATAGGGGAGTTCTATGTGAAGTCTTTTGAGGAACCTCCATACTGCTTTCCAAAGTGGTTGAACAAGTTTACATTCCCACCAACAATGAAGTAAGGTTCCTTTCTGACCACATCCCCTCCAGCATCTGTTGTTGTTAGAGTTCTTGATTTTTGCTGTTCTAACTGGAGTGAGGTGATATCTCAATGTTGTTTTGATTTGCATTTCTTTTATGGCTAGGGATGTTGAACATTTCTTCATGTGTCTATTGGCCATCCTTCTTTCTTCTTCAGAGAAGCTTCTCTTTAAGTCTTTCGCCCACTTACTTATTGGGCAGTTGTTTCTTTGAGGATTTGTTGTTGGGGGGTTTAATTTTTTGAGTTCCAACTATATTTTAGATATGAGACCCTTGTCCGTTGTATGGCTAATAAAGATCTTCTCCCAATCCGTGGGCTTTCTATTGATCTTGCTAGCTATGTCCTTTGCCATGCAGAAGCTCTGCAACCTTATGCAATCCCATTTGTCCAAACTTTCTTTGATTTGTTGTGTTTCCGGGTCTCTATTCAGAAAATTTCGGCCTGAGCCAAGGAGACCCAGGGTTTCTCCTATTCCATCCTGTAATGTTTTCAGAGTGTCTGCTTTGACTTCAAGGTCTTTGATGCATTTGGAGTTGATTCTGGTGCAGGGTGAAATATAAGGATCTAGCTTTAGTTATCTATATGTAGTTAACCAGTTTTGCCATCACCATTTACTGAAGAGGCTGTCTGTCTTCCATTCTATTGTTTTAGCTCCCTTATCGAAGATTAGATGGCTATAGGTCTGTAGGTTCATTTCTGGGTTTTCAATTCTATTCCATTGGTCTTGAGGTCTGTTCTTATGCCAATACCAAGCTGTTTTGATTACTATGGCTTTATAGTAGAGTTTGAAATTTGGTATTGATATTCCTCCAGCAGTGTTCTTTCCGTTGAGGAGCGTTTTTGCTATTCGGGGTCTTTTATTGTTCCATATGAATTTTTGGATTGCCTCTTCTATTTCCTTGAAGAATGAGGGTGGAATTTTGATAGGTATTGCGTTGAATTTGTAGATAGCCTTGGGGAGTATTGCCATTTTCACGATGTTAATCTTTCCAATCCAGGAGCATGGGAGGTTCTGCCATTTTTTAAGTTCTGTGTTGATTTCCTTTTTCAAGATTTTAAAGTTTTCATCATAGAGGAACTTCACTTCTTTAGTTAAGTTAATTCCTAGGTATTTTTTTTTGTGGGGCTATTACAAATGGAGTTGCTTTCCTAATTTCAGCCACACTTTTCGCATTGTTGGCATACAGAAAAGCCATTGATTTTTGGGGGTTAATTTTATAACCTGCTACTTTGCCAAAGTTTTGAATCAGCTTGAGTAATTTGGGAATGGAGTCTATGGGATTCTTTAAATACAAGATCATGTCATCTGCAAAGAGGGAGAGTTTTATTTCTTCTTTCCCTATTTGGATCCCCTTTATGTCTGCATCTTGTCTTATTGCTGTAGCTAGGCATTCTAATACTAGATTGAAGAGAAATGGAGAGAGTGGGCATCCTTGTCTTGTTCCTGAGTTAAGAGGAAATGGCTTTAGTTGTTCACCATTGAGTATAATGCTGGCTGTAGGTTTGTCATATACAGCCTTTATTGTATTGAGGAATGTTCCATGGATTCCTAATTTTTCCAAAACCTTCGAATGCTTTTTCTGCATCTATTGAGATAACCATATGGTTCTTATTCTTGCTCCTGTTGATGTGATGAATAATATTAACTGATTTGCGTATATTTAACCAGTTTTGCATCCCTGAAATGAATCCTGTTTGATTGTGGTATATGATTTTTTGGATGAATTGTTGAAGTCGGTTGGCCAAAATTTTGTTGAGAAGTTTTGCATCAATGTTCATCAAAGAAATGGGTCTATAGTTCTCTTTCTTTGATGAGTCCCTGCCTGGTTTTGGGATGAGGGTTATGATGGCTTCATACAATGTGTTCGGTAGTGAGCTTTCTCTTTCAATTTCATTGAAGAGTTGGAGGAGAATTGATGTGAGCTCTGCTTTGAAGGCCTTGTAAAATTCCGCTGTAAAACCATCTGGTCCTGGACTTTTCTTAGCTGGGAGGTCTCTTATTGCTGTTTCTATTTCAATGCTTGATATGGGCCTGTTCAGATAGTTTAACTCATCTTAGTTTAGTTTTGGCAGGTCAATATTTGCTAGGAAGAGATGCATTTCGGTCAAGTTCTCAAACTTATTAGCATAAAGTTTTGAGAAGTATTCCCTTATAATGTTCTGAATCTTGGTTGTTTCCGTGGTGATGTTTCCATTCTCATCTCTGAGTTTATTAATTTGGGTGTGTTCTCTTCTTTTTCTGATAAGATTTGCTAAGGGTCTGTCAATTTTGTTAAGTTTTTCGAAGAACCAACTCTTTGTTTTGTTGATTCTTTCTATAGTTTTTTTGGATTCTAATTCATTTAATTCTGATTTAATTTTGATTATTTCTTTCCGTCTACTGGATTGGGGTTTATCTTGCTGCTCTTTTTCAAGGAGGTTTAGATGTGTCATTAAATTGTTAGTTTCAGATCTCTCCAATTTGTTGATGTAGGAGCTCAGAGCTATAAACTTGCCTCTGAGTACTGGTTTGCTGTGTCCCAGAGGAGCTGGTAATTTGTGTGTTCATTTTTGTTGAATTGCATGAACATTTGAATTTCCTTTCTAATCTCTTCCATGACCCACTCATGATTCAGCAGTGTGTTGTTCAGCCTCCATGTGATACCGGACTTTCTTTGGTGGCTTTTGATGTTGAGTTCTAATTTTATTCCCTTGTGGTCAGAGAGAATGCAAGGTATAACTTCAATGATTCTGAATTTAGACAAGTTTGCTTTGTGGCCTAAAATGTGGTCTATTTTAGAAAACGTTCTATGTGCTGCTGAGAAAAACGTGTATTCTGATGCTGCTGGGTGAAATGTTCGGTAGATGTCTGTTAAGTCTAGTTGATCTATGCAGCTGTTTAGATCTGCGGTTTCTCTGTTGAGTTTTTGCCGAGTTGATCTATCTAGTGGGGAGAGTGGTGTTTTAAAATCCCCAACAATTAATGTCTTTGGATCTATATGGGATTTGAGGGAAAGTAGTGTTTCTTTGATAAATTTGGGTGCTCCATTGTTTGGCGAATAGATATTTAGAATTGTAATATCCTCCTGAAAGAGAGATCCTTTAATTAGTATGTAGCAACCTTCTTTATCTCTTCTCACGAATTTTAATTTGAAGTCTATTTTATCTGATATTAGGATTGCAACTCCTGCCTGTTTATGGGGTCCGTTTGCTTGGTAGATTTTGTTCCAGCCTTTAACATTGAAAATGTGTTTGTTTTTACGGGCAAGATGTGACTCCCGCAGGCAGCAGATCGAAGGGTCTTGTTTTTTAATCCAACTAGTCAGTCTATGTCGCTTAATTGGAGAGTTCAGTCCGTTAACACTAAGAGATAGGACTGAGAGGTATTTGGGAGTTCCTGCCATGTTATCTACCTTCTTGGGGGCTGCAAAACTGGGTTCTTCCTATGGTTCTTGGATTCTCAGTTTGGGTGCAGTTTCTTGGCCTTTATTGCGGTCTTGTTGGTTTTCTATGTGTAGGACATCTTTAAGAATCTTTTGTAGGGCTGGTTTGGTGGAGATGTGTTGTTTCAATTTTTTTTTGCTATGGAAGGTTTTTATTTGGCCTTCAGTTATGAAGGAGAGTTTAGCTGGGTACAGTATTCTTGGTTGATAGTTGTTTGTTTTTAGGGCATGGCATACATCATTCCAGGCTCTTCTTGCTTTGTTTTTGTCTGCTGAGAAATCTGAGGTGATTCTAATTGGTTTCCCTTTATAGGTGATTACGCTTTTCTCCTTGACAGCTTTAAGGATCTTTTCCTTGTTCTGAGTTGATCCTGTGTGGATTATAATGTGGCGGTGGGATGTCCTATTCTGGTCTTGTCTATTTGGGGTTCTAAAGGCTTCTTGTATCTGAACAGGCCTATCTTTTTGCGTGTTTGGGAATTTCTCTGCTAGGATCCTGTTAAAAAAATTTCCTAGAGCATTAACTTCTCTTTCTAGGTGCTCCTCTACACCCATTATCCTTAGATTAGGCCTTCTGATGGTGTCTTCCAAGTGTTGGATAGATCTATCATATTTCTTGGACTTGTCTTGGATGGTTGTATGTTCTTTCTCTATAATATCTAGGCTGTCTTCAATCCCTGAGATTCGATCTTCTGCATGGTCTAACCTGCTGTAAAGACCCTCTACTTTGTTATTTATCTCTTTTCTTTCTAATTCGTCAGCTTTGATGGCTTCAAGTTCTTTGTTGAAGCTCTGTTTTAGGTCTTGTATGAATTTCTTTACTTCCTTAATTTGGTGTTCAGTGTTTGTCCTCAAATCACTTAGTTGATTGGTTATGGTTTCTTTGGGCTCCCATTCCTTCTGTTGAGTTCCATTCATCATTCCCTTTGTGGTCTCCCTGACTTCCTTCAGCTCTTTGTTAATGGATTCCATGAATGCCTTTAGTGATCTTTGTGTGTTCTCTACCTGGTCTCTCAATTCCTGTATTACTCTTTGATTAGCTTCCTCCCGTTCGTGGGATTCCTGCTGTTCTCTTTGAGTGTTCTCAGCCTGCTCACGCCATTCCTCCCTTTCTCTTTGAGTATTCTCAAGTTGTTCCCGCAAATCTTGTATCAGTTTTTGAGTAGCTTCCTTACGCTTATGATATTCCTGTATAAATTTCTGGGATGCCTCCTCTCTCTCCCTATCACGCTCATACAGAGTCCTTTGTACGTTGTCAAACTTCTCATTTATCATGTTTGCCAGCAGTGTTTGTAGAGCTATTTGGGAACTCTCCTCTGGATTATTCATTATCTGTTCTAACCCCTGATTATCAAGATTGGGAATTGAGATACCTGAATTTGCCATTTTTCTTGTGTTTTTCCGGCTTACTGTGCCCATTTGAGATGAAGATAACACCAGTTTTGTGCTAGAACACGATCTTAAGGCAACCATCAACCAAAGTTTCCATTTGTACAGTCAATAGTCTACAGATACAATCTAGTTCAACAGATACATCTATTCGACATCAAACAACTATATGTTAAAGGACTTCGAACCGCAGAAAAGAATTTGGAAAACTAGAAATTATTAGGGTTAGGGAGAGATGTGGGTAAAAAATAGGAATAGATTGGTGTGGGGAGGCACAGGAGAGTTAACTGTCCTAATCACAATGCAGGAAATAGGTTGGGTAGGATGCAAGTGTAGAGAAAGAGAAAAAGAAGAAAGGGAAAGGGGAATGAAAAGAGACCAGAAAAAAAATAGAAACGAAAAAATTAATGTTATTATAGAGATTAAAAGACCATCTATTTAGAGAGGAATGTGAATATGTTGAGAGAAAGGAACTGACATAGAGGAGATGTGAAAAACTTTAAAAAATGCTTAAAATATTATATAGGTATAATGAAGTAGTACTGCTATTAATGAATTTAAGTCTCAGAGGTTTTGAATTGAGTGATAAGTTTGTGGATTAAGTGTGTACACAATGGGGGATAGGGTCTACTAGTTAACTACGGGTTTATCTGAGGATGTGCAGGACAAGAGTTAAGTCACATAAAGAAGAACAAAAGAGGAAAAGGTGGAAAGGATAAGAAAGTGAGAAGAGAAGATCAGAAGTTCAGTAGAGCTAAACAAAAAACAAAAAGATAATTAAGAATGAAAGAAAAAGAGAAAGAAGACAAGAAAAGAAAGGAAAACACACATTCACGTATTCCTAAAATAAAAATTATAATAGGAGAAAAAGAAAAAAAAAGTTACTGGAAAGCAATTATTTTTTCAGAAGAGGCAAAAATTAAAGATTAATAAAAGTTTTAGAAAAGGAAAAAATTTTTTTATATATATATAAGTAACATAAAACGAAAAAAAAAAACCAAAACAAAAAAGAAAAGAAAAGAAAAGAAGAAGAAGAAGAAGAAAAAAAAGTTCTTTGATTTTTTTTTGGGGGGGGGGAGGGGTGGGAAGAGTCCTGTATCTCCCTTTTGTCTGTAACCAGAGTCTGGTTGGAGTCTCTGGTCAGCTTGAGGTCCTGTGGCTTGATTGGTTTCTTAAGTCAGTTTGTTGGAACAGGCAGAAAAATGCTCTGCTTTACTCAAGATTTTGAGTTCCCCCTCCCAGGTTAGTTTACTGGGATGGTGATCTGCTTTGAGAATCACAAAAGAGGGGGATGCAGTGATGAGGCTAGGTTCTGGGTAGCGTTGAGGCCTTTCAACAAATAGTAGCTTTTCCCTGGGGCTATTTTGTGAAAAAAACTCACAGCACACAGCCTGGAGCCATTCTCAGGGTTTCTGTTTTTCAATTGATTGTGGTGGCTGCTAGAGGGAGGGGCAGCCTCTGGCTCTGGCCACCCAGCGAGGAGAGCCACTCCAATGGCTGGCGCCTGAGCGGGTGACTTTTCCCTGGATGGAACTGAGTCTGTGAGGTCACTTTGCCGTTAAGTTCTTGTGACCTGCTAAATGACTTGTTTTATTCCAAGGCCTGAGCTGGAGCTAGCCGCTCCTCCGAGCTTTGTTGGTATCCAAGATGGAGATCACCGGTGCTGGGGGGGGAGGGGTGGACTTCCCTCCTCTGCTCCCTGAGAAGGAGTGAGGAAGTCGGGCTTCTACTCACCCCATCTTGGATCCTGGGTTGTCTCTGGTCTGCAAAGTGCAGGATGAAGTTGTCCGCTCCTTTTCGGTTGTTGCTGGTGTTCAGTAGAATCCGCTCGTCCCCTGTGTCTGGCTCCTTCATCCCGGACTGTGTCTCAGGTATGCCCCCGCAGCGGTGGTCGCCGCCGCGACCCTGCCGCCGCAGTGGCAGCTGCTGGCAAGCGCTCAGATGTGTCTGCTTGGCTTCCCCTCTCTTGACTAACTCTCTGACCTGTGATGGCACACTTGGTGTGATTCTCTGGCTTGGGACTGTTCACTGGAACTCTGAAACTGTTTTCTATGCAAGAGCTTGTTCAGATTCCAGCTTCTCCTCCGCCATCTTCCCGGAATTCCACCCATTTTTAACTTTTTCAAAGATGCAACTGAATCCAGATTTCAGAAGCACTGGGGACAATTAAACCCTAAGCCCCAAGTGAAAGTCAGGTGGAAGGACCCTCTGACACAACAATGAAGAGGACCTAACCCGCTAGTTACCATGGGCAAGGGATTTGGATGCATTTTTCCCATAGAGGAGACAGTCCCCTTTTGGATCTGGCCAGGAACCTTAAGTTTTTACCCATTACCTCTATACATAAGGATGCCCAAGGATAAACTAAACAACAAGGAAAGAAAATGGCTATGGTGGCCGTGGCTTGTGTTTAAAACATGGAAAGCTAAAAAGATAACTACTAACCATCCCCAAGGGCAACCAGCCTTGGAGAAACTCTTATGTTCGCTAACAATTGCAGATGATGATACTCCAGCTGTTGCCTCTCCTGACACTCCCAGGCCCAGCAATGGCCCTACGGAATCCACATCAACCTCAACAGGTAACCTGGGCAGTGATCAGCAATGGCAATGGAGAAATCATCAATAGCACCACGCATGACAGGGTGACCTCTACAATGATTGGTTTGTTCCTTTTCCTCCCCTTCCATGCCGCATAGTTTTTTTGCTTGCTGTGTGGTAATAAACAAATTCCTGCTTGATTTGACTCCCTGCTGTGTCTGTCTCCGACGCTAATGGAGGCTGGGGAATGGGTGAGCCATGCACTTACCTTTCCTGGCAACCCGTACGTCTTCTGCAGGACAGACAAAGACCCAACACTTTTGCTTCTCTTGGAAGAGTCTTTAACTTACTTGCTACCTTTGAGATTCTGTTTCCATATGCAGTCACTTTCTAAGACAATGGGTTTTTGTTCTCTAGCATGATTTCAGTGGGATGGTAAACAACACATAATGTATTACTTAATGGATAGAAAAAATCTCATTGGAAATTGTTTTGGACATGGAAGTTATGGTTATACTTTTAAAAAATAGCAAAAGAGGTAAATGTTTCTTTAGAGCTTGTAAAATGAGTATGAAGTCTTCACCTCAGACATGCCAAATTCTTACCCTGGCACACACTAAATTCCTAGCAGTACTGGAGGATTGAACCAGTACTGGAGGATTGTACTTGTGAAAAAGCATCTCTATTACTACCAAACTTGCAGATTATAATTGGATTTTTTATTTTGAGGTAGTATCACTATGCCTTGGCCTTTTTGAACTGTGGTCCTCCTAACACGAGCATAAAACATTGCACCCAGCAAATGGTTAGTTTCTGAAACTTCTTTTTGTATCTGAGCTTGCCTGAAACTGGAATTCTCTAATCTTTATTTTCCAAGTAGATAATATTATAGTTTGAGCCCCTTTATTCAGTAAAAGTATACAATTACAAAATATCTTGATATTACCTATATCTGTGCTTAACATATATAGCTAACCTTAATTTTCTCCCTCTTGTTTATTAGTACTCTGAGTTGAAAACGTTGGCTTTCTTGATATACATGGCTTTGTTTTGGATGGAAACCCATCACAATAAAAAAAAATCTCCCAAACGTTTATGTCAAAAATCATTGAAAAGAAGGCTTCAGGTTGGAAAAGAAACACTGATCCTAAGTTATAAATGAAGTATATTTATAGTGTTATTCAATGCTTTCTCAAGTATGAGGAAGAAGGCAGAAATGTGAAAGATGTCAGGTCTCTGTAGAAATTCTGTAGTTGTCCCTTCAGTTAATTTCCTTCCTTAAGGCTTGCTTTATTAAAACCCTATGGGTGAATATTGGTTGGACTGATTGATAATCTTCTCCAGGAAATGAAGCTGATTTTAGAAGGCTGATGGTGTGTGAAATAAAGGAATGATGAGAATGAGCACAGATATTGTTACAGAATGAGCCGACTACGTTAATTGCTGAACAGCAAACAAAGCAATGTTTCAAGTCTGATGATCCACATTGGAACATACATAGATAGATACATATACAGATACAGATAAATATACATATACATATACATACATACATGAAAAATTAAATCTCCAGTAGAATATAGAGAAACTTGGCGTGACAAATATTAAACTAAATCAAACTGGTTTTAGGAAAAGTACAGTAAAATATCAATAGTTTACCGTAGATTTTTGTAAAGGATGAAATTCTTCCTTCATTATATACTTTACAAATATCCTTAGTAGATTTTAAGGTGTTTTTTGTAAAAATACCGTACAGAGGGGTTACAATTACATGGGTAAGGTAATGAGTACATTTCTTATCAAGCATTGTTACCTCCTCCTTTGTTTCCCCTTACTATCCCTTTCTATTTCCCCCTCCTGACCCTCCCCTCCACTCAGAGCCAAATTTGTAAATTTTGTTTTTCTACTTAACATTTTATATATCTCATTGTTGCAATTGGTCCACCTGTCCTAGCTGCTGCAAATAGAATGATTAGGTATCTTTTGTCAAAAGGTTCATATTTGTGGAAACAAATACCAGCAGTCGTAACTTTTTTTCCAGACCTTGAACTCTGGTTCTGGGCCCTGAACATGGTTATTCTGGTATATTTAATGTGAGTTAGATTTTTTTATTTATTGCATTAATGCCCATGAGGGTAATTACTGGGTCTTAAGGGAGATCTATGTTTAGAATATTGAGGAATCTGCATACTGCATTCCAGAGGGGATGAACATGTGTAATTTCCCACCAACAGTGTAATAGAGTTCCCATTTGGCTACATCCACGTCAGCATTTGCTATTGGTAATTTTCTTGATAATGGCCATTTAACTGGGACGAGGTAGAATCTGTCTTGTTTACTTGTAGATATATAGGCACCTTTGAGTTACCATAAATGAATGAATCTATGAAACCTATATTGCTCTTAGTGTGCATTCCTTTCTCTTATTATAATTTTCCCAAGCCTTTCATTGTCCTTAAGACTGGTGAAAATCATCCTTTCTGATGGGCGAATAGAGTTCCATTGAGTGTGTGTGTAACATGACTATATGCCCATGAGTTCATTTCGAAGCCTTCAGCTCCAACTGAAATTTTGTAATACCATATTAAATTTGGATTACTTTCTCTACTGCATTGAAGAATATTGTTGGGATTTTGATGGGTATTGCATTGCCAATTGTTTGCGGGCAGTATTGCAATTTTCACAATGTTAATTCTTCCAACCAGGAGCATTGAAATATTTTCCATTTCCTTGAATCTCCCTCAATTTTTCGTTTTTAGATTTTTAAAATTTTCACAGTAGAGGCCCTTCACATTTTCAGTTAAATTAATTAATTCCTAGTGTTGTTGTTGTTTTCTTTTGCTTAAATTTGATTTGATTTTGAGGCTAATACATATGTGGTTGTTTTTTAGATTTCAGCCTGGATCTTCCCATTGCTGGTAACACAGAAAAACTACTGATTCTTGTGGGTTTTATACCCTGCTTCATTGCTGAAGGTTAGCATCACCTTTAGTAACTTGACTGAGAAGCTATAGGGTCCTTTAAATACAGGATCATTTCATCTGTGAAAAGGGATAGGTTTACTTCTTCGCTATTTGGATCCTCTTTTTGTTTTTCTCTTGCCTATTTCCCTTGCTAGAAAGTCCACTACTATATTGAAGAGTAGTAGAGAGAGTGAACATCTTTTTCTCATTCCTGATTTTAATGTCTTCATGCCTCCACTGTTAGGTACGTGCTTATTATCTCTTAGTCATATACATACTCTATTATACTGAGGAAAATTCCACGTGTTCCTAGCTTCTCAGACCTTTTAATCATAAAGGGGTATTGGATCTTTTTAAAAGCTATTTCTACATCCATATAGATGATCATGTGGTTCTTTTCCCTGCTTCTGCTGATGGTGTCTGTTATGTTTATTGACAAGTATATTGAATCCAATTGTAGCCTTGGATGAATACTGTTTGATCATAGCATACGATTTTTTTGTTAGTTGCTGAAATTGGTTGGTGAGAATTTTATTGAGAAGTTCTCTATCAATGTTTATCAAAGAGGAGGGTTCATAGTTCTTTTTCTTTGATGAGTCCTTATCTGATTTGGGGAAGAGTCTAATTCCAGCTTCATAGAATATGTTTGATAATTCCAATTCCTTTTCTATTCCATTGAAGAGATATATCTGAGTATTGTAAGTTCTTTGCAGGCCTTAATTTCATGGTAAATCCATTGAGTCTTACATTTTTCTGTTATGGGAAATTGCTTATTGAAATTTCAATTTCATTACTTCTTATGTATCACGTCTTGGTTCAGTTAGAGTATAGGAAATCATAAATTTCTCCAGGATTCTCCAGGTGATTAGCATATGTTTTTCAAGTACTCTCTAACAGTCTCAATTTTGCTAATTTATGTTGTGGTCTCATTTTTTTTCTCTAATTTTATCTATTTGGGTGAGTCCTCTTAGGAGCTCTTAGGAGTTGTGAATCGTCTACTCAATATATTTAACTTGTTCTCTGGTAAGAAGCTTGTCATATCACCAGTTCCTGTTCTTGATCTTTTCTGTGAAGGATATCTTTGATTAACTTCCATCCTGCTGATTTGGTGGAGATACATTGTTTCAAGTTTTCTTTGTCATGAAACATTTTTATATATCCTTTAATTGTAAAGGAATATTTGGCTTGGGACCATTTTCATGGTTCATAGTTGCTTGCCCTTAATATTTGTTACATATCATGATGGCCTCTTCTTTTTTTACCATATCATGTAAGAAATCTGTAGTTAATCTGACTGCATATCCTTTATAAATAATCAATCTTTTCTCTATGGCAGCTTTAAGAATCCTTTCCTTGATTTCTATTTTTTTTTTTTTTTTGTCGGTCATGGGGCTAGAACTCTGGGCCTGGGCGCTGTCCCTCAGCTCTTCAGCTCAAGGCGAGCACTCTACCACTTGAGCTACACCGCCACTTCCGGTTTTCTGGTGGTTTATTGGAGATAGGAGTCTCACGGTCTCTCTTGCCCCGGCTGGCTTTGAATCGCGATCCTCAGATCTCAGCCTCCTGAGTAGCTAGGATTACAGACGTGAGCTACCAGCGCGCGGCTTCTTTCCTTGATTTCTAATGATCCTCTAATGGATTATGATGTGGTTGTGGGTTGTTTTTTCTAGAATTCTCTGCTTGGTGTTCGAAAGGCTTTTCTTCTCTGAATGAATCTCTCTCTTTGGATGTTTGGAATGTTCTTTGCTAGAATTCTGTAATACGTTTCCCATCCATTTAGTGTCCTGCTCTTCTCCTTCATACCAATCTTCCCCAAATTTGATCTTCTCAGTCTTGAAGTTCTGGCAAGATCATTTCTTATTCTTTGGATTTGTTCTAAATGATTACTTCCACTTTCCTATTAGATCTATTTGGTCTTTGACCCCTGAGATTATCTTCTATGTCATCTATTTGCTGTGGAGATATTCTACTTTGTTTTTGATTTCCCTGTCTTCTATTTGGTCATTTTATGGCTTCTATCTCTTTATTAAAGCTTTGTTTTAGGTCTGGTATGGACTTTCCTTACATCTTTTCTTTGGGTGGGAGGGCGGTTGGAAGGTTTTTTGTTTTGTTTTGCTTTTTTTTTTTTTAGCTGTGCCTTCTCTCATGTCTTTTAACTAGGCGTCCATTTTTTCCTTGGACTCCCTTGCCTTTTCAGAATTTATTTCTCTTTGTAGTCTCCATGAGTTATTTTGCTAATCTATAGTTGGTCTTATCTTGTTCACAAATTTCCTTTTAGAGGTTTTGTATTTTTTCATTAATTACATTTTCAGCAGTATTTGTAATGAATTTTGAAAACTGTCTTCTACGTCCTTAATTGTGTGCTCTAATTCGTGGTTATTTACTGTGTGAATTATACTACTTTCACATCACATTTCTTGTATTTTTCTGATTTGTTCTGTTCACTTGGGGGATTTCTTTTGGGGCATCTATGATATAATAGGTGGCTCTTTATGTTCTTGGTTGAATTGCTAGGTGTTGGTTTGATCTTCTGTTTTGATTTGTTTTTCTGGAATTAGGTTTTTGTCTAGACCATTAAGTGTAGGAGTAGAAATCAATTATGGGAAGATGTTGTGATGTTAATACTTGTGGTTCTAGTTACAGTTCAGGTTGTACAGTGGTATCTTGAATTGTCTGTGAGTATGGATTTGGCTGTCTCCCTTATACACTTCTGTTCCTGCATTTTATCCCATGTGGACCTTTTATTTCCACACTGCAGCTCTATTTTGAATATGTTGGCCACCACATTCACAGCAGCCACCTGCCTGGGTGGGCACTTTTTCAAAGATTTCTGTTTGCTTGGAAGACATATGAAATCTTCTTTTGAATTGTATATCTATATGTAATTATAGCTGACTTGATGTGACCCTCTAGAAGTGGAGTACCCTCTGGGACTCTAAAGATCTGTTTCATTAGAGAGAGCTAGGGTAATTTTCTGTTGTTATTGTGCAATTGGTTTTCCTCTTCCTCTGATATATTTTATTTATTGTTGATTTTTTCCACATAATTTAGGATATGTGATGGTGGTATCAGGTTATTTTTGTTTTTTGTTTATGTTAATTTGATATAGTGATTTCAGGCTTGTATGAAGAGACAGTAATAATATTAAATGTATGTTATTACATGAAAAGAAAGATAGCAGACACATTAACCTATTTACTACAAGTAAATTAATATTAAGCAAAGCTAATTAAAATAATTACTTCTTTACTCTTCAAAGGATGAATATAGTACTCTTGGATATCTTGGAGGAAAAGATTTTAGACTCATTACAACTGATGCCTTACATTGATATTACTGGCTAAACCTTCTTCTTCGGAAAGGCAAAAGCTCCATGTCTTTCATATCAATATTATAAAATCATAATATCTGCATGTTGAATTGTTTTTCTCTGCTATTTTCAATTCCATTCTTCATCCATTAAGTATCTAGGGCTTTGAATGACCAATTCCTTAAAATAACTATACTGCTTATGATGTGATATAAATCTCAGTAATATTTTTTTACTTATAGATTTTTTATTGTGAAAATACCATTTCCCTCATTGCAATAACTATTATAGGTATGAATCAAGCAGAAAAGTAATATTAATATGAATTTTCCTTTGAGTCTCATCTTAAGCTACATTCATATGAAATTTATGCAGTCTCAAGCATGAAACCTGACAGTTTTACTCTTTTCTGTTTTAATCAATAAATCCATTCTCTTTAGAAATATGCTCTCATCTTTTATATTGCACTAGTAAACATCATGTATTCTAGTACTTTTACTGAAATAAATATAAAGAATGGAACATGAAGACTAGCCTCCCCTTATCACTTTAAAGTAAATCCTTGGGGACTATTTTATATATAAAAATAAAACAGTACAATGCACATGTTTATACATGAATCATCTAATGGTTGAGTCAATTAGAAACAAGAACTACCGTACCACATCAAGTCTCAATTTACTTAAAGGCACCAAAATATTAGTGTTCATGAATATCACTGATTTTTTAAAAAACGACTAGTCACAACAAAGTTTATATTATATTTCAAACTTAAAAAGTGAAAATTACCACCAGATTTGTTGTCAATATCCTGTTTCCAGGAATATATTTATTCAGTAGAGAAACAAAAAATAAGGGTTTTTCACATAGAAAGACAGATGTAGAAAGAGACTGTCTTTCCTTAAGATGATAAATATTTGCATTCGAAGATACTATAGCAATTTATAAGAGAATTCGTGATCAGAAGTGACAGGTAAGCAAAGCAACTGGAAAACTGTATATGTAGATTGAAATTTCACTATAAGATCACAAGTTTACAATAAATGAGTCTACAGAAGATGATTTTGTATCTCTAACACACATCCAGTGTTCTACATTTTCCCACATACTCCTGTTCTCTGACCTCAGTTCCTGATCAATATTCTTCTACTTTCATGATGTCAATTCTTAATAATATAACAAGGTGGGTATATTTTGGTTTCTAGATCCAATAAATTTTAGTATTTTGGAATAGTAGTATGAATTCATGGAGTTTGACTTGAATGTCAAGTTTGTGGATACTGTATTCAGGATACTGTTAATTGGCCTGAAGCAGCCAGGAACATACTATGAATATATAGAAACAGTATACTAAGAGCAAGTGACTTGATTTCAGAGAAACATGTAGGTCCAGGCAAGATCTTCAAGAAAAGAAAAAACAATGGTACAAACATCAATCAACTATCATTACAAAGGAACTGAACTGATCTCTGATGTGTTTGGGTGGCAGCTGGGTGTGTGTGTGTGTGTGTGTGTGTGTGTGTGTGTGTCTGTGTGTGTGTGTGTCTGTGTGTCTGTGTGTGTGTGTGTGTGTGTCTGTGTGTGTCTGTGTCTTTGTCTGTGTCTGTGTGTGTAGAGAGAGAAAATTTTAGTGTGGCTTCCATATTTATAGCCCATAGAGCATTACTTGTTAAAGAGAAGGTGCTCATATCAGAGCTCTGATACCATTCATCACTTTTTACTGAGAAAAACACTTGCTTAATCTGTACTTAAAAAGAGAAAAATAAACTAACATCTTAAATGATTGCTTTGAGAATTAACTGATATATTGAAGGCCAAAGGGACGAATTGGAGATTAATATAATCTTTTTCTTCTCTCTTGAATATTACCCAGCAATAACTGTGATTTCAGGAGTCTCCTACTATGTACTTAACAGCTGAATTACTAATATGCTTAATAATCTGAAATATATGATAGAGAATTAGATCAGCCAGCAAATACAAAGAACTAGTGATGAGAATGAACGTTTGAGCAGGGTTGTCACATCTTTTAGGAATTTAATTCCTTCATATGAACTTCAAATTTTGTGGATTACCCTGTGTGACTAATTGGTTAGAAATTACTGTAGAAATGAGAATTCCTGTTAGCCAAGTAGAAAGAGCTCATGATCCCATCCTCACGTTACAAATTTCCATTTCATAAAAAATCTCTTTTAGAATGCTTTTATTTAATATACTTCAGCACCTCACCCTTCCTTTTTGGAGACAGGAAAAAGATGATTTTTTAATATTATCTTACATAAGTTAGTATGTACAGGCATGATTTGTATGCTTACAGAAGTTAGTATTAAGTGTAAATAGGAATCATGTCACAACTAAAATTAAAATTACATAAAAAGACTAGAAGTCACAGCATTTTGTTCATGAAAACGTACATTAGATTAGTTGCAGAATTTCTATTTTGAGATAAACTTTATATTAAAGTATAATGCACTTTACCTAAGGATGGAAACATTTTATTAATAATATATTTTAATATATTTAACACATATAATATATTTAAGATATTTTAAGATATTTTTGCTGCATAATTTTAAGAAGAAAATGCTCCCAAAGTAATCATTTTTCTTATTATTTTCCTGTTTCCATGTGATTAACCTCCAAATTAGAAATCCAAATATATGAATTGATTTAATTTAAACAAAATATTATTGAGTATAAGGACCTTCTACTCTCCACAATCTTCACACGAAGATCACCAAACATTTTGAATTTGAAATAATTAGACTCTGTGTGAACTATGTTAATATTATTTACAATGTGAGTTAAAGGTTTAAAAGTAGTATTTATTTTAGTTTAATTGCTTTGAAGAGACAATGAATGACATAATGAAAACCTAAAAAGAATTAGATTTAAAATTTAGAATTCAGGAAATATTTTTGACCACACTGTTTACTGGAGCCTTCACAACAACCTTATTAGATGTTATATTACTGATGCAAAAATCCCAGAGGTTAGACATTTACGAATAGAAAAACCATGTCTTTCTGAATATGTAGGGTTACATAAAAAACATAGAAAAATTTAGCTTTTAAATACCTGCATATAGTAATAATTTAATTGCAGAGAGATAAAAGGAGATAAAATTGCATTTATTTTGAAAAGTAAACATAAGTATTCAGTTGAATAAAAGAAAATGTTTAAAACATCACCCATTCAAGAAACAAGATGTGCATTTAGCTGTTTTTTATGCCAATCATGTTCTCTAAACTTTCTAGAAATACTAGATTAGTAAACCTAAATCATTGCTTTGTAGGAAACTAGAAATTTAGTTTATTTAAAGTCATGACTACTTTTTCTCAAACAATTACTAACTGATTTATATTTTTTATCATGGAATTTTATTTGATATATTTTTATTGATTAAGTTAAATTATTGGCCAATAGCAGTATGAATTATGCATGAACAAAGTTTATCTAACACAAGTATTTTATTCACAAGACATATTATGGCTCTCTTAAAGAACACTAGATGGCAGTGTGCTATTTACTTATTAGTTTTTAGTTATTTTGTTAATGGTTATTAATTGTCAGAAGTGGCAGTTTCCTTATGCTCTTTCCAAAATATATTTAAAGCATTTGATTATACTGCCTCTATTTCCTTTTCATTACTCCTTCCTCCAAAGATTTCTGTTTTTCAAATAAAATTACATCTTTAAATATGCACATATAATCTAATTTGGAAGATTTAAGGTGAACTGCAACTTAATTCAATATGTACAGTGGATTTACAGGATGAATAAAAACTTGAATATTTTTTCTTATCTTCTGAATTGGGCTATTATTATTATTATGGTTAGGGTTAGGATCCCAGACAGAATTAGAATTAAGGTTAGAGAAAAATAAAATTTAGGTTCAACACAAGATGACGCATTGCAACAACGATACTCACAACACACTATATTGAAAATGAACTTTACACCATTGGGACAGAGGAGTGAGAGAGGTGGGAGAGGGAAGGTATCGTGGGAGAACAACAAAGAAGAGGGTAACAATGTTCAACAAGAAGTGCACTCATTACTTTACACATATAACTATAATCCCTCTGTAAGCCTCTTTACAATAACTAAAATTTTAAAAAAAATATAAAACCTGACAGGAACTAGGAAAACACTTTAAAAACTTTAGGTTCAAAATGCAAGTAAAATTTAGACCTACATGCCTAGCAAGAGTTGGGATAAATGTGAAATAGAGGCTTGCTAATAAATTTTTGATTCAGTTATCTGTAGGTTTAGGATTCAGCAAGGTGTTCCAGGTAGAGCTGGGGTTCGGATGAGAAAAAGATGTAAGGTATTTTGTAAAACTGCAATATATTTTAAGAAGAATGAATGATATCAAAGTTAGAATGAATGAAAACCAACGTCTGTGTTACTTTTAACATTCAGATATGATTTGGTTTAAATTGTGAATTGCTGTTTTAGTTCTTGTTAGGGTTAGTGAAGGATAAGCATTAGGATAAAATTTAGTTTTTCACTAAGAAACAGAAGCAATAAAATGTGTGCTTGAATAAAATCCAGACAATTTTCCTTACATTAACCATTTGGTGTTAATTCAGATTGTGATTAGAATTAGCTTTCTGGTTAAAGGGGGTTGAGGAAAGAGTAAAGAATTTGGTTAAACTGGTGGCTTGCAACTATTATCACAGCTGCTCTGCTCAGGAATCTGATTTCTGAGGACTGCAGTTCAAAGCCAGCCCTGGCAGGAAAGTCTTTGAGACTCTTATGTCCAATTAATCACCAGAAAACCTGAAAGTGGTGCTGTGGATCAAGTGGTAAAGTGCACACCTTGAGCTAAAGAATTCAGGGATCTTGCCCATGCCTAGTGCTCAGGGATTGTGCCCAGGCCCAGAGACCAAACCGCACGCACAACAAAAAGAAAAAAAAAAGGAATGGGTTAAATGTTAAGTAAATCTGAACTTATTTTAGGTTCTAGGAATTCAGGAAAAGCTGGGATAATGGAAGTACAATGTATTTCATAATATCAGGATTTGAGATCAATGGGTATAATGATTCCTCTTATGGAACAAGGTAAGTTCAAAGTTAAGAGTGAGAAAATATATAGGGTTTAGGAAAACCTGCAATTTATTTCAAGAATTACAAGTGGAATTTCAGTTAGCATGACACAAACAAGCATTTTTCATAAATTTTAGATTTGAGATACCATTAGTGTCAAGGTTATGGTTAGGATTCTAGTCATGGTTAGGGTTAGAGTGTAGGAGAAAAAAATGAGGGTCAAATTGAAGGTAAATGTCAGATTAAGCCACGTAAGAATTAAAATGAATGTGAACTAGAGTATTGCTATTAATTTTAGAATCTACTTACACTTAGGCTTATGGTTATTCTCAATGTTCCAGTTAAGATTAAGTAATGGTTAGTAACCAGTGTGGTCAAAAACATTTCCTGAATACTAAATTTTAAATCTAATCAGTTTTAGCCTTTGATTATACCATTTATTATTTCTTCAGAGCAATTAAGCTAAACTAAATACGACTTTTTAAACATTTTGCTCTCATTGTAAATAATATCAACACAGGTCACAAAGAGACTGATTATTTCAGACTCATCATATTTGGTAAAGTTAGTTTGAAGAATGTAGAGAGCAGAAGGTTCTTATACTCAATAAATATTTTTGGCTACTTTGAATTAAATATCTGGATTTCTAATTTGGAGGTTAATCACATGGAAACGGGAAAATAATTTTTAAAAAATAATTACTTTGGTACCATTTTTCTTCTTAAAATATGAAGCAAAAATATCTCTAAGAAATATATTTTTTTCAATAAAATGTTTCAACCCTTAGTAAAGTGCTTTATACTTTAATATAAAGTCTGTCTCAAAATAGAAATTCTGCAACTAATCTAATGTATGTTTTCATGCACAAAATTCTGTGACTTCTAGTCTTATGTGATTTTGATTATATTTTATAGTTGCGACATGATCCCTACTTATATTTATTACAAACTTCTGTAATTATACAAATCATGCCAGTACACATTAACTTACATAAGATAATATTCAAACAAAATTATCTTTTTTTCCTGTCTCCAACAGGGAAGGATGATGTGCTGAAGTTTATTAAATGAAAGCATTCTAACAAAGACTCTTTATGGAATGGAAATTTGCAAAATGAGGATGGGAACATAAGCACTTTCTACTTGGCTGAACAGGAATTTTTGTTTCTACAGTATTTTCTTGCCATTTAATCACACAGGGAAAGCCATGAAATTTGAAATTCATATGAAGGAACTGCATTCCTAAAAGATGTGGCAACCCTACTCAAAAGCTCGATCTTATCACTAGTTCTTTGTGCTTGCTAACTGATCTATTTCTCTATCATATGTTTCATATTATTAAACATTTAAGTAATTCAGCAGTAAGTACATTACAGGAGATTCATGAAAATCACAGCTATTGCGGTTTAATAATCAGAAGAGAGGAAAATATTATATTAATCTCCAATTTCTCCTTTTGACCTTCATTTTGCCAATTAATTTTCAAAGCAATCATGTAAGATGTTAGTTTATTTTTCCCTTTTTAATTAGAGATTAAGCAAGTGTTTATTTATTTATTTTTTTTTGCAGTAAAAAGTGATGACAGTGGTATCGGAGCTCTGGTAAGGGCACCTTCTCCTTAACAAGTAATGCTCTATGGACTGTAAATATAGAAGCCACACTAAAATTCTCTACACACACACACACAAACACAAACACACAAAAATGCACACACACACACACAGCTGCCACCCAGAAACATCAGAGATAAGTTCCATTCCCCTGTAATGATAGTTGATTGATGTTTGCTGCATTGCTTTATCTCAGCTTCAAGATCTTGCCTGGACCTTTATCTTTCCCCGAGATCAAGTCCCTAATTCTTAGTATATCGTGTGTCTGTGTATTCACAATAGGTTCCTGGCTGCTACAGGCCAATTAATACCTTGAATACAGTGCCCTCAAACTTCACATCCAAGTCAAACTCCATGACTTTAGACACCGTTGCAAAATACTAAAATTTATTGGATGTAGTAACCAATAGAACACCCACCTTGTTACTTTAGTAGCAATTGACATCATGAAAGTAGAAGAATATTGATCAAGAACTTAGGTAAGAGAATGGGAGTATGTCTAAAATGTAGAATACTGGATGTGTTATAGATACAAAATCATCATCTATAGGTTTATTTATTGAAAACCTCATCATATATTGAAAGCACTATTTAAAAATACAGTTTTCCAGTTACTTTGCTTACTCATCACTTCTGATCAAAATCTGCTCATGAATTTCTATAGTATCTTTGAATAAATGACACGATTTGCATGTATGTATCATCTTAAGGAAAGACAGTATGCTTTACATCTTTCTTTCTATATGACAAGCCTTTATTTTTTCTTTCTCTGTTTGCTGAATAAATGTATTCCTGGAAACAGGATATTCACATCAAATCTGGGTATAATTTTTATTTTTTAAATTTGAAATATAAACTTTGTTGTGACAAATCATTTTCTAAAAATGAGTGATATTCATGAACAATGTGGCTTTAATTAAATTGAGACCTGATGTGGTATGATAGTTCTTGTGTCTAATTGACTTAACCATTAGATGATTCATGTATAAACATATGCATTGCACTTTTTTATTTTTATATATAAAATAGTCCCCAAGGATATATTTTAAAGTGATAAGGGGAGCTTGTCTCCATGTTCCATACTTTATATTTATTTCAGTAAAAGTACTAGAAATAAATGATGTTTACTGGAACAATATAAAAGAACGTATTTTCTTTAGAACATATTTCTAAAGATAATAGATTTATTGTTTAAAGAACAGAAAAGAGTAAAATAGGTTTCTTGCTTGAGACTGCATAAATTACATATGAATGTAGCTCAAGATGAGACTCAGAGATAAATTCATTTTAATATTACTGAGATTTATATCACAATATAAGCAATATAGGTATTTTAAGGAATGGGTCATTCCAAGCCCTAGATACCTAATGGATGAAGAATGGTATTGAAAATAGCAGAGGAAAACAATTCAACATGTAGATGTTATGATTTTATAATACTAATATGAAAAAAGTGGAGCATTTGCCTTTCTGAAGAAGAATGTTTAGCCAGTAATTTCTGTGAAAGGCATTAATCGTAATCAGTCTAAAGTCTTTTCCTCCAAGACATCTAAGAGTACTATACTCATGCTCTGTAGAGTAAATAAGAGTTAATTAGCTTTGCCTAATATTAATTTACTTGTAGCAAATAGGTTAAAATGTCTGCTCTCTTTCTTTCAATGTAATAACTTACATTTGTTTTACCTAGACTCAAGACCCCCCGAAGACCACCAGAGACATCGATTAATGCAAATAACAAAGGAGTTTTTTATTTGCAAGGTCCAGGCTGGTACTCTGTGCAATCGGTAACCCATGACACTAAGAGACCCCAAGCATAGAATCAGCACAGTTTTTATAGTATTGAACAAACAACTTTAAGGAAGATTTACATGAGAAATTACATGATTAAAATTTTAAGCAAACTAAGCTATACATATGTGACTTGCTAATATTATTGAGGTGTTATTGACAGGAAGTGTCTGGCCACTGGGTTACCATGTCCTGCATGGCCACCCAATGTTTGGTAAATGCATTTGGAGAAAATTCCTGTGGCTTTCCCAAGGATTGTTTATGTCTCAGTTGTCCAGGAATTGATTTCCTTTTTGTGTCATTTCTGGGTCTAACCCATGGTTATTTTCTTAATTCATACCTCACAAGATGGTGGCTAGCTTGTAATGGAGTTACTTAGGCCTTCATTGTGCCTCTTTAAGCTTTAAGCTCTTCACATTTCATATTATTACTGTCTCTTCATACAAGCCTGAAATCACTATTTCAAAGTAACACAAACAGAAAAACAAAAATAACTTGATACAACCATCACAAATCCTAAATTATGTGAAAAGAAATCCACAATATCATAAATAAACCAGAGGAAGAGGAAAAACAGTGGCAGAATAACAACAGAAAATTACTCTAGATTTCTCTAATGAAACAGAGATTTAGAATCCTAGAAGGTACTCAATTTCTAGAGTGACTCACTAAGTTAGGTATAATTATATATAGATACACAATTCAAAAGAATATTTTATACTGTCTTCACAAGAAAACAGAAATCTATGAAAAGTTACCAGCCAGGAAGGTGACTGCTGTGACTTTGTTGGCCAACATATTCAAAAACACAACTGCAGTGTGGAAATGAAAGGCCACTTGGGAAAAAAAAATCATAAACAGAGACACTCACATATAAACACAGACACAATTCACCTTACCACTGGATAGTAGGAACTGTCGTTGGAACCATTAGTATTAATTTGACAACATCTCTCACTAGTGATCTCTTCTCCTACACTTAATAGTCTAGACAAAAACCTAATTCCAGAAAAGCAAATCACAACAGAAGACCAAAGCAACACCTGGCAAATCAACCAAGAACATAGATAGTCACCTATTAAGATCATATATCCCCAAAATGAAAGCCAAGAAATACTTCAAATGGACAGAACAAATCAAAAAATATGACAAAAGTCATGCCAAGCTAATATAATTCACACAGTAAATAAACAGGCATTAGAAGAATCAATTACCTAGAAGATAGTTTTCAAAATACATTACAAATATTGCTGAAAAATGTGGTTAATGAAAAGATACAAAACCTCTACAAGGAAATTTGTGAACAATATGAGACCAAGCAAAGATCAGCAAAACAATTCATGGAGACTCCAAACACAAAGAAAAATAAATTCTGAGAAGGCAAGAGAGTCCAAGGGAAAAATGGATGCCTAGTTAAAAGATATGAGAGAAGACAAAGCTAAAACACATACCTCCCAAGCCCCCACCCAATAAAAATTTGTAAAGAAAATCCATACAAGACCTAAAATAAAGCTTTAATAAAGAGATAGAAGCCCTAAAACAATAACGAATTGTACGACAGGGAAATCAAAGAAATAGGCTCATTCTAAGAGAAGTCTTTAGAATACCAAACAGAGTGTACCAGAACAAAACAAACCACCATCACATCATAATCCACTAGAGGATCATTAGACATCAATGAAGGGATTCTTAAATCTATAAGGAGAAAAGAGTGATTATTTATAAAGGATATACAGTCAGAATAAATACAAATTTCTTAGCTGATATGGTAAAAAGGGGAGCCTCGCATGATATATGACAAACATTAAAGGCAAACAACTACCAACCATGAATATGGTCCCAAGCCAATATGGTCCTTTACATTAAAAGGATATATAAAAATATTTCATGACAAAGAAATCTTGAAACAATGTATTTCCACCAAATCAGCAGGATAGAAGTTAATCAAATATATCCTACATAGAGAAGATCATGAAGAACAGGAACTGGTTATATAAAATGCTCCCTACCAGTGAACAAGGTAAATATATTAAGAGTAGATTAGACACTGAACCTAACAGCAGGTGAATAACATAGCAGGACTTATGAGATATTTCACAGTCTTAACTCTCAATATCAATGGACTTAACTTTCCAATTAGAAAACAGATTAAATAGTAGTATAATAAAACAAGACGCATGCATGTAGTATCTACAAGAGAAACATTTTATTGACAAAAACAAACACATACTCAAACTGAAAGGCTGGAAGGAAAATTTTCAAGCAAATGAACACCATAAACAGGCCACAGTAGAATTACTAACATAAGACAAAATAAAATTCAAAATAAAATTACTGGGAAGAGACATTATATATTGATAAAGGCACATCTCCATTAGGTTGATATATCAAGTCTAAGTATCAATGTCCTGAATCCTGGAGCACCCCACTTCATCAACCAAATACTACTTAACTGAAAAACACATCTCAACACATCATTGAAATGAATGGACAGGTTATCCAGGAAAAACTCAACCAAGAAACTGAAGACCTAAATAACTACATTGAACGCTTTGCCTTAACAGATATCTACAGAATATACATTCAGCATCAGTATACACATTCTTCCCAACAGCTAATGGAAGAATCTCCAAAATAGAACATATCATATGTCACATAGAAATTCTATCCAAATTGAAAGAAAAATTATTTGAATTCCCATATCTTGTCAGACCACAACAGAATAAACTTAGAATTAAAAAGCTAAAGAAAAAAAAATTCCCAAACCCATGAAGACTGAACAACACATTGCTGAATGACCAGTGAGGCACTGAATACATTAGAATGAAAATCTGAAAGTTTCTGAAAATTAACAAATTGAACACACAAAATACCAACTCCCCTTCGAAACAGTAAGTGCAGTACTTAGAGGAAAATTTATAGCTCTAAGTGAATACATCAAGCAATTGGGGAAATCTGAAGTCTGTATTTTAATTATATACCTCAAAATTCTTGAAAACAGGAACAAGCCCAAACCCAAAGCAGAAGACAGAAACAAATAAAAAAAAAATCAGAAATAACTAAATAAAGACGAACTAAAACACAAAAAGATCAACAAAACAGAATTGGTTGTTTCAATAAATTAACAGATTTGACAGACACTTACCAAATCTAAGAAGAGAACTTACATAGATAGAAAGATAAATAGAAAGCCCACAGGTTGCAAGAAGTTAGTTACTTGCTCTGCAACAAGCAATGGCCTTACATCTCAAATAAATTTAGAGCCCCAAAAGTTAACTCCCCCCAAAAACAAATCTTCAAACAAACAACCCTCTTAATAAGTGGGCTAAAGATTTAAAGAGAGACCTCTCTGAAGAAGAAATATGAATGGCCAATTGAAACATGAAGAAATATGCCACATTTCTGGCCATAGAAATACAAATAAAAGAAACATTGAGATTCCACCTCCCCCCCAGTTTGATGACCATTATGAAGAAAACTAATAATAACAGATGTTGGTCTGGTGGGAATATAGCCAAAAAGGAATGTTATTGCACTATTGGTTGAAAAGTAAACTTGTTCAATTACTCCATAAAGAAGTATACAGGTTCCTCAGAAGATCTCCTCTATGACCCAGCAATCACACTCCTGGGCATTTACCCAAATGACCACAGACAAGGCCACACTAAAGTTACCATCACAACTATGTCAATTGTAGCATTATTTACCATAGCTAAGATATGGAACCAACACAGATGCCCTTCAGTAGATAAATCAATCAAGAAAATGTCATATATATTCACAACAAAATTCTATGCTTCCGTCAGAAAGAATGACATTGCCCCATTTGTAAGGAAATGGAAAGACTTGGAAAACATAATACTGCAAACAAGCCTCACCCAAAGAATCATAGGCCACATGTTTTCACTCATTTAAAAAAACTAGACTATGTCTAGGATATTCTTATAAAAGATCACAACAGCTCAATAGCTATATGCATGTCACCATAGAAAATGATGCTTATTGAAATGAGCTCCAAGAAATGGATACAAGATGATTGTATAGTGAACTGCTTTTATTTATTTCTATTTATTTTCTCCTTTGGTTTATTCCCTGTAGTCACTGTTTTTGATTTCTGTACCCTTTGTCTTATACATACACAAGTTTATCTGATTTGGGGAAGGGAAGGGAAATCACAGAAATGGTCGGACAAAGATTCACCAAAGCAACAGTGATATACACTATACACTATGTTAGAAAGGAACTTCACACCTTTGGGGAATTGGGATATCAGGGTTGGGGGAAGCAGGAAAAAATGAGGAAGTGGTAACACTGTAAAAAGTACTTATTACTTATGTAACTGTAACCCATCCCTTGGAATATCGCCTTCATAATAAAAAAAAATAAGAGAGCTGACAGGAAGCTCGGCCTGACTTCTCTGCCATGCTCCCTAGGACAATGGGTGCTATTCAGTCCACTTCTTGTGGTGGGAAGTCCACTTCTTGTCAGTCGTGGGGCTTGAACTCTGCGCCTGTGCATTGTCCCCGAGCTCCTCAGCTCAAGGCTAGCACTCTAACACTTGAATCATAGCACCACTTCTGGTTTTCTGGTGGTTCTATGGAGATAAGAGTCTCATAGATGTTCCTGCCCTAGCTGTCTATAATTCATGGTCCTCATATCTCAGCCCCCGTGTACTTAGGATTATAGGCCTGAGCCCCCAGCACCTGACTTAAGTGTAATTCTGACGCTCTCTCTCTCTCTCTCTCTCTCTCTCTCTCTCATTCTCTCTCTCTCAAGAACTTATTGAATGGGTGCTGGAGGAGGTGGCCCATGTGGCTGGAACCAATGTGACCCTCTCATTCTAGAAGTGGGCGGTGGGTCAGGGGTTGTCTCGCTCAGTCTGTTG
The DNA here is from genome assembly GCF_019054845.1 of Dipodomys spectabilis. Classification (NCBI taxonomy): domain Eukaryota; kingdom Metazoa; phylum Chordata; class Mammalia; order Rodentia; family Heteromyidae; genus Dipodomys; species Dipodomys spectabilis. Next base: position 1,298,131 of record NW_024871246.1, on the reverse strand, counting down.
TTCCAGCTCCATGAGGTAAGCCCCTCTGTGCTCTGGCTAGACCGTAAGAGTTATTCATTGTCCATCTAGCCTTACTGGACTCAGTATTGTGTTCAATGTCCTTTTCTAGCAAAAATTTTTGGCTAAAATGATGATACATAGTTACAGAATGAAAAAGTAATGCCATCTTAAGAAAGTCATTTAGGGCTCTGGGAATGTGGCTTCACAGTACGGTGATTGATTAGCATGCATGAAAACTTCGGTTCAGTTCCTAAGTACTACATAAACAGAAACAGAATCACTAGAAATGGTGCTGTGTCTCAAGTGGTAGAGGGTTAGCCTTGAATAACAACAACAAAAAAACCTGAGGAATAATTCCCTATCCCTGAGTTTAAGCCCCAGGACTGGCAAAACAACAACAACAAACATTTAGTTAGTAAATGCAAAATAAACAACTCATACTTGGAATATATAATTGCTCCTTCCATACTGATACCTGACAATAGTCCCTAATTCATGTACTTTACCTATATTAGTATACAATTTTGGGGAAAAAAAGAAAACTTTTGTTCATTAAATCACGGCAAATAATGCCAAGAATGTGCTTAGATGTCAGGTGAAGATTATTTCTGGAAATTCAAAGATTCCATAC